>NW_022111358.1:50447251-50459503 GCF_000313985.2 Echinops telfairi | reverse complement strand
GCGCGGCCCGGGGCGCGGGGCGACGAGTCCACCGAAGGGCCGTGTCCGTTGCCACCAGAAGTCTCGCAGCCCGCCTCCGAAAAGGAAAGAAAGCCGAGCAAAGTTTCCCAAGTTTCCGAGGCAGGGCGAGGAGCGGGCCTGGGCCTCTGGGCTTGTAGGCGGTGGGTGAGCTGGCCCGTCCTGGGTGACAGCACCTGACAGCCACTGCACCGGGCATCCCGCTGGGGGTCGTCGTCCTTCCGGACGGCTGCGTCTGCAGGACACAGGGCGCTCTTTCTTACCTCGTGGGCTCAAGGCTCGGCTCTGATTGCTGCCTGCCCTTTCACCGCAGCACTCTTGGGGCCTTGATGTCGCCCCTATTCTCAGCCCGCAGAGGAACGAAGGAGTAAGCAGGGCCCAGGAGGAGTTTGAGAAAAGTTAACGCCTGTTAAATAAATAAAAATTCCTTAGACTAGAGAGAGGCTCTGCTTTCAGGTTGTGCCCTTACTGCCATGCTTTGACCCGAAGTAAGTGTCGGGGCACAAGTGAGTTTGAGACATTTCCCCACAAGTGTGCGTCAGGTTAGGCTTTCTCACGGATAGCCTGGAGTATCTTGTCACAAGAGCAGTGAAAAAGGACCCTTCTTGTAAAACTGCCTCCAAATGGCTTTCTTCTAAAAATCTTTCTGGGTCTGATGGAACGCACCAAAAAAAACGAACACCCCCCCCCCCCCAAATTCATGGCTTCTTTCCCTATAAATTAGGAGACCTACTTTACCAAGAGACTCTGTTTTTGTGAGTGTCAGTCAGTCCTATGATGGGGGCCAAGCCAGTGACCCTCAACACAGAAGCTCTGTGTCTTTTGCTAAGGCTGGACTGCTCCAGGTGACCGAATAGTGACTTTGAGTTTGTTGCAGCTCCTCCAGGACAGAGGGCATGCTCGTATCCGTACAGGAGCGAGGGAGCAAGCCACTGAATCCCACGCTGTTGGAACAGCGCTTTTCTTAGCATGCCTTGGTGGTGGAAACTCATTTCCTAAATAAGTGGAAGCGTTTTCCTTAGGTCCTCAGTCCAGAGTGGAGGCCCTGGCAGCAAAGTCTAAAAATTAATGTGTTTGCTCTTTACATGGATGAGTGTGACAATTAAGGAAAAATTATCCAATGCTCTTAGCCTTTGGAGTACCCTCATAGGGATCCTTCAAGACAAGCCATAAAAGTTGCTCAACAGTACAGGGCCAGGGTTCAGTCAAAGGAAACGAGAAAGGGAGACAAGGTCAGGCTCTTTCAGCAAAATCTAGGTTATTGATGATTTGGATCCCAAAGTGGGCAAAGTTTAGGAGATCATAAACCTTCATGGTTTTGTCGTGTGTCCGTGAAACTTGTTTTAATACGGCTTGTGGCATTTTTCATCTGCAATTGCATTGTTTCAGGTACAATGCCCAGCGCAGTGGCTGCTGAAAGGGCTGGGAGCACTCTTTACGGCAGGTCCCTCCTGACCCTTCCTGCGACGAGTAGCCTCTGCCATGCTGCTTGTAGCGGGCATGCCCTTTCACGCTCCCTGACTTCAGAGCAGGAACTTGCAGTCAGTTGAGGCTTTGATCAGAGAACACGTCAAGCCTGGAACATGATGCTTGATCGCTGTATGCTTCCACACCTCTCCCCATTTCAGCCTTGCCATGAAAATACTTTTTAAAAACCCAACTATGTTTTACCATGATTTTCTTTTAGTATGAAAAATAAATGGTGGCAGATTTTGCGTAGTATTCCCTTCATTTGTTGTAGTGTCTATGTATAGATTTTGGAACCAAGCAAAACCACTGAAGAAGCCAGTCATCCGTGATTGGGGGTGCTTATTTTTGTAAATCTCTCTGTAGAGCAGTGGTTCTCAACCTGTGGGTCTTGACCCCTTTGGGGGTCGAACAACCCGGTCACAGGGGTCAGCCGATTCATAACAGTAGCAAAATTACAGTTAAGAAGTGGCAACAAAAATAATTTTATGGTTGGGGGCTCACCACAACATGAGGAACGGTATTAAAGGGACATGGCATTAGGAAGGTTGAGAACCACTGCTGTAGAGGAAGATTGGTGTTTTGTAGTGATAAAAGACCCTAGTTGCTGTTTCTTAGTGGAGCAGGCTAAGGCCTGGGAATAGGGGTAGATGGGCAGGAGGTGAACCTCAGGAGAGCAGTGTTCCCCAGATGTGAATCACCCCCAAACCAGCCCCACCCTGCTCTCATGAGACTGGGCTGGGTACTGATGGAGGCAAGGGATGGCTTGCCTTTCAGTTTCAGTGGCCCAGGTGCTGATGCCCCATCAGGACTTTCCTATTCTGTGCAGTCACCTCCTTGTTTCATTTACAACAGATCATCCGTGTCCAGTCCCCTGAGGGGGTGAAGCGGATCACAGCAACAAAGAGAGAAACAGCTGCAACGTTTTTGAAAAAGGTACCTGTGGGGTGCAGGAGTGGGGAAGGGGGTCTCAGAAGGGGGAAATGAAGGCGGGAGGAGGGAGTGGGTACCAGAACTGACTGTGATTGCACATCTCATTTTAAAGGTGATTTAACCGTGGGGGAGGGAATGTTCTAAAAGTGATATGGTAATGATTGTACAATTCTGGGTATGATTGAACTATTGAATTGTGTGTATTGAATGCTATGTGTAAAGTATGTGCCAATAAAACTTTTTTTAAAAAGGTACCTGTGGCTTTGGCATGCATCTCCTGGGCTCCTCCTCACCGCCCCACACTCCCCTCTCTGTCTCCTTTCTCTGGCCCTCAGCTGTCCCAAACGTACTCTCCTCCCTGCTTGTCTCTGTCATGATTGGGCTAGGTTGGGTTGCTGTAGGATCAGGTGTGTGTCCCTGTTGATCTCTACATAAAATTATAGGAGCAAGGGCCACTAGGTGCGTGGACAAGTATTTCACTAGAGCAAATTATATTTGTAAATATTTTGTGGTGAAAATACATAAACCGTGCCATTTTACCAATTTCTACTTGCTACTTGGTAATCTTGATTCTGTTCTTCAAGTTGTGCGACTGCTCTTTCTATTTGGGTCCAAATGATTCCACCACCATTAACATCGCCTTAAAGCAGAGCTCTCTCTTCCCCTTCTTCCTGCCTCTGGTAACCACTCGTAATCTGTGCTTTCTGTATCCTTGCTTCTCTCAGCTAAGCGGGATCGTGTAGTATTTGTCTCTGCAACTGTGACCTGCCTCCTTCAGCATGTTTTCAAGGTCCACTGGTTTTGTGACATGCTTCAAGACTTCTCTTTAGAGCTGAGAAATACTCCATTGCACTGGGCACCACAGTGTGCTTGTCCATCCATCTCCTGGTGGACATTTAGGTGGTTCCCAGACTTTTGTCCATCCATCTCCTGGTGGACATTTAGGTGGTTCCCAGATTTTGACCCTGGTGAGTTCTGCCCGGAGAAAGATAGGGCTTTCTCCTCCTGTAAGCAGTTACAGTTTCAGAATCTCAGCGGCACTTCTTCCCCATCTTAAAGGGCTGCTATGAGTCATCAACACCATTCGTTTTGGTTTAAAGAGTACCATTTACACAGGGATACACCCTTCTCTTTGCCTTCATTTCTGGGCACATACTCTGTTTGGGTCATAGAGTGGTTCTCTGTTCAGTCTTTTGATGAACCTCCCCAGACTTCTTTCCACAGCGGCCGGATCACTTTGCATTCCCTACCCACAGTGGATGAGGGTGCCTATTCCTGTATGTCCTCGCTGACACCTGCTGTAATACATTTTTCTGATCGTTGCCATTTCTAATAGAGGCGAGGCGGTAGGCAACACAATTTTTAGGAACAAAGTCTGGAGAAAATCTTCAGTGTCCCGTTGGAGGGTGGCTCTAGTTCAGGCCAGGGCATGTGTGCCGCGCAGTCTGAGAGAACAGGGCGCTGGGCTCTGCGTGGATGATTGAGGGAGAAAACTTAGGGATGGTCACCCTATTTTCAGAAAACTGCCATGTGTTCGTAGCCCCAGGAGTAAAGGCCCCATTCTGCTTTATAGCTAGATGTCTTGGCAAGCCAGGGCCCGTGGAGCCAGCCACTAATGCCATGACACAAGAGGTCTGGAGCCCAGCCACACCCCTGTGCTTACATATTATGAGTGGCTGCTTTTGAGCCACTGGCAGAATTGCGTAGTTGCTAGAAAGACCTGAAAACATTTGCAAGCTCTACTCCACGTGTTTCTCTGTCTGGATCTGTCTTAAGCGGTGACAGACATGACAGTTTTCTTCATGCAAGATCAGAAATTAGATGTGAGCACACACGGGCCTCTTAGGCCAGCCGTTCTCTGTTCATAAACGGAACTGAAGGCTGGAGGAGGAGAGACTGGCTGAGGGTCACCGGTGCCTGTGCTCTGCCAGAGAAGCTAGCACCCACCTGGGGTAGTTGGTTTGTGAAAGGTAGTTGTTCCCATGATGCCAACCATTGCTGTGCTTAAAACCAACCCAAAGCCCGTTGCCATCAAGTCCCTTCCAACTCAGAACAGCTGTGAGAGGCAGAGTGACTACGTCAGGTGTTCAAGGCTATGTGTTTTCTTGTTGATCATCGGGAGCGCTTACACATTTCGTAACATTCCGTAGTTCTGTCACATCAAGCACTTGTTACCACAATCCGGTTCCAAATATTCTACTGCTTCCCGACCTTAATATCTGCTCCCCTTTATCACTTTCTTTCCCCTAAACCCCGACACTTGCTGTTTTAGATATCTATTATAATCTATATGTTGTCTGTACATTTCCCATGTCTTAAGGCTGTCTAGCATGTCCGTTCACCTACAGTCCTGTTGTCGCTCCCCTTAGGTGGGGTTATGCAGTCATCACTGTCATAAAGCCTGTCTCTCACCCCCTTCCTGTGCCCTCAGGAAACAGTTACTCCCGTTACTTTTTCTAGGGGTGTTACCTGTGTTGGTTTTCATGCATCAAACGATCTTAATTTTACTAATGACCATGTGCAAGTCTAACAAGGTTAGAACTGAAACCATAATAGTAGGGGGAGGAAATGATTAAGAACCAGAGGGTAGCTAGGTGTTTTATCAGTGCTGTGCCAGACCCTGGGTATATCATCCCTTTTGGTCCTTCTATGAGGGGCCAGTTATCTTGTAGGTGGAGTTGGGGTCTCTACTACATCCACGCGCCTTCACATCGATTCGGTTGCTTATTGTTGACGTTCTAATACCTATTCCTGTCGGCCTCTCATGATCACACAGGCTGGTGCGCTTCTTCTGTGTGGGTTTTGTTGCTTCCCTGCTAGATGGCTGCTTGTTTAACGTCAAGCCTTTAAGACCCCAGATGCTATGTCTTAATAGCCGGGCACCATCAGCTTTCATTACCACATTTGCTTATGCACCCTTAGTGATCTTGTCGAGTGGGTGAGTATCCTACAAGGCCATATTTGTTACAACAGACTGTTCTTGTACTGAGGTAAGATTAGAGTAGAGGCCTAAAGTCTATCTGCTTCCCTGCTGTATTTACATATATTATGTATATGTATAAGCATTATGTATAAGCAAATATACATAAATTTATGTGTTTCAATATTTACATCTATCTATCTAGCTCTACAAATATATTTTTCTTTCTTCTTCTTGCCCCATTCTCATGTTTACCCATCATTCACCTGTCAGTAACTTCACGTGATACATTTCGGTTGATCCAACACGACAAGAAGTGCTATACCTTCCTCGCCGTCTACTTTAAAACCCTACTGTTCCCCTGTCCCTGTCATAAACAGCCCACTGTTCACCTCCCCCCACTTCCTTCCCCCCATCCCCCCAGAACCACCGGGCTGTCACTGTCCCCTGGGATTGCCTATCTTGTATGGATAGACTCAGAGAAAGAAGAGGGCAAAAAGAGGGACCATACAAATAGGACCAAGCCTGACTCAGTTTCTGACCCAGAGTAGGTGAATGTCTCTGTTAAATGGCAAGCCCGTTACTTTCAGCACTCTGTATCCTGGGATCCGCTCACCTCCCAGCACATAGATCCTTTTAGTCCTCACCATTCCTGTCCGAGAGGCGTGCATCATAACAATCCCCACCGCACTTCCTGTGGTCAGGATGCCCCCCCACCCCGAATTATACCTTTAGACTTTCCCTGTGGGCCCCTGTGAGTAACCCCCACCCATTTTAGATGAGGTGCCAAGTGCTGCCTCCAGAATCGGTATTCCTTAGACTGGTCTGTTCAGCTCTCCTCCTGAAGGCTGTAATCTTTATGAACCAGGAGTCCCAGTGGTGCTACGGGTTAGGTATTGAACTGCAAGGTTGGCAGTTCAAACCCACCAGGCTTTTCTTGGGAGAAGGATGAGGCTGCCTGCTCCTGTAAAGGTTTACCCTCTGAACCCCTACTTAGGGTCGCTGTGAGTCAGAATGGGCTTGATGACAATGGGTTTGGAACCTTAGAAAGCATCTTTTTCTTCTGGAGCAGCTGGTGGGTATGAACTGCCGACCCTTCGGTCAGCAGCCCAATTCTTAACCCACTGTGCTACCAGGACTCTTCCAGCAGCTCTCCAGGGTCCATTATAAGGAAAAAAGGAAAAAGAACTAGATGCAGTGATAGGATGGAAGCAATAAGGTGTCCGAGCCTCTGAGGAAGTTGTGCTTGCCCAGCCTTCGACCCTGCAGCAGCAGCTCTCTGTCATCGGCTTGCTCCTGGGTTCCATCCTGGGGCTCGGTCTGTACCGGCATCTGCACGACATCACCTGGGACCTTGAGGGAGCAATCAGTGGTTGGGGCTGAGATTGGGCCCCATGGTCAGGAAATGTCTAACCATGAATCTGTGAGACCCTTCCGAGAGAAGGTTTTGTTTTCTACTTGAGGCTTTGGGCCCAGCAGGTGTCAGAGAACCCTAAACCAACAGCACTGCCGTTCTGACTCGTACTGGCCCCAGCCCTACCACTTCCCTCCAGGTAGCTCCGGGTCCCGGCCTAGGATATTCCGACACGGTGACGGCTACTCATTGACCGAGGTTGGTGTAGGTGAGGCATAGTTTCACCTTGACTCCGAGCCGCTGAAGCAGGCTTGAGCACAGTCGTTTTTAATAGCAAACACATTAACTGCACTGAAGTGTCGTACCCAAAGTGGGAATCTTTTTTTCTTGTTGTGAAAATAATAGTCTTATGATCAAAGGTTCAGCAACACAGAAAAACATAAAGAAGCACAACCACTGTTAAACTAGCCTTTCTCTACTAGCACGTTCCGTGTGGACACACCCATCCGTACACGTGTACCCAGTGGGGGTTTACTGTCCTCTGGAAGCTTGTCATCAAATGTAAGACCGCAGAGTTTAAGGAAAAGGTGGTCTCTTTGGTGCTTGGGATGTCCTTTCCTAGCCAATCGAGACTAGTGTGGAAGGAGCTTCCATTAGGCAGGTGTGACTTAAGCCAGTCACGAGGAGGAGACTCTGGGCGAAGTTGCGAGGGCAGGTGCTCCTGCGTGTGACGGTCAGGGTCCAGCCCTTGTCATCCTTGCTCTGTGCTGTCAAGAGTCCTGTCCCCCAGTACTGCTGCAGCACTCTGGATATCTTACCTGCGGGGCTCCATGGCCAAACTTGGGACCCTCTTCTTGATGGCTCATTAAATGACTCATTGGATGGGAGCGCCGAGGGGTCTGAGCATGGGTCTTGAGTGATGCAGGTGATTGTGAGCTGTGTCTAGACGGCAGAGGTCTCAAAATGGTGACAGTAGTAGGAAGAGGACATCGTACCGTGACCTGCTGCCTCTGTTGACATCACTCAGACCCTGTACACAACCTCCTCTCCTCAAACGTGGCCGAGATGTGTGCTCAGGTCGTAAACGGTTGGTTTGAGTTGTCCTGGGAAGAAATTGATGTTTGTGAGCAAGAGGCAATGATCCCTGTCTAAATAGTTCCAGGACCTTAGACTTGGGCGTCACAAACCCCTTGTCAAGAGCCCCTCCTCTCTGACTCACCCCCCAGAAAAGCTGCGAGGGCAAGTTCTTCCTTCTCTCTGGCTCTTGTGGTGCCCTGGAGGGAGGGAGTGATTGCTGCTCTTGTACATGCGTTCTAAGCCACCCTTGCTCCCCACCCTGTCATCCAGCCACCTCCTCTGCTGGAGCCCCTGGGCAGCATGGGACACCCCCCAGCTCCTGTCTTAGAATACAGGAGCTTTCCTGTTCAAACACTATGTGCTAAAGTACGTAACTAAAATAATGCTTAGAAGCTGTGCAGCTAAATAACATAACATGGCGCCAAGGCCAAAGTGGGAAGCTATGTGGGCTCCACAAGGCCCGCCCTGTGCAGCCTCTCCTGACTTGGGGGGTGGGTTGCCCATCCCCTGCAGTCTAGCTTTGCTTGGTAGTGCAGTGCTTAAAGTACTTGGCTGGTATCCAAAAGATCAGGGGTCTGGTCCCCAGCCACTCTTCAGGAGAAAGGTGTGTCATGTCCACTCTGTCCTGGAGGGTGGCCGGGAATCAGGGTCTTTGGCTTAAGGGCGGTGGGTTTGTTTTGGTTTTTGGTGGGCTTTTGCACTTCACATCAGTGGGCTTGAGCTCTGCCCCCTCGGGGTCACCAGCTTCTCTGCTGCCTTACCTGTATTTGTCTTTGCTGGGCAGGTACATTAGGGGTACACTAGGTCTGAGTACAAGGGGGTAAGGTGGCACCCTACTCTCTTAAGCCCGGCCAAGATGTGCTTTTGAAGCCGGTGGCACATCGTGGCAGGTTGGCACACCTGGGTAAGAGTGTCACAAAGGTGACAGCAGTAATTTTGGTAGGAGCACCACCAGGAAACCTCCCATGTTTCTGCATCCCCCGGAAGGGGCTTCAGCGCAGGCAAGCACTGCTGCTGGTCGTCGGGTTGGATCTGGGAATGCTGCCTCTCTGCACCGGGCCCCTCTCTTCCTGGCTTCAGGATCACCTCTCTGGAGCTGATGTGTCTGAGCTGCCCAACCCCTGAGGACCAGAGTGTAGCCAAGCTCCAGCTCTGGTTGGCTGAGACTAGGTGGGCTTCCCTGAGGCCCTCCCCCGCTGCCCCCGTCCGTTCTGCCTGCTCCTCAAGCTGGCGTCCACACACTGATGGGCTCCCTGCCCTCCCCTTTCTTACCTTTCCTTCTGGCCACCCGTCAGGGCTTTTGATGACACCAGCAGGAGAGCCAGCCCCTTGGACACTGGGCCCCCTTTCCTCACCTGCCCAGTCGAAGCCACCTTGGCACTCGGCAGAGGCCTAGGTCCACTTGCCACAGAGTGGGACTGTACACAGGGGACTTGGTGATGCACCTGCCCTCAGCCCTCGGAGGCCCTCCTGCCCAGCTGCGGGGCCCCTTTCCAGGCTCCTTGGCTTGCAGCCCTTTCTCACTGGCCTGGCCTCACTGGACTCTGCCATGTCCTGCCCCCTGGTGGTGTGCTGGCCCCTCCTGGCGGCGGCACTCTTTCCCAGCTCTGTGCACTGGACTGCACCCCTCCTTAGCCTCTGCTCAGGCGTCCCCTGGGAAGAACCACCTCTGAAGCTGAGTAGGAGGCCTCTGTGCTTTGTTCTGCTCCTGGCCACCCAGTCCTTGTGCTGCCTCCGGGTCCCTGTTGGAAAGCTGGAGCCTGGCTGCAGCTTTTCTGTTGGGTTCCAAGCGACCTAGCCTGGTGCCCGGCACAGCCCGTCCAGTGACGGCCCCCTCATCCATCGTAGAGCTGTCCTGGGTGTCTAGGGTGTGTTGTGGGTTTAGACTCAACACCTAGAGCAGCCGTTCCCCTGTACAAGCACGACCTTGTTCCCTTTCCTGCTTCACGCGCTCTCCTGTCTGTCACCTGCCCAGGCGCCTTGCTTCTCATGGGCCACCTCGTTCTATGTGCCAATGGAGAGTGAAACTGTGAGAGGAGTCCAGGGAGTGAGGGGGACTTCTGGGGACCAGGCCCGCAGCAGCTGTCACGGGTGCCATCTGGTGGTGCTGACCTGTCTCTCTCAACCCTGTCGTTTTGGGCTTATTTAGGTTGCGAAGGAATTTGGCTTCCAAAACAACGGCTTCTCGGTTTACATCAACAGAAACAAGACTGGAGAGATAACAGCCTCATCCAACAAGTCCCTCAGCGTGCTGAAAATCAAGTGAGTGCCAGTGACCGTGGGAGGATGGGCCTTTCCCACCCCACTCAGGCTGCCGTCTTTCTGACCAGTCCTCAGAGCCCTCTGTCTTCTCCACTGTCTGGCTTTGCGGCATCCTGGGGCCTGAGAGGGCAGGGCTGCACACGCAGCTGCCGTGCTACTTGGCGAGCAGAAGGTTAGGGCCGCAGTGTCCTGGTCACCAGGGCACAAGTCCCTACATGAATCGAGCCCATGGGGGCTCCAAAGAGTACAAACTGCCCCTCAGAACAGGGCCGGGAGCCTGTGGCCCAGCCTGATTTCAGGAGTTCTGTTGAGGCACAGCCACGTGGACTGGACGTGGGTGTTTAACTGTTCTCACGGGAAGCCTGGCTCCAGCAGTCACTGACCATGTGCCCTGGAGTGTGGGGCTACTGGGGCAGTGCCTGCTCCCTTGCATGAGGTGGACATTGAGGACATGGGAACTGGGTTTGAATCAAACTCAGCAGAAGTTACAGAGATGGCCATCTTGGACTGTACCCTGGCTGGTGACAGGCAGGTGGCTCCTCCAGGAGATCTCTTGTGCTTGGCTGAGTCACCGCAGCCCAGCTCGGCTCGGGAGCGACGCCGAGGACTAGACTGCATCGAGTATAGGCCTCGTCTGTTGGAAGCAGACCTGTCTGTATTTTGCCCGTGTTTTTAAAACCCGGCTGCTTTTCCTGAGCCCCGTTTCCAGCCTCGAGTCTGGCTGCTCGCTGGCCTGTCACTGTTTTGTTTGCTCCCTTGTGGGTAGAAGGTTTGTCAGGGTCCCTGGAGGTCTGAGTGCTGCGGGTCGGTCCGACTGTTCCTTGAACTTGCTGCCTGACGCGAGTTGGCCGTTTTCTGCGTGTAGGCGTGGGGTCTGCCCGTCTGTGATGACTGTCTCCTCTACACTTACTCTTCTTGCTACTACTTCAGGGATTGCATTCTTCCCTTTTAAAATCCTGCTTGATTCCTTTCCATATCTGGTTGGTTGTCAAAACACCTGTGTCAGGTGGGCTATCTGTTCGTTTATTTTTAGTGGAGACTGTTTTCAAGGTGTGTAAAAAGTGGATGGTGGTGTGATGAACCTACGCGTACCCTCACCAGCTGGGAGAATGATGGATTGTAGCCGGTCTTGTTCCATCTGCACGTCCGCCGCCTTCCTTTTCCCGAGAGGTGTGGTTGGAGGAAAGCCCGGGAGCAGGGTGAGGAGCAGGGCAGCTGGGAGAGGTCCCTTCTCGTGGACCCACCATGGCCGGGAGAGAACCGCCCGAGGGGCTGGCTTGCTGTGTTGCCCGCTGCGCTGACTGCCACGCAGCATGTGGGGTCGTGTTGCTGCCCAGGCATCAGTCTGCAGACGCTGCCTTTGGCTCTACTCTGTTTGCCTTAGCTTTTTACTCTGATTTCAGTGAAAGTTTATGGAGCAAACTGGGTTTTCATCCATGGCTTTCTCTCAGACACGCACATTTCCTGGCACAGGTTGTCGTCCCACCATGTCCTGCACACTTCCTACTTCCTCCCTGTGTTTCCTGCTTCCATTTACCCTTTCCTGCTGCCCGAGCTTTCCACCAGGCGGATGCTGCCCGTCCGGCCTCCTGTACTTGGTTGTTGGAAGGAGCGGTGTCTTCTCCCGCATTGGAGCCACAGTGGTGCGCTCAGCTGGCCTGTGGGTCCCGCCAGTCTCTGTCTGACCCGTAAGCCTGGCCTTGTGTATGGTTTCGTACCTTTCTGTGTGACCTTTCCCAGTGGTCCGGGTCTCCTTCCTGCCTCTTCACCCTCCAGTGCACACCCTTCCTGCCTCTTCTGTGCGCTGTGCTGGTCACAGGTCCTGGCGGCCTGCGGGTCAAACGCTGGAGGCCAAGGGAGGCTGCTTTTCCCTTCACACGCCCCGAGCTGCTTCAAGCTTCTGTCCAAACCCACTGCTGTTACCAAACGGTGATGTCCAAGCACCATCATTCCCTTTCCCTCGGTGGCTGGAACTGAGCTCTTCCGGGCCAGCTCGTGTGGTAGGGTTGTCACTGCTCCACGCTGTCAGCAGGATTCCCAGTGCTCTGTCAGTGGGGTTCCCAGGGCTCTGTCAGTGGGGTTCCAGTGCTCTGTCAGTGGGGTTCCAGTGCTCTGTCAGTGGGGTTCCTAGGGCTCTGTCAGTGGGGTTCCAGTGCTCTGTCAGTGGGGTTCCCAGGGCTCTGTCAGTGGGGTTCCAGTGCTCTGTCAGTGGGGTTCCAGT
>NW_022111358.1:50439081-50446246 GCF_000313985.2 Echinops telfairi | reverse complement strand
GCTCTGTCAGTGGGGTTCCCAGGGCTCTGTCAGTGGGGTTCCAGGGCTCTGTCAGTGGGGTTCCAGGGCTCTGTCAGTGGGGTTCCCAGGGCTTGTTGTTTAGCCTTGTTTCGATTCCTCCTGCCTTCTTCACTGCACATGTCTTGCCGCTCCAGGACACAGTCTTAGAGCCAGGTCATCCCCATGGGCCTGCGCACACGTGCACACAAGTCTCAGAGTCATAGAGCTCTGGTTTAGCCCCCCTGCCCCTCCTCCCCCAGGCTTGGGTCCTCTCTCTGTCACCCTGCCCCATCATGTCCTGAGCTGGCTGCTGACCACAGTGCTCACAGGGGCTGCACTGCTCTAAGCTCCTACCCAGTTTCTTGGCCTCTGTCTTTCTAGCCAGGCTGGTCAGTGCTCCTCAGCTGGCATTGGGTCTTGGGCTGCTGGCGGTCCATCTTCTTGGGTGGGGTTGAGGACCCCCGCATTGGCCTTGCACCACCTAGTGTTGTTGTGAACTTCCTGGCAGTGTAAGGCTCTGTGTGGAGGGCGGATGAATTGGGATGGTCCTATGAAAAGGTCACTTCAGATTGTCACTTTATTGCCAGAATTTCCCCCACTCGGACCTGCTTACCATTTCACATGTGCCTGCAGCCTGCCTGTTGTCACAGTCCCGGTGCTTCGTTCTGCCACCCCTTGACTGCTTACTGTCTGTCTGACTCAGAGCTTGTAAAACTCCCTGCCATCAAGTCGATACCGACCCTGTAGGGCAGAGGAGAACTGCTGCTCTGGGTTTCTGGGACAAACTCTTCACAGGAGTCAAAAGCCTCATCTCTCTCCCAAGGAGCGGCTGGTGATTTTGAGCTGCTGACCTTGCATGACAGCCCAACACACAACCACTCCAGAGTGAGAGCTTGCACTTCCCAAGTTTCCCCTTTGGGAATCCTGGAAGATGCCCTGGCTTAGTTGCTTTTCCCGAGGTTTGTGTTTGCTTTGTTGGCCACAAGAGGGAGCCGTGGACCTAGGACGCTCTCGAGTCCGCCTCCAGTCCCCGCCCCCAGATGTAAGCCGAGCCACCTTGGGCTGCAGGTTCTCCGAGAATCCAGTGTTTGGACCATCCTCCGCCCTCAGATGTGCTGGTGTGTGTGGGAGTCTTGTGCCAGCCGGCTCACAGACTGGACGACGATCCGTTCCTGATCCTGGCACCAGCCTAGACCACTGTGACGCTTGGCCCACCCATCCTTGTGCCTGTGTGCGTGAGGGTTTGGGACCCTGGAACTTAGCAGTGTGTCTTAAAAGTATTTGTTGAAATTGATCTAGTAGCTGGGTCAGGTTTTTAAAGTTTACTATGTTTAGCTTTTGAGGCCAAACTTGAACGATTTCTAAAATTACAGATCGATGCCGATGGGTAGTTGCTGTGTCAGGGCCCCCGAGTCCGTTCTGAAGCAGAGGAAGACCCTGCCCTCTTCTGAGCCACCCCTGGATTGAGTCCCAGGCGAGACCACAGTGTAGTCTATCTTCTGCAATGCCTGCCTTCTTCTGCAGTGCCTGCCTTTTTCCCTTGACCGTGTACCAATTATCAAGCATGGTAGCTCTCCCGCGGCATGGATCTCCCGGGGGAGAAACGTAAGTAGGTGAGACAAACGAAGTCTTCCCATCCTTGCTCGTAAGGAGCATTCAGCACCAGTGTTCGTTCTTGTGGCAGGGCGTGATACTCCCAGCATTCTTTGCCAGCAGCAATCATTCAGATGCATCTCTTCTTCTCCAGTCGTCCTTACTCAGTGTCCAGTTTCCACGTGCACAGGAAGTGTTGAAAATACCATGGGTTTGGTCGGGCCCAACTTGGTCCCCGAAGTGACTTCTTTTCACTGCTTTAAAGAGGCCTTGTGCAGGGTTTCCCAACCACTGCATCATTCAGTTTTGTGACTGCTGCTTCCAGGAGCTTTGTGGCTCCAGGTAAACTGAAATCTGAAACGGCAGTCTTTCCTCCACGTGTGTTAGTGTTTATTGCCTATTGGTCCGTTTGGAATTTTGTTTTCTTTGAGTTATAATGCATACTAAAAGGTCCTTGAACTTCATCACCAAGTGCTTCGAGCCCTCTCTGCTTTCAGCAAACAGTTGTGTGAGCTGTATATAAAACTATATTAAGGAGTCATTTCCTCTTGAATTTGTCATTTCCCGCATAGTAAACCGTAAAATTGTTGGACTCACAATATCCCATACTAGTCTATTTTAGCGTCCTGATGTGTAAGATAACTGTCTTTATGCATTTCATCCCATTTAAACAACTTCCAATTTTCCTGCATTCACACGTCATTCACTCCACATTCCAATTACTATTGGATGTTTGCAGCTGTTTCTTCTCGTGCTTCCTCAGCAGAGGGAGATCCAGAAACCTCTGCTTCCCACAGGCCAGCGAGACTGTGGATGTTGAGGCGGTTGAGGGCCTTCCAACGAGGGGCTCGCCTGCCGGCACGGTAGACCCCACCCCACCACTGCTGCCCAGGAGCTTTCAGCGGCTCACCCCTGTTCCTTCTTCTTAGTCTTGCTCTTGGTCTGCAAGCTTCCCGAAACCTGTTCGCCAAAGACAACCCTGCTGGGACTTGAAGTAACAGTGACATAGCTTCCAGCAACACACAGGCAGTTCTCTCCAGAACCTTGGTGGCCTCTTGGATGATGCATTGGGCTGCTAGCCCCAGGTCAGCAGTTTGAAACCGTTAACCACTCCGTGAGGGAATGATGAGGCTTTCTACCCCTGCTAAGATTTACAGTCTCAGAAACCTACAGAGGACTGTTCCGTTCTGTCTTGTAGGGCCGTCACGTGGTTCCTCTGTCAACTGCTCCTGGGTTGGCAGTGTTTCTTTAGCTTCAGCTTGTGCTACTCGGTGGCACTGGATTGTGGTTTTGTCCGTTTGTTTCTCAGTTAATTGATAGTGAAGTGCGCATGCATGTGCAGTGTTCTTTAAGTGCGCTGCTGATCTGTCGTCTGTGGTTGAGTCCGTGGGATAACTTCAGTTCAGGGTGGGAGATTGCGTGAGTATGTCTGTAGGGGGGGTGGGCGCCGTCGAGTTGGCTCGGCTCCTAGCGACCCTGCACAGTCCTGCGCGTCCTCAGACGGTGGTGTTTGAGTCCGTTGGTCTCATTGAGGGTCCCCTCTGCTTTACCAAGCATGATACCCTTTTCTAGGAACTGGTCTCTCCTGACCACATGGCCGAAGTAGTTGAGTCAGTCTTGCCATCCTTGCTTCTAAGAGGCATTCTAGCTGTACTTCTTAGACAGATTTGTTTGTTCTTTTGGCAGTCCATGGGACTTGCAGTATTCTGCCGGATGATAGATTCAGGGTTCCCTGCCCTCTTTCCTCCAATATCAGTGAATCCAGGAAGTCTCGCTTTCTTGGGAAATGATGTTTTTTCCCTCCTATATTGTGGCAGTGGGGTACCATGCATTTCTCGGAATCTTACGGTGACTATGGTAATAGTTCCTGGAGGTGGTTACACCTGCAGCTTCTCTCTCTTTCCAGTTTCTGTGTCTCCTTGTCCTGGTGCTGCAGGCAAACCAGAGGGTGGTTGTATCCTGGATCAGGCTGAGTATTTTATAGCCAGAGGATGTTCTGGAATATCTAACTTACTTCTGGAAACAGGAATCTTGATTAAGGTTTGCCAGTTTTATCAGCCCTACGTTGTGGAAGAAAGCAGTGAGAAGGGAAGACAGACGGCTGGGTTGCAGAGCAGTGAGACCAGATAGGTTGGAGAGCGGCAGAGGAGCCTCTTTGTTTCCATGCGGCCTCGCACTGTCTGTGTTTCTGGACGTCTGCTCTTCTTTCCACTCGTGGCTCAGCCTGTGGCCGTCTGTTTCCACTCGTGGCTTAGCATCTGTTCTTTCAGACTTCTTTCCTGGGCGTGTATCTGCTGACAGAGTTAAATATTTATCATATGGCACTGCTGTAGTATTCTCTTCTTGAGCTCCTGTTGGTTTTCCTGTGCTACAAGCCACTGCTGCGGCACCACAGCCCACATTCCCTCTGAGCTGGTTTCCTTAGCTTCAGGCTGTCCTGTTAGACTGTGTCGTTAGTCCACAATGTGTGTCTGGTTGAGGGACGTGCAGGCGAATATTCCCTGGGCTACCAACGTCCTGAGCAAGGGCAGCTGGGATGCAGGGCTTTGACGCAAAAGCAGCGCAGACTCTAGTTTTCCCAATTTGGGTAAAGACCCGTCATGGGAATTGGAATGGGAAAGATGATGGTGGTAGAATCCCGTGAGCCTGAGGCCTGTCAGCGGAGTGGCAGGTGAACAAAACAGCCAGGCCACTGGTAGACACCGTGCACCAGCACTAGTAACCACCTGCAGTGCTTTGGCTATATTGCAGGGCAGGGTGGCGGGGAGATGGGGAGGGATTTCTGGGTGAGAAAACAAGATGTGGAAAGCGTGTCACTTTTGTAATGATATACGTGCCCCATAAACGCCTTGCACAGACACATGTGCAGTGAAGGCAGAGGAAACAGAAAGCCGTATGTGCAGTGGGTGCCATGCTTGCATGGGTGCTGACTGGAGGGCAGAAAGGAGAGGAGGAAACACGAAGGGAGGCTGCCCAGACCCAAAGCACACCGGGCTTCCCTGCTGGCTCCTAATGGTCAATGTGGGCAGGAGGTGTGCTGTGAATTGTAATTTTTTAATTTTTTTAAAGAAAGAGCAAGTTCCAGGAGTTTTTATTGTTTGAATAACAGCACACACAAAACCAGGCACAGAGCCGTCCCCGAGGAAGTGGTGCTCATGTTTCACTGGTTTCTGGCCTTGCTCCTTCATCTTCTACACATTTAGATATTTTTCTATTTATGCGATTAGGCATTTATTTTGATCACAAATACAATCCAAGTGTGAATAAATAATTGTTTTTTATCCTTTAATACGTCCCCCCACGTTCCTTTAAATAGAAAAAAAAAGGTGCTCAGTGCCTTCTCAGAGCCTCCAGGGCCGTAGTTGTCCCACCGTTGTTTTAAAAACAGACTGTGACTTGGTCTTCCCAAATCCTTCTTGAGCTACAGCTCTTGCGGCTAAATCCAGGCCGCGGTCCTTACTGGTATTGTCGATCGTCTCCAAAAGGGGAGGACGGTCACTGGGCTGAAGGCAACTGGGAGGGATCTTCCGCAAGCTGAGGACCACTGGGAAACTGCACGGAGGCACATCTTGTCAACAAGATACCAGCGCCTTCCATTAAAGCTAGGAGAGGGCCACCCATTGCCACGGACCCAACCATGGCCACTGGTCCATTTCTTGCCACCAGGATGGCTCCTGTTAGGTACCACTTGTGATGGAGTTCCAGGGGTCGTCTTTGTCTCGGACTTGAACCCTACTACAGTCAATCATGGAAAACAGACCTCCCCAAACTGCAAAACTGCCTCCCAACTGTGGGGCCTTGGTCTTAATCGCTGTCAGACTCCCTCGTAGTCTGTGGTTGACTCCCACTGGGGAATTCCGAAAACCTTTGATGGCTTGGAAGAGACTACCACCTATGGTGCCCAGTGTGCAGGCTCCACCCTAGCCGCCCACGATGCGCCCGGGCAAGGGGCTCACACATTCTCCCACACACATGCTCCTCCATCGTGACTCCAGCCGGATGCATGAATTGTAATTTAGACTCAAAACTGTACAGATCCTGCTGGTGCTGTCCAGAAGCACCCTGGGGTGGGACCTCTCAGGCACTGGCTCTGGCCCCACTTGGTCTGGAGCATTTTACTCTGGTTTGGGTGAAGTTTGCAGAGCAAATTAGCTTCCCTCTCAACAATTTACATACTCTGTGTGGGGATGTGAGTTGCAGTCCCCTCCTGTGGAAACACTGCACGTCCGTCCATCCTGGGTTCTCTGTTGTCCCTTTGTACATCTTCCTTGACCCCTCTGAACTTTGTTTTTGGCCAGATGCTGCCCAGCCCGTCTCCCACGGCTGATTGTCGCGCGGCGTAGGCCATTGCGCACGGTTGTTACGGTGTACTGATAGGAGCCCTGGTGGTGTAGTGGTTACAGGTTGGGCTGCTAGTTGCAAGGTCAGCATTTCGAAACCACCAACCGCGCAGCAGCCCGTTGAGAGTGACGGTCTGAGAAACTCAAGGGGCAGTTCCGCCCTGTCCTATGGCGTCGCTGTGAGTTGGCATCGACTCGGTGGTGAGTTTGTTTTTTAGCTGAAAGTCATCTCCTGGGGAGATGGGTATCTAAAAGCGAGAGCCCTGGTTCTTCTGTTAGTCTGTCAGACCAGTACGTCAGGCATTTTTTGTTCTGTACTTTGTCCCACGTGTCTAGGACCTTCCATGTGATTCCTATCAGAGGTTGGCAGTGGTCGCTGAGCTGGCTCGTTCTGGTTTCAGGCAGGGGAAGGTGGTGGTGCATCAATCCGTCCTGTGATCCAACTGTCCTGGAGTCTTTAATTTTCTTCACTCTCCTCAGCCCCTCACAAGTCGTGAGACCCAGGTTGCTGCTACTCACCAGAGTCGGAAGTGGAGCGTCTTCATGGACTGTGTTGCACCCCCTAGCCTAGATGGCCTCAAAATTCTGGTCCCAAGCCCTCAGTTCTTTTGGGGTGGTGTTCCGCAGACATTGGGGAGTCCCCGGGAGAGCCAAGGAGCCACCCACCTAACCTGTGCTTGCACACAGACACGGCGACCTGCTGTTCCTGTTCCCCTCGAGCCTTGCGGGGCCCTCCTCCGAGATGGAGACGTCCACCCTGCTGGGGCTGAAGGCCTGCGGGGCGCCCAGCGTGGTGGAGGACGAGATCGATCAATACCTGAGCAAGCAGGATGGGAAGATCTACCGGAGCCGTGACCCCCAGCTGTAAGTGTGCAGTGCCCTCCTTTGACTGTCCCTAGGCCCATACACGTGAGCCTGATGGGGCGGGATGAGCAGGTGCTTGGAGCATGGTCTTAGTGGTGGATGATGTGTACACTTTGACCATCTATATCCCGGCTTCCTATTGAATCTCATAGAGTATGTTTCTACATGTTCATTCACAGTGTGAAATTATTTGGACACGCAGAGGTAGGAAGGGTGGAATGGGAGGGGAGCCCTGGCCAGATGGTTACTGTGATAGACCCTGGAGGTACATGGTTGATACGGAGCCAAAGTGGGATTTAGGAAGTTCAGAGGAAGGGCCAGATACATGGAGCCTCCTAAAACAAGCTGCTTGGCATCTCACTTGGTGC
>NW_022111358.1:50412210-50438903 GCF_000313985.2 Echinops telfairi | reverse complement strand
GGGGGGGCGGGGCAGGGTTACATAAGGTGTGCGCGCACATGTGCAAGACTGTTTGTTCGGGTTTTCACAGCTCCTTGTGGAGAAGCTGTGCATCAGAATCCACACTCAGTCTGTGAGGCGCCGGGTGAAGGTGGCGGGATCTGTGCTGGCGCCTTTTGTTAAAGGCTTGGCTCTGTGATTGTGGTGGGAGCTGACATCGAAGTGCTGGGCTTCCAAAGGCTGCAGGAGAGCCGACACTGGGCCACCGCGCAGCCACAGGCACCAGCCGGCACGCGCCCTCCATTTGCCAATTCTCCCTCTTTAACCCGTCCCCTCCAGTGTTGTTAGGAATCTTGAAGAGAGAGAGAGAGTGTGTTTTTCCTGAAAAATTATCAGTAAATGTTTCCCTTTTGGGGACAGAAAGGTCACCTTTTCTCTGGAGGTGTAGAATCTGCCCTGGCTTAGCAGGTAGGCTAAGGGAGCACAGCCCTCCCCCAGAAGGACAGCTCTGGTTTTGCTTGGATGAGCTGGGCCTCCAAAATCTCTGAGGCTGGCTGTGCCAGAAGACGTCCCCAACCCTGGTGTCCCTTCGAGTACACACCGAGGTCGGGGCCGTGCTCAGGTGTCTGCCGTGCGTGCTGTTGGCGCGTGTTGCACTGAAGTGGATTTGAAGGCCCTTCACTTTAGCGGCGGTGGTGGTCAGGTGATGATGTCACCTGCTCATCCTTGTTGGTCTCTGTGCAGGTGTCGCCATGGCCCTCTGGGGAAATGTGTACACTGCGTCCCGCTCGAGGTAAGAATCCATGGAACCCAGGAGTGGCCGGGCCACTGCTGCACTGAGCTGACGGCGCACTGCCTCCAGAGCTCCTCCTGGGCCTCATGTCCTCTGGTCAGCCTGCTGGGGGTAGGGGGAGGCACCTTTATTTATGGGAGTGACCTTGGGATTATAGATGGCCTGAATTTTGTGTTGCGGGGCCAGCCTTGACAGCGCCCCTGGACCATCCTTCTGCAGCTGCATGGAGCGAGCCCAGAGCCTGCCTGCTTGTGCTCAGGGCCGCTCTGACTGATTTGCTCAGAAACTCAGGCTCCCTGCCCTGCAGACGTGTCTGCTGAGACTGAGAGGCCCTGCACAGTGCTGACAAGGAGGCCGAACTAGACTGATGCACCCAGGCTAAGTTGACTCCCCTCAGACTGCAGCTCCAGGTTTTTCTTTTTGTGAAATTCTCCAGAAACTTGCTTGCCTTGGAACATCCTGTAGGTGGTAAAGGGAGATTTGTTTTCATTTTGAAAAGGTCACCCATAAGCAGAGGAAAGCTTAATTCTGACCTTGAGCATGTGTCCAAGCCCAGCACCGGGACCCCTTGCACACTGAGGGCACTACTGCCTCCGACCAGGGCCTGACTGGCCTGTGCTCTCTGTTGGCAGCCGTTCGATGAGGACTACCTGAACCACCTCGAGCCTCCAGTGAAGCACATGTCCTTCCACGCCTACATCCGGAAGCTGACCGGAGGGGCCGACAAGTAAGCGCTCGCTCGGGGCTGGTGGCCGAGTTAGCTGTGGCCTGGGCACATGTGCTTCACGCCATCGGTGCGGTGGCCATCAGGCGGGTCTGTGGGTCCCATCCTGGTCCTGGAGGAGAGCGGGGGTAAGGGTGCACCAGAGCAGACACTGCTGTCCCGCTCAAGTGGTGCTTGCAAGGCCTGAGGCTGGGTGGCAGCCTCGTGTTTCAAGTCTGTGGGTCTGCGTTCATCCTCTGCTCTTTAGAGAAAGGGCGCTACCAGGGTCGTCTCAGCTACCCACTTCCCAGCCCCTGAAGTCACACCCCTTCCCACTAGGTCACAGCACAGTGAGGCCACAGCAGCTCTGCGGGGGGTCGACTCTCTGGGGCCTTGAGCGCCTGTGGTGACGGGCAGGGCAGGGCAGGACCAGGGCTGAGCGGGAACCAGGACAGCTCCCAAGTGACTGAGGCAGTGGGACAATAGAAGGGCAAGTGCCGGCGTGTGATTTCCCTGACGACTATCTGCCCTTGGCCTGTGTGGTCTCTCTTGCGGGCTGTTCATCCACCTACCAGAAGCACTTGCCTTTAGCTACAATTCCCGTCATCCCGCGCCACCCCCCCCCCTCCCCCGAGGTGAGGAAGAGCTGTGGCCTCCAAGGGGTGTCCCTAGCACCCATGGACATCACGGTACAGCCACGACACAGGTACATGTTGGCGTATGGAAGTGAAATGGAACCCTGGGGAAGGTCACGGCAGGGTCACCAGTATCACTGCAGGATCCAGGGTTCTGCAGTGATCATCCCTGACAAGCTCCCACTTAGAGCAAATGTAGAAAGAGTGCGCATGTCACGGAGCATCTGCGTGGCTGTGAGTCCCGGGCTGACAGGTACCTGTTGCTGGGGAACCAGCGATGCCGAAGAAGAGGCTCCAGGCTCTCTGGGGCTCGCTTCAGAAGAGTGCTTGTCAGACAGGGCCGTGTTGGCGAGCAGCGGTAAAAAGAAAAGCTGTGTCTACAGGAGACGGTGTGTGTGCCGCGGGGCTGAGGGAAGGTGCTAGAACTGCAGCGCACCCTCAGTCCCAGCCCCGTTCTCCCACCATGAGCTCGCTCCCCGGACTCTGCCGGCAAGGGTGGGAGCCTACAGATTATTTCTAGTCCACCCCCCACCCCCCCACAGCTTGGTCAGTTGCCTGTCTGCCGTCCCGCACAGGGGGAAGTTCGTTGCCCTGGAGAACATCAGCTGCAAGATCAAGTCAGGCTGTGAGGGACACCTCCCGTGGCCAAATGGCATCTGTACCAAGTGCCAGCCCAGTGCCCTCACCCTGAACAGACAGGTGAGAGGTGGCCACACACCACAAACTTGCTTCACAAACGTTTCTTTCCGCGGCCTCCTTGGGAAGGAACGGCCATCACACAGCAGGTGTATTCAAAATGTGTCTGATGGCTGGCTGGACCCTTTCTGGCCGCCATGTGCTGAGGGCATCATTTGTCAAATGCTCACCTTTTGAGACTGGAGCCTTCTGTGTCCTGCTTTCCTGGTCAGCGGGTGAGGCCAGCATCTCCCTCATAGCAAGGGTGGGGGGGGTGTCTGACCTTCTGAGACGCAATAGAGTTTCTGCCCTGTGGGTGTTTCTGCCCCGCTCAGGACTCTGACTGGGCCTCCTGGGCCCTGCAGGGCACTGGTCCAGCTCATCAGCCCCCTCCCGGCTCCGTGAAAGGTGCTCACGGACTAGTTCAGGGTCTTTATGTCGCCCTCTGTTGTGGCTCTGCAGAAATACAGGCACGTGGACAACATCATGTTTGAGAACCACACGGTGGCAGATCGCTTCCTCGACTTCTGGAGAAAGACAGGGAACCAGCATTTCGGGTACTTGTACGGCCGGTACACGGAGCACCGAGACATACCTCTTGGCATCAGAGCAGAGGTGGCTGCCATCTACGAGCCCCCCCAGGTAGACACGCAGGGCTTGCAGCGGGCACGTGAATGGTCAGGGTGTCTGTTACCTTGTTCGACCGCTGTGTGGCACCCTTTTCTTTGCATTTTTCACTTGTTTTCTGCCTCTTTCCATGAGCTTTAGAGTCTGTGTTCGGCTGAATAAGATCTCTGCCTGTCCGCAGGCTGTGTTCCCAAAGAGCAAGCGGGTTCTCTTCATTTTGATGCAGTGTTTTCATCTCGTCCTCCCCGTACGTACGGTGTCAAGCAGCTGCTCTCCCTTCTCAGGCGTGCTTCACCGTGCGGTCTGTCCGCTCTCCCAGGGCGAGTAGAACGGGAGTATCACGGGATCGCTCACCTCCACCCCGCTACACACAGCCGTCTGACACTAGCCAGACTCCGACCACCACGAAACAGGACTGAGACTGGAGTAGGATTGGGGAGAGGTGGTTCCCCAACAGCAGGCCCCATGGGGCTTTCCTAGGGCTGAATCTTTGTGGGAGCAGGTCACCAGGTCTCCCTACTGTAGGAACAGTGAATGGGTTTGAACCGCCAGCCTCTCAGTTAGTGGCCCAGCACTTGCCTGTATGAGTCACCTGGGGCCTCCATTGCGGGATGGATGGGGAACCCTCAATGTCAGGGGTGGAATCCAAAACATGACACCCTGGATTTTTCCCTATGGAAGCCTTAACTGCTCTGTTCTTGAACGTTCTATTAAAAAGTTCTAGGAAACGAAGAGACCTGTAAACACGGTGTGCCTCCTACCTTTCCCCACTTTAGCCGAGTTTGACTTTAGACTCGTCAGGCTTGAAGAACTCGTAAGCTACAGCAGACATGCACGGCCCACAATGCACGATGGGGAGTCAGTGTTCAGTGGAAAGATTGCCGTTCTCTTTCATTCCCTTTTTCCATGAACGGTTTGAAGCCACCAACCCCCCCCCCCTCCCGCACACCCCCATACTGCTGTGCTCACTTCTCCCGTGACAGCACCATCTCCATGCTCAGCACTCTGTCCTCCACCCCGTGCCGGCGCAGCCACGGCATGCTCTCCTCGCCTCACAGCACGATTGCCGCAGCTTCCTCAGCTCACAACAGACTCGCCGTACTGCATGGCTCACTCTTAGCACCATCCTCACCGCCGCGTCCAGAGGCGCTTGACTGCCTCATCACGGCTCAGCCCCCACTTCCCACCACTCCACCCCAGTGGGCTTTCTGACTGCTGCGCCTCACAGTGCACATCCCTCCCATCTGCGCTTGCTGCCCCACCCTGTCTGTGTTGAGGTGCTTTACGTGTAGCTCAGAGTCCAACCCTGTAGTGTTCGGGCAGTTTGCCAGGGTGGTGTTTCCGGAACTCTGTGTGGTGGTCCATCAGTCCAAGGAGACATCACGGGGGACCTTGAGGTGCCGAGGGCTCTGTGGCGCACAGAGCGGGTGCAGATGCCGTTCTCCTGCGAGAGCGCCCCGCTTCTCTAGCCGACCACGGGGAGCAGTGGAAGCACAGCGCTCTGGCTCCTGCAGCATGGCGGTGATCTCCAGGGCCCTGGCGCCAGCTCCTCAGGAGTTGAAGCTTGCCGTCCCGTGTCCTGAAACAGTCTTTCTCCTCCATGCGACCTCTCC
Source organism: Echinops telfairi (assembly GCF_000313985.2). NCBI lineage: Eukaryota > Metazoa > Chordata > Mammalia > Afrosoricida > Tenrecidae > Echinops > Echinops telfairi. The sequence continues at coordinate 50,433,878 of NW_022111358.1, read as the reverse complement.
ATAGGCACAGCATCCAGCAGACAAAGTTGCTTTGGTAGAATTGGGCTAGTTTTCAAGGACCTATTAGATTGTTACGACTCTGGTATTGCCTTCACTTCCGTAGTCTGACATCTGTGATTTCTGCTCAATATGGTACTTCCTGATGACACTCAGGCTGCATTTAAACAAAAGACAAAGTTTTCAAAAGTGCTGTAAGTTCCATGAGTTGGTGTCCTTGCATGGGCTTGGTGCTGCCTGTGAGCAAGCAAGGCCCAGGCTCACCCTGCAAGCCAAAGCCGAGGGCTCGCTGGCACCGGGCGCTGGTTTTCATTGCTGTTCAGGTTGGGTGCAGTGCCAGTCTCTCCCAGATGTTCTGTCTCTGAGGCAGCCTTGGGAGCTTCCCTGCAGGAACTGCCAACAAACTTCCCAAGAGACGTTTCTGGGGACAATTTGCTTCATAGCTTTAATCTTGCCTCATCTACCCAAAACTTTCTGGGTACTCACTCAAGGAAATTTTAAAGATTTCCTTTCCTGGAGAAGTAACTTTCAGACCAGGTTTAGAAAGCCTTCCCTGGCCTGAGCAGCACACTCAGTTAAGAGCTCCTCTGCACGCGCCCACACCACTCCAACGGCTTCCCTCCGGCTCCCTTCAGATCGGAACCCAGAGCAGCCTGGAGCTCCTTGAAGACCCGAAAGCCGAGGTGGTCGATGAGATCGCCGCCAAGCTTGGCCTGAGGAAGGTATTGAAGGCTTGGGCCGTGGGGGGTGGGGGTGGGGATGGGGTAGGGGGCGGGCCGGGCCCTGTGGGAAGTCCTGGTGGAACAGCACGGTGTCTGTGGGAAAGGGTGTAGGGCAGTGGTCCTCAACCTTCCTAATGCCGCCACCCTTTCTTACAGTTCCCATGTTGTGGTGACCCGCCCCCACCCCAAACAAGGGTTGCTCGACCCCCAAAGGGGTCGCGACCCCCAGGTTGAGACCCACTGGTGTAGGGTATGGTACCAGTGGCACTGTGAAGCTGATAGCTTATATCTTTCCTTGTCTGAAGTAACGTGGGTCCTTTCTCAGAAGAGCACTCGTGCTCCAGATGCAGCAGCTGCTGTGTTTAGCACTGTCAGCCTCCCTGACTGTTGCTCCGTTGGGGGTTAGGGGATAATGGTAGTGGGTCCCTGCTTCCTTCCTGGCCCAGAGATGGCCTTGCTGTGACATGCCTGCCCACCTGTGTGCCTTGCAGGCCCCCTTCCATGGAGGCCCTCCACATGGTGTGCAGGCTGCGGGGACAGCAAGGCCTAGGGGCCCCCTGACTGTTGTATTCAATTAAAACTACAGGGAGGAGTGGGGGGCCAGTCCCCACCCGCTGGTTGCGGGTTCAGTAATACTACTTCTGGGTTCAGTAATGCACAATTGTACGGTTGAGATATATAAGTATTATATCGAGAGCATGAGAGATAATACAATAATACAGTCAGACATATTACATGGTAGCATTGCTCATGGGGGGTGGGGGAGTCAGATGCGCAGGCATTCCCTCCCCTGAGGGCAATCAAGACTGCTGTCTCATCCCACCACAGGGGTGGGCCTGCTCCCTGCCTCTGTAGGAGGAGTTTGCACCCTACTGATAATGTTCCTATGGAGACCCAGAGACCACCCCCTCACCTGACTATGCTCCCTTTGGGCCCAGCATGCTGACGGTTCCTGGTTCTGCGTGCACACACACCAGCGATTTCCAGGTTTCTCTATAGACCTTTGGGCCCATGAGCTTCGAGGGTTCCCCAGAGCTTGCTTTTGAGTCTGTCGGCCTGGTTTGTCTCAGGCCTGGGACAGGCCCCGCGGGGCTTCAGATAGGTTTTCATAGCTGCGTGTTTGCCTCTGAAGTCTCAGAAGCTCAATTGTAAGAGATAATGCACATTTACGTTCACCTTTTGTTTTCTAACCAATTTAGCAGGGAAGAGTACATTCTTCCAGATAGCAGGGCGGCAGGAAATGTGATTTAAACCAGGAATGTCACTGAGCAAGTCACTCTTATTTTCAAAGAAAAACACCCTAATGTTTCTAACAACTAGTCGGGATCTTGATTAGAGCTGCATTTTGGATTAACGTGTGGAAGTTTCTCTTCAGCAGAGAACTTGATACAATCGTTGGTCTATGTTTGTTATAAGCCAAAACATCCGAAGCTGATGCTGTCCGTGCTTGTAGACCAAGTGACTCCATTGTCTTTGTCACACGGTGCCGTAGCTTGCCTTCGTCCGGCTTGTGTTTGTGTGATCCTTTACGCCATCCTGTCTGGGCTGCTGCCCTCCCCCGAGCCTTTTGTTCATGCGGGCATTTTTGAGAAAAATGCACCTCCATCCTGGCCAGGCATGTGTGCAGACAGTCCCGGGGCAAGGCTGGGCTGGCAGGCTGAAAGTGACCCCCTGGGGCTCGGGGTGGGTGGGGGAGGGGAAGGCAAGGGGTCATGGAGTCCATTCTGATTGCAGCCACTCCGTGTGTCCCGGAGGGTTTCCCTTTTTATTCTTTGTACTCATTGTACTCTGTTTAACCTGGATGCTGACACCCGGCGTTAGGTTCTGGTTGACAGTTTTATACAGACTCTTGGTCTTGGTTACGTCGTCCACAGTGTGCCTGCTCACCCATCCCCGCTCCCGGCTCCTGTCCCTTGGCTGTAGAGTCGTGTTGGCCAGTTCATCTCCTAAAGATGCGGTTTTGGTTTTTTAAGGTGGTTTTTCAGAGGAGCTCATTGCTCATGGCTGATAGTCTGTATCATGTGTGTGTCTCTTGTTCAGCTATAGACGGTGATCTTTCCTGTTTTCCTGAGCAGTTCACCAGGCCTTTCTGCTGCGGAGCTGCTGGTGGTGGGTGTGAACCGCCAACCTCCCGAGTCACTTCTTGAGGGACTTGGCGAGAGTACTCTGATGGGCAGGGGCTGTTTGGGGAGGTAGTGGGTAGAGGCGGGAGTGCGCCCCAGACAACCTTCAGGAACACCTGCCTTAGGACTCGAATCCTGCCACCCTGCCCCCGATCCCGGGAACAACTGTGCCACCTCCCGTCCATCTGGATCTTGCTCTCAGGAGCCCGCTTCACATCTGGGGAAGGAGGACTGCTGTCGGAGCTGCTTGCTGGCAGAGAGGGAATGCCGTTCTTACACTCCCTGCATACAAACCCACAAACTGCGCGCTCTCTCTCTGGGACACACTGGTAGCATGTCTCCTTTTTGTTCAGGTCGGCTGGATATTTACAGATCTCGTGTCTGAAGACACCCGGAAGGGCACGGTGCGATACAGCCGTAACAAGGTGAGGCGGGGGCAGAGGTCATGGCCTGTGTGCCCAGCGCCTGGCGCTGCTCTCTGGACTCCAAGCTGAGCAGCTTCTGACACGTTTCCCGGACCGTGGGAGGCCAGAGCGGCTGGCTCTAAAAGGGGAGCTCATCCCCTCGGAGGGCCAGCCGGGATTCGTCTCCTTCACAGTCCAGTGGAGGCCGCCTGCTGGCCGACAGCATCCACCCCCACCTCACTCAGCACAGGCTCTGAGCGCCGCATCCGGCGGGCTGCCCTGACGGGTCCTTTCTCTCCCCTTAGGACACCTATTTCCTGAGCTCCGAGGAGTGCATCACCGCAGGCGACTTCCAGAACCAGCACCCCAATGTCTGCCGGCTCTCCCCGGATGGGCACTTCGGGTCTAAGTTTGTCACTGCAGTGGCCACAGGTACGGGCCTGGACAGGCTGGACTGTGGGGGTTACATGATGAACGTGTTGTGGCCTCCTGTTCAGCAGCTTTTCACTCTAAACTCCGCTTCTTAAAGCCCCACCAACCATGGAGTCCCCTTATTGGTGTGTGGTAAAAATCTTGGCTCTTTCAGAACTGGGCTTATGTGGTCCTGCCCTAAGGCCAGGCCGCTCTTTCCAGGGGTGTGATTTTGCCAGGTGGACTCTCCTCGGCACTTTGGAGCTGAGCTTGGGGCGGCCTCTGCCCTGGCCCAGCCACCCAGGGTGATTGTGCTGGGCAGCGGGGGGCTGCAGCCATTGTCCTTGCCATAGGTGACCGAATGTGTGTGTGTGTGTGTGTGAGTGTGCGCGTGTGCTCTGTCTTGTGTGGGCCGTACGATCTGAGGAAGCCAGAGAGCACACTCAGCTCTGCCCACTGAGAGGCTGAGAAGGTGGACAGGTTGCCCCGTCAGAGCTGTGCCATGGGTTCTGGGTCTCGCAGGTTTCACTCCACGCTGGCAGCCACTGGCCACGTCCACTTCTAGTGGCTATTTCTGTGGGGGGATTATTCCTTGGCTATAACATGGAGACTGCGATCTCTCCCCGGATTGAACCGTATCCCTGATTGGGGGTTGAAAATAATACCTGTTGTCCATGGGATTTTTGTCTCAAGAATTGACACTTGAATGAAAAGTTTTGGGATTGTGAGGCCAACAAATAAAAGGTCTGCAGCTAAGCTCCTCCTCTACCTGTGTGCCGACTTATCCCCCTCGGTGACATGTGAGAAGCTTGGGACACATCCTGCCCCCCTTTCCCAGGGACCAGCCTGCAGCGGAGGGGGTATTCCTCACGGATGCAGACGCCATCTGAATTCTTAGTCTGCACAACTGACCTGCACCCTGCTGGGCCGGAGTGCTGCCTGAAACCCCGCTTGCCTATGCTCCTTTTGCAGAGCGACCCCAGCTGGGCAGGAATGGGCGGCACAGCCCCTTTGTCTGCGGATCTCGTCCAGCTTGAAACCCAGGCCCTTGGTGTGCCGGGGGCCTGGGGGAGAAGGGTGGGGAGCTGTGCTTCCCCTCCGCAGGCAGCGCTGCTCCCCACCCTCAGCATTGACAGCACGGCACCCTTGGGCTTCGAGGATACTTCCTGAGCAACTGGTTCTAAAAACAAAACTGCACGTCACATTCAGTGATCACTTGGCTCCTCTGCAGCTGCCCCTTTCCAGGGCCTTCCATCGGCCCACACGGGGATTCCTGCTGGCCGACCTGTTGCCTTTGTGCTGCCTGTTAGCTTTCTGGAAAGATGGATGAGCCTCGGGGTTTTCTGGCTTCTTGTTCCGAGCAGAGAGGAGTGTCCTTTGGAGACTTTCCCGATGGGCTAACTTTGCTTTTTCTAACAGCTGTCAATTTTACAGCACTGCTTTCCCTCTTCCTCCCATTCTCAATGGCCTGGTTTGTCCTTCTCCAGCGGCCGGCCACACTTCATGACCAATCTACGGTGCATGCAGGTTTATAGCACCCCACCTGGAACAACAGCTGAATGTGCACACACCTCACATCACCCCCAGTCCCAAGCCAGAGGTACCATGCTTGTGCTTCCTGCCAGCATAGGCACAGGGCACATTTGTCCAGATCTGGCCCTGTGCCTGAGGGAGGGCTAGAGAGGAGATGCCAGCCTCTGTTGTTGAGACGTCTCTGGAGCCGGTTCAACGCAGTCTCGAAGCTGGCGCAGCCCCTCCATGTGCAGACTGGCCTGCCTTCCCAACTCCAGTCGATGCCCATCCCTGTGCCTGGGAGATGCGCTTGAGCCAAACGGATGACCTTTCTGTTCCCTGAGGGTACACGACAGATTCTGTCAAAGTGAGATGGAGAGAGCAGGTGTGAGCTGATGCTGTCAGTTCCACAAAGGGTGATGAGTCAGGATCAGAACAGAACTGCTTCCCATGAAGCAGAGCTCAGTCCTGCCTCCTCCCCACAACTCTCCCACTGCGTCTGACACCAGCCGTCCTCCCCAACTCCTGCTGGGTACTGTAGTTCATTTCAGTAGCCCCTCAGAACTTCCAAATGATACTAAAAATTACGTGCCTTTTATAAAGGAAGTCATAGGCTATAACTCAGAATCAGAATCAACTTGGTATTAACAGGATACAGTTTTTCAGTCAGGGCAACTTCCAACCAAGACAGCTCTCAGCTTCTGGGCAGTGCCTGCAGGTGGTCACGCTGTCCCTCAGCCATGCCCACACTTAGGCTTTCTCTAGGCCATGACCTCAAGCAGCTGGTACAGGTCTGGCGCTTCACCAGCAAGTATCCAGACGCGCCCTGCTTTTCCAGCAAACTTCCTGCCCACAGACACGCAGCCCTACCATTCTGGGTTGGCAAGGCCACTGCAGCAGCCTCCTGCCAGTGTCCAAGCGCCCGCTGCTGATATTGCCGCCACCATTCCTCTTCCACTGGGCTCTGCTGCCATCATGCCAGCTTTAGTGTTAACAGTGTGCGCTTTCTAGGAAGCTGTTAGCGTAGGGCCCCGGATCTCAATGACCCCTCCATGCTCCTCTCCGGTAGTAAGGTTCTCCCCCACTTCGGTGTAATCGCCTTTACGTAAGACAACCTCTTGTCAGTTTCAAGCCCTGGTCACCCTACCAGACCACAAACAGCCCCTTGATAGGCCCCAGTAATGGACCGGTTCCCTACTGGATAGTTTCACACTCCCCGTCCGTAGAGTAGACTGACCTCTCCCTGTGGGTAAGACTGTGGCCCAGCGGTCACTTGGCAGAATTTTAAAAGAAAGGCCATATGTAAGAAGCTCATTACATTGCAGGTTACCGGTACTTTTTGCACTCTAAACTCGTAACATGAGTGGATGTTTATGTTCCCTGTGCCACACGCATGGCCTTTGGGGGCCATCCCAGTACTGCCTGTTTGATTGCTCTCCGAGTAGAGGGATGCATCACCATGCCCCGCTCCTTCCCTCTCAGCAGCTTTCGTGCTCCATTGCCCCTGGGGTAAGTCATCCTGGAGGCCGCTGAGAGTGGTGAGAGTGTAGGCCAGGCTTGCCGTGAAAGGCAGCAGTGGGTGTGTAGCATGTGGTTGTAAGAAGGCCCGAGCTGGGGGGCTTTCACGTGTTGCCTATGGCTCCGTGGCCAGCTCACACTTCCAAAATGTTGAGGGCTTTTACCTCAGTGGGCATGGTGCCTTGTAGCGTTGATTAAGTATAACTTTAAGGTTTTATAAAATAGAAACTGCTCTGGGTGAAACACAAATGTTGGTGGTTGTCTTTTACACCAAGGAGTGTGTCTGCCTTGCTGTTCTAGACTGGGCTCTAGAGAGAAACAAGACCAGTTAGATGAGTGCAGAACAGGGTCGCGGGGCGCCTTAAAGAAGCTGGACATTTCCATTATATTGCTATTCGGCTTTTCCAGCACCCTTTTTAGTCCCTTCTTGTGTTAAAATATGCATACAAACACATTTATCTCAAAGAAATGGCTCACGTGGTTGTAGAGAGACTGGCAAATCCTAAGTCTCTGTGTCAGGCATCAAGAATGAAGGCTTCCCCTGACTCACAAGTCAGATGACAGGCTCCTGGCTCTCAGACCTTCAGAAGTGGATAGGTATCAGGATCAGCAGGTCATACAGTAGACAACTGGCTCAGGATCCTTAGAACAGAGAACAAATGTACCATCCCGATTGAAAAAGAGTTTTTCCAGATGTACAAGGGACTTGCTTCAAAAATAATTCATGGGAAAATAGAATTAGAAGACAGTGAAATTTTCTCATGACATTTTGAGGTGCCCCTCGTATATTAGATGCAGGCCAGAAACTCCCCTTTTTGAGCAAGATGGCAACTTGAGTAAGAGCTTCGCTTGAGCAAGCTCCACCCCATACAACTGCTGCCTGTAGCATATCGAGCTTTAGGATGTACAGCACCTGTGTGTACAATGCCGCAGTCCCAGGAACCATGGCCTGGTCAAGGTGACCCCTGACGTTGACCATCACGCGCGCTCGTCCTCTTACTCCCCCTCAGTAGCAGGTTTGCTGCAGTGCAGGGCGTGGCTGTGAGTGTTCGGGCGCTATGGAGAGCCAGGCGTGTGTGCTGATGAGGGCGGACAGCTTCTGAGGACAGCTGGAGAGAGTGTGCGTGTTCCGACTCAGGTGGAATGTGCCATGGGTAGCAAGTGGTCACGGAACAGAGAGGCTCTTGGCACTGGGTCTTTGGCGTGGGACAGAGGGGTCTGCACTCCATACCCTAACACCTTTGAACTTGTAACAAGTGTTTTGTAGTCCCTTGGGTAGGTTCTGATTTTTGAAGATGTCTCTCTTACAGGTGGCCCCGACAATCAGGTCCACTTTGAAGGGTACCAAGTGTCCAACCAGTGCATGGCCCTGGTCCGTGATGATTGTCTGCTGCCATGCAAAGACGCCCCTGAGTTGGGCTATGTGAAGGAGTCCAGCAGCGAGCAGTATGTGCCCGACGTGTTTTACAAGGTGAGTACTTGAAGAGGTGGAGAGCGTCCTGCCCCAGGTCCGCATGGTCCACGGCACTGCCACTTGGGTGTCTGTAATGTCAGGTGGCGCGACCAGAAACAGAGGTGCACTCCCAGGGTTGAGGGACATACACACCCAGTCAGATCATCACAACATATGGTCCCAGCCTCTAGAAATGGTGTCAGCCAGGGCCAGACCAGGCCTGCAAAGTAAGGACGTGTGGCCATCACCAGGCTTGCTCACATTTCAGACCAGGGACTGTCTCATTGCTAATCTCTGCTGCTCGCTACCGCGGCACAGCTGCCCTTGCCCAGAAACATCCTCGCCCTTCACAGCGACATCCCCTCGGAGCCCAGAGACAGCACTGCCGCCGCCTGGCCCCCACCTGGCAGCACCAATGTCCTGCTGTCCGAGGGCCTCCATTCTTAGTATTTTGTAGGGTGCAGGTGGGTCCTCTGTCTGCGACGGTGCTTCCGCTCTCCAGATTATCTGGCGATGGTGGGCGCCTTGATCCCCGGGGTCACACTGTTCCAAACAGAAGTCGAGTAGGTTCTGTGTCTTTTTTTTTTTTTTTTTTCTTTTTTAACATTTTATTAGGGGCTGGTTCTGTGTCTTTCCTTCTCTGTCCACTGCTTTAAAGTTGTTATCATCACGGGCATTACGAGCTGGTGTAGTTGTCCTTGCGTGTGTGTTGCTTAACCTTATATCGTAAAGTAGGGGAGGTGCACAGAGAGGGCTTCATCAGTTTTACATTCAACGGTTCAAGCCATCACAAAGCCCTCAATGCAAGGCCACCCTTCACGCCTCGTTCTGTCCCCTCCACCACTCCCCCTCTCTCAGCCTTCTGAGTTCTGTCTTTGGGAAATGCCGCCCCACTGACCCCAAGCGGCTGATTGTTCCAAGGTGTGCACCTTGTCAGCAGCCCTGCACACACCTGGTTTGTCTGTCAGTTCCATTGCCTGTGGACAACGTTCAGCACCCGGCTCTCTCCGTGGTCAGCATGCCCCACGTGTACAGCGTGGTCTGTCATGGAGAGTGATGCCGTTGGGTGTCCGCCGGGGGAGGGGGTCCTCTTTGTGACTGTCAGACCACGTCCCAGAGATGGTCAGAGTCGGAAAACGTAGTTCCTGTGCAGCGACGTGATGTTTTGAAGTCCGCGTGTGCGCTCGATGGTTTCTGTGATTACTACAAGTCTAACCGTGGTTTTTGTCTCGGTGCAATTCACATACTGTACAGTCTCCCGAGTAGGTTCTCACAGTGCTGCGTGGCTGCCACTTCAGTCTAATTTTAGAACCTTGGTGTCCCCACCCCTGAAAGAAGCCCTGCACCTAACCATCTCCCTAACCTCCATCAACCACTGATGTCCCCTCTGGACATTGCTATCCCAAGGCCTCCCGTGTCTCCCTTCTCTCCGTGGCTTGTGGTTTTTAGGTTCCGCCACTGTGACAGGTACCGGCGCCACCCCCTTTATGGCAGAATCCCATCTGTCACCCTTCAGCAGGTGGCAGGCCCAAGATGTGGTGTCCACGTTGTGGCTATTGAGAGTAACCACGCCTGTGTCCCGCGGTGCCAGGGAGAGGCAGTTCTCCAGCTTTTGTTGGTGGTGGGAGCTGAGTTGTCATGCGTGTGTTTGGGCCGAGTGGTGTTAGAGGGGGCTGTGTACGGTGGGAGTGTTCAGTCCAGTCAGACTGCCTCCTCTGTGTGGTCCACCTTGGGGCGGGGGAGAGTGCAGAGGTCTGGGTCAGAGGGAGTTCTCTCGTAGGGTCCTCACCTGAGCAGGCCTCTGGTCAGAGCAGGCTTCCGGTGAGAGAGACCTCTACCCGCTCATTCTGGGTGAGAGCAGAAGCAGTGTGTTCAGACCGCTGTGTCTGCCCGCTGAGCAGCCATCCAAAGGGCCGGATGCCACTGGTCGCTGAAGGAGCCCAGGGTTCAGGCCGTGTACTGTGTGTCACAAACTCTGGTGGCTGCTTTTGAAACGGTCTCTGTAAATACAGCAAACAGCTTCAGGAATTGATTTAATGCTCCTCCTCCTCATCAAAGTCTTAAGTTTTTTCCAGACGTGGAACTTGTGAGTAAATCATTGCACACATCTGGACCAATGCCATGATACGTCATTTCTGCTTTATAAAGGGTGTTGGGGCCCCTTTAAAAACCCCTGCCCCCGAGGGAAAGGAAGTGGATGTTAACAAACCCAGGGACAAAGGAACAACAAGTGATCCAAAAATCAGTGGTGAGCAGGATGTAGGAGTCCTGGTAGGGCTTGATCAAGGGCAGTGTAACTGAGGAACTACTGAAACCCCAATGAAGGCTGAGCATGACAGTGGGACGAGAGGCAAAGAAAAGGAATTAGAGGAAAGAACTAGGCTACAAAGGGCATTTATAGAGGTCTAAATACAGGCATGTACATATGTAAATATATTTATGCGTGATGGGGTAGTATTAAGGTACAGAAGGACATTGGGCCTCCACTCAAGCACTCCCTCAATACAAGAACACTTTGTTCTATCAAACTGGCATTCCATGATGCTCACCTTCCCGACACGATTACTGAAGACAAAGCAGGTGCATATGCAACTGTGGTGAAGAAAGCTGACGGTGCCCGGCTATCAAAAAATATAGTGTCTGGGGTCTTAAAGGCTTGAAGGTAATCAAGCGGCCATCTAGCTGAGAAGCAACAAAGCCCTCATGGAAGACCCACACCAGCCTGTGCGATCACGAGGTGACGAAGGGATCAGGCATCATCAGAACAAAAAATCCTATCATAGTGAAAGAGGCGGGGAGTGTGGAGTGGAGTCCCAAAGCCCATTTGTAGGCCACTGGACATTCCCTCACAGAAGGGTCTAGGAGAGGAGATGAGCCAGTCAGGGTGCGATGTAGCAACAATGAAACATACAACTTTCCTCTAGTTCCTAAATGTTTCCTCCCCGCTCCCACTATCATGATATAAATTCTACCTTGCAAGTCTGGCTAGACAAGAGGATGTACACTGGTACAGATAGGAACTGGAAACAGGGAATCCAGGGCGGGTGATCCCTTCAGGACCAGTGGTGTGAGTGGCAATACTGAGAGAGTAGAGGGAGAGTGGGTTGGAAAGGTGGAACCGATTACAAGGATCTACATGTGACTTCCTTCCTGGGGGACGGACAACAGAAAAATCGGTGAAGGGAGACGTCGGACAGGGCAAGATATGACAAAATAATAATTTATAAATTATCAAGGGTTCATGAGGGAGGGGAGAACAGGAAGGGAGGGGAAAAATGAGGAGCCGATGCCAGGGGCTTAGGTGGAGAGCAGATGTTTTGAGAATGATGAGGGCAATGACTGTACAAATGTGCTTTACACAATTGATGTATGTATGGATTGCGATGAGTTGTATGAGCCCCTAATAAAACAATTAAAAATAAAATTTTTAAGTAGGGGGGACCGATTACAGGGATCTCCATATAAACCCCTCCCTGGGGGACGGACAACAGAAAAGTGGGTAAAGGGAGATGTCGGACAGTGTAAGACATGACAAAGTAATTTATAAATTATCGAGGGTTCTGGAGGGAGGGGGGCAGGGAGAGAATGGGGGAAATGAGCTGATACCAAGGGCTCAAGTAGAACGAAAATGTTTTGAGAGTGATGATGACAACCTATGTACAAATGTGCTTAACACAATGGATGTATGGATGTATGGATGGTGATACGAGTTGTAGGAGCCCCCAAGAAAATGATTTAAAAAAAACACCCTGCCCCAGGGGCAAGTGGGTATGGACTATGAGTCAGTCTAGAATGATGTCTTTCCAGGATCCCGCTCTGGCCCCTTGGGGGCTGACTCTGGAGGCTGGAGACAGCCTGGCTGCTTCACAGGCCGATGGCTTGGAAGCAGCCACATGGCTGCCAGGAGTGTGCCCTCATTGGAGTCCAAGGAGGAGCAGAGGGAAGCACTTTGAGGATGTCGGGTGTGAGTTTGCTCACCTCAGAAGAGTAAGCCCGCCTCACTCTGGGCCTTCGTCTCCCCCTGCAGTGAACCGTCAGCCTGCGTCTGCGCTGGTTCTGCTGCTTGGCTCTCGGCTGGGGCCTCAGCCTGCAAGTCCCCTGTGAGCTGTGGCTCTCAGACCTGGTCTCAGAGAGCCCAGTGTCCGGGCCGAGTGCCAACAATAAGCCCCTCGAGGAGCAGTTGTTACAGGGCTCGCATGTGGCATCAGACAGTGGCTGCTGTAAGAAAGTGCTGCCCAGGCTGCCCTAGGAGACCAGGATGCAAACCAGCCACCCACTGCAGGGCCTCAGGCATGAAGGCCGCAGTTCGGGCAGCCCTGTGGAGGAAAATTTGTCGGTCTCTGGGCTGACGTCAAAGCCGTGCCCTCAGGGGAAGCTCACTGGGGTTTTCCAAGGCTTGGTGCGCCTCTTGTGGGGGATGAGCTTCGTCTGGACCCGGCTCAGCCTAGCAGAGCTGTGTCTATGTGCTTGGGCTGCGGTGTTGCGGTGACCCTCTGAGCGCCGGTTCCTGAGGGACTGCTCTGTCACCGCTGTTGCTTCAGGCCAGTGTGGTCCTGGCCCTGGGCTCTTCGTGAGAATGTTAGGGTGTGCACATCAGGGATAGCACTGCCCAGCTGGGATCCGTGAGGGTCTCCTTTGCTACTCCCCAGAGTCGCCCCTCCCTGAGCGTGGTGTGCCCTCTGTGACCAGCCCTGGGTGCCCTGTGTTGTCCATGGATCGAAGAGAGATGACTTTTAAGTCATGTTTTCGACCCTCGCGTGCTGTTTGAATCCATGGGTGGTCAGCACAGCATAGCCCAGAGACAGGGCACGAGGCAGTACATTGTAGCCTCTGGGTGTCCCCCACCTCCAGACCTCCCCTGACATGTGGGTTCCAGTACTGTCTGCAGCCTAGAGCCGGCACACTGACCTGCCTGTTGGGGAGTTGAGGGCGGCTCCCAGTGGGGCAGGCACCTGTTGGGGAGATGGAGTGGATCGTGGGGTAGGGGTCCTGAGTGAGGTTGAGCTCGGAGTCTTCAGACTGAGAATGGGCACTGGGAGCTGGGGGGAGGTGGGGGTCGGGACCTGAGCACCGCCCAGGAAGCAGGTCACTGTTGGGAGCACACATTCACACAGCCGAGGGGCCCTTGTCCCTCCGCCGATCTGCCAGCCCACTCTTGGGTCCTTCTCAAGCCTCAGCTTCCACCGCTGTGAGGGCAGGGTCTGCACTGTTGGCTTGATAACAAAAGCGTGCCCCCGCACCACTCAGGACATGGGCGCTGTAGCAAGACCTCTCCCCTCCCCGGAAGAAGAGACCGGTGACAGGAACCCGCAGCGGGAGCTCAAGCGCTGGTGTGTGCCAGCCTTCCCTGTGGTGGCATCTTGGTCGGCATGTGCGCTGGGGACCTGTTCTCTCATGTCCCCGGCCAGGGGGCGAGTGCAGTGGGTGCTTTCTGATAGGACCACCCTCGTTGGCCCCGTGGTCTGTGTCTGAGCTCGTGGCACAGAAGTGTTTAGCTTTCTCCCTGCTGTCGGTTTCTTGGCAAGACCTGGGGGGGGGGGGGCAATCGGCTGCCCTCCCCCCAGCTCTCGCTCCAGGTGGAACTAAAACTGCTGACACTTGGCGGCTGCCCCGGCACAGTCCATCTGACACTTGCCCATAAAAAGTAATTGCCTTTTTAAATGGCAGGTGGGCTTGGGATCGGCTGATGTCAGTGCTGGGGTGGTTCGAAGTTACCTGCTCTCTTATTTTCTGGGGTAGCAGAGATGGTAGTTAATTTGAAAGAGGTTTGCAGGACACAAAGAGAGGCTGCAGCATTTAACAAGGAAGTCCCGAGGGGAGATTAAGGCGAGCAGGTGCTAGAAGGATGTTTCTGCATATTAGAGCTTAATTAGATTGGAAGATGAAATCCAGATGGGCTAATTACGCGTGAGTTGTTGCCGGTTCCTTCTTGTCGGGGAAAGAGTGTCTTTCTTGGAAATGGTGATCTCCGTTGCTTGGACTTAGTGCCTGCCACCAGGCAGCCTTCCTCTTGCCCATCTGGAAGCCACCCTGCTGCCCCCTGCAGAGACCAGCACTCCCCCACCCCTGCTGGCTGGCACCCCCACAGTGTTGGAATGTCATCTCCTGGTTCGAACCCATAGTGGCTTAGGCCAAGCCGGACTCAGTGTCACAGACAGTGCTGGTGACAGTGCCGCAGGTGGCACCAGTCACCCGTCTACCCAGGGAGGCTGGCGCAGCACCACTGTGGACCAGGGAGCTTTCACACCAAGTGAGCTCTAACGTGGGGCCCTGTAATTGGGGATGATGGTTGTGTAATTTATATATGACTTGGTAAGCAATTTATATAATGTTAAATGATGATTTATATAGAAAATATGACCCCCTCTTGCAGAATCCTTAATGAAAAGCGTCGGTTCTTATGAATTTATTTCTTGAGCTCTGTGTGAACTCAGCATGCCTGACATAAATCAGATCTAATTGTCATTTTATGATTAATGAACATATGCTGGCCGTTTTTCCCCATAATTAAACTTTATGTACCATGTGTCTGACAAAGCAAAACAAGTTGAGACTTTGACAGATTGGTGGTAGACTGTGGGTATGCGTGTGTATGTGTGTGCATGCGCGCACGCCCACACTCCTTGGTGTGTGTCTACGGTATGAACATACAATATGAAGTTTCTAAAAAGTGTGGGTCAAAGGTGTGAGTGAAGCTTTTAAGAATTTGCATTCAGACCTGCCATTTAGAAAAGGCTTGTCACGGACCGGGCTGGGCCCCTTTGCCCCTCCCTGGAGACACATTAGGCCGAGCTCTCCCCTTGCCGACACCAGGCATGTTGTCCTCAGTGTTTGCACAGTGACAAGGCCATGGGAGAGGAAGGCCGTGTGTGTGGCCGGGGCCTGGTGCCTGATGGGAGCCTGACTTTGGCTTGTTTTCCCCACAGGACATTGACAAGTTTGGCAACGAGATCACCCAGCTGGCGCGTCCCCTGCCTGTGGAGTACCTAATCATCGATGTAAGCTGCCCTGTGGCGTGGCGGCCACGTGGGCTGCGTGGGCGGGGCAGGGGTGGAGTCCCTGAGCTGCTGGCATCCCCCAAGGCTGCCCATGTTCAGGGCGTTTCCTTTTAGTGTCCAACCCTTTCTCCAGAAGCCACGGCAGTGTGACACAAACCGAAAACCGCCTGCCCCACAGCAAAAAGGCCACAGGCCCACGACGAGAAGCCCTGCTTCTCAGTGCTGCCCACAGCTATGGGGGACTGTCCCGAGGCTCACCCCGCCTGGTGGGGCAGGCAGCGAGGTGGGGCCGTCCTGGGCCTGTGTCCTGTGGGAGCTCCGGCAGCTGATAGCCCAGGGCCGATGTGCTGCCGAGTGAACCCAGGGGGCAGGAGTCTGTCCCTTCCAGGCACTTGTGCCAGCTTCTGTGTGCACAGGGGCCACATAGGCCAGGCCCTGATCCCTGGTGGGGCGGAGCGGGGGCCCTGTGAGCAGAGCCCATGTCATCTCCAAGAAATGACTCATTTCCCTGCGTCCGGCCAGGCCACCATGGACTACCAGGGGAGGGCCAGCCATGGGACCAGAGCAGATGAGCAGACAAGCCCTTAGAAGTCAGCCCCCTTGAAAAGCATGCTCAGGGTTCTCCACCCCAACCAACCCTTACCTTTCAAGAGGGGATTTGGGGTAGTAGACTAAGCGCCCTGCCCCTGGAGCCTCAGAACTGGGGTGGGGGGGGGGGCTGGCCAGGGGACGGTCTGAGCCAGTGTGCCCACCATCAGCTGACTATAAGGCAGATCGCTGGGGCATGGACAGCTGCACAGCTAGGACACTGACCTGAAGCTCTCTGCAAATGTCATGTTCTCGCTGTCAGTGTGCCAGTAGGAGCCATGGAACCCGCCTCCCTGCCCAGGCATTGTGCCCTCTGCAGCGTGTGGGCCTTGGTCTCATGGTGCCCAGAGCCTCCAGCCCCACCTACTGTGCAGGGGAAAGGACAGCCTGCAGTCAGGAGCCATGTGCTGGCTTGGGCTGCTGGACCAGCAGGGCGCCTGGCTGAGTCACGGGGGAACCCTGACTAGACAGCCTGGGAACAGACACCGAAGACGGCAGGGCCACGGCACAGCAGGCTGAGGGTGCCCACATGCACTTTGTGGAGGGGCATCTGCGTGTTGCCTGCTGTCCTACAGCTTCTGTGGCCATGATAGATTCCAGGACCCTCTGGGCAGTAGCTTTCTGCTCCTGCCTAGTCATCGTGTGACCTGCAGGAGGAGGGAGGGGCTGTCAGGAGGGCCCTGGGCAGCTCTTTCTCCCCAGATTCTAGGGCTCGGTTTCTGTGTTGGGGAGGAGGGCTGTCTCCTCCTGCCCCTGGGCTAAAGAGACGTGGCCAGTCTTGCTCATTGCCCTGGGGGCTACAGGGCTGCTTGGGGGGTTGGGGGGTGGTGATGGTCTGCCCCCAGAAGTGCTGCTCACCCGGGCCTTTGCTTCCACCTTCAGATCACCACGACCTTCCCCAAGGACCCAGTTCACACGTTTTCTATCTCGCAAACCCCCTTTCCTATCGAGAACCGGGGCGTGTTGGGTGAGACGCAGGTGAGCAACCGGCATGTTTGCGAGGGGTTGGGTTGGGGTGCCTTCTCTGTATGTCAGAGCTCCAAGAACCTGTGGGTGCTGAGACTGTGGCAGCCCCTAGGGTGACAGGTCTGAGCAGGCCCCATTCACCATGGCCCACCATGGAGGGGTGGGGGAGAAGTCTTCCCTCACAGTGCCGTCTGCTCCATCACCACGCACCCTCCACAGTGTGAGCACCGAGGCCTGCGCAGGGCACACAGACACGTGCACTGGTGCTCTGGGCTCTGATGGCCCTTGGGAGCGTGCGTGACAACAGGGACAGGAGGGTGCCCCTGTACAGCCCCCCCAGTCATGTACAGCCCTCCCCCAGTCATGTACAGCCCCCCCAGTCATGTACAGCCCCCCCCCAGTCATGCAGCGCTCCCTTCAGGCTGCCCTCGTAGCATGGCCCTTGGCTCCTCCAGCCCTCCTGAAGGCACGCGGTCGGGGCAAGGCCAGTGTCAATGGCAGCTGCCACTTCTGCCTTTGCCCCTGCCCCACGTGGGCTGCAGAGTAGGGGGCTTGCTCAGGGCTCTGACTGGGACAGCAGGAGGGACCTGAGGTGTGTTCGCCCCTGTGCCTCAGGATTTCCACAGCCTGGCCACCTACTTGTCCCATAACACCTCATCTGTGTTTCTGGACACCATCTCGGACTTCCACCTCCTGCTCTTCCTGGTTACCAATGAGGTCATGCCCCTGCAGGTAGGCTCCTGGGGTGGCAAGAGGGATGGCACCCTGTCTGGCCTCCGCCCCCTGGCTCACACGTGTCTCCAGAAGCGTCCCCCATTCGTGGTGCTGGCCCCGTGTGCCTTCCCTGGCTTTGATGGGGGTGGGGTGGGATTGGCCTTAGTTTCTGGAACCACGGACAGAGGTGCCTTGGTCAGCTGGGGAGTTGCTATGAAGTGTGCCATTGTGGCCCCCTCTGCATGTGGGCTGGACCAATGGCGGGTGGTAAACTCCAGCTGGGCCCCTGGTTGGCTGTCGCGCAGGACAGCATCAGCTTGCTGCTGGAGGCTGTGAGGACCAGGGACGAGGAGCTGGCGCAGACGTGGAAGAAGTCTGAACAGTGGGCCACCATTGAGCAGCTCTGCAGTAAGTGACCAGAATCACCCTTCCAAACGGGACAGGTGCAGGCCTCTGTGACCATCAGGGACACTCTGGCCCTGGGCACGTGCCGTGCTCAGGGTTCGGGACCCTGCACGTGTGACAAGCAGGATGCTGGGAGTCAGGGGTCTGGTCTTGAAGTCCCCCAGACTGTGTGCTTGGCAGTGAGGATTTTGCTGGGGGGGCCTGGTAGCCCCTCTCCGTGGGCTTTGGGAAATGGCAGAGAGCACCACCTAGAAGAAATCCACAGAGCCCTCTGTGCCATTTTCTGTGGGAGGGGGGACAGGGGGTTAGAGCTGGAGTTCACCAAGATGAGCCCTGTGGAAAGCTAG
The DNA here is from genome assembly GCF_000313985.2 of Echinops telfairi. Lineage (NCBI taxonomy): Eukaryota > Metazoa > Chordata > Mammalia > Afrosoricida > Tenrecidae > Echinops > Echinops telfairi. The sequence goes on along the minus strand of NW_022111358.1, from coordinate 50,415,720 downwards.
GGCAGTGGGGTGGCGGGCATCTGGCGAGTTCTTTTGCCAGGCCCTGGTTCTCAGGGGAGAACCTGTCATTTCTGACACCCAAAGTCTAGGGCACCAGGCTCGCCAGTATTGACGCAATAGCTCCACCGCTCTAAGTGACCCCGCAGGGCTCAGGGCCACCAGGAGGCCTTCCTGGCTGTGGCTGAGACCTTCTGCATGGCTGGGACCACACGTGTGACCACTGTCTCCTCCCCTCTCGCCCACAGGCACTGTTGGCCTGCAGCTTCCAGGCCTCCAGGACTTCGGTGCCGTCGGGGGCTCCACGCACACTGCCACCTCTGCCGCCATGTGGGCCTGCCAGCACTGCACCTTTGTGAACCCGCCAGGCACGGGCCACTGCGAGATGTGCAGCCTGCCCAGGACCTAAAGCTGCCCACCACAGGACGCCCCAGCCCTTGGGCCAGGGGCAGCAGGGGGAGGGCCTCCCACTAGGCTGTGGGCCACAGCACCCATGCTGCCTGCCCCCAGGCCAGGGCCGAGCCAGGGGCTGGATGCTGCTCCGCCTCTCTCCCCAGTGCTTTGTTCCCTCCTGCCCTGCCCCATCCGTGGTCAGTGGGCACACTCGGCCCATGTCCTGTCGTTGTTCTGGGAGGTTCCTCCTCCAGACAGACAGCCACTGTCTAGCAGACTCACAGGGGCCTGGCTACCGCCTCCCCTCCCCCACCCCCACCCCTTCCTGGACCAGGGGCGTCTCCATTCGGCATCAGCTGTAATAACAGTTCCTGGGGACTCCTGCCCAGAGGACTTTTATTTATTTTTTTAAGATAAAAACTGCACAAAGAGGAGAGAGACTAGTTTCCAGGTCATTCCTTCTCTGGGGTCCCTCTGGGGACCCTCTGGGGATGTGTCCCTGCAGGTGGGTGGCCAGGGACCCACCGTCATTGACCCTTCAATGAACCTCAGTGCCTGAGACGTCCCGCCACGCTGCATGCTGACAGCTCCAGGCGAGGGCCCTTCACCCAGCACACCCTTCCCGCCCTCGTCCCCCGACTCGGGAACACCACACACAGGTGCCAGGTTCAGTCCCCGAGGGTGGTAGCTGTGCTGTAGGCCGTGGGACCGAGGCCAGAGGTGCCCTGGGACCTGCTATGCCTCTTTGCCTTAATGGCAGCTGGGTCTCCACACCACCTGGTGCCCACGAGTATGGGCAGTCTCCCCACGTGGCTTGGGCCCCTCCCTCCTTGGGGCATAGTGGGGACAGGAGGCCCCTGGCCTAAGAATAAGGCCAGGCAAGGCTCTGTCAGATGCCCAGCCTCTCTCTGCTGCCGGGGAGCGTGGGGGGCCCGGGGCCCACCCACTGTATGTCGCCAGCACCATCTGCACCCTGAGCTGTGCTAGTGACTCGGGTCACAATGCCACCCACCCCTTCCTGTCTCTGCCGCCCTGCCCTCCCTTTCCTCATGTCCACACCCACACCTCTCTTTTCTATCTTCTGGTCAAGAAAAGGTGTCTGCAGAGTGCTGCCCAGTGGAGTGGAATGGCTCAGTGCCCTGTGGCAAGGCTGAGCCACCTGCACCTGCCAGTGACCGTGCAGTTGCCATGCCCGCCACCTGAGGTCACTCTGGAGACCAGGCGCTCCTCCCTGTCAGCTCTGGGCTTGCTGGGTGCTGTGGGCTGGGTCTGCATTCCTGCCCCAACCTGCAGTGGAACCTAATAAAAGCACCTGATGTGACATCAGTGCCCGCGTTGTTGCTGGCTGGGCAGCAGGCTCAGGGGCCTCCTCATACAGAATCAATGGGTGGCATCTCAAGGGTGGGGCTGAAGTGCATGCGATTGCCCATTCCCTGCCTCGAGCTGGCCAAGTACCAGACCTGTGTGTCCCCACTGCACCAAGTACGCACCCTTTCCTGCAGCACCTCCCCCAGGCATCCAAGATGCCTTCTTCCATGACTGGTGCCAGCTTTCTGTGCTGCAGGTCCTCACCGACACCCCCTAGCAATCAGATTAAGCAAAGCTGCCTGCTGTGTCGGGGTGGCGCTGCAGCACATGTGCCTAGGCCTGCTGGGGCCTGTGCGAGGTGATCTCTTAAGTGACTGGTGTGTTCAAACCCCGTACCTTTCAGTTAGCACCCGGACACTGCTACTCTGCCCCCAGGGCTCCTTCATGTGTGGACAGTGACCCCACATCTTGTTTGATGGGACACTGGGATTGGCTTGGGGCCTGGAGAACCCACTGCCCTCTGAACAGAACACGGGACGGTGACCCACACAGGTGGCTGACTGAGACAACTCCACTTAGCCTGGCCGGGCTCAGTCCAGTCATCTCCGAAGCCTGGGGATTGGGCAGGAATCTGTGTGGGGAGCTAGTGGTAGGCCAGTGTACTGTGGGCAGTCAGAAGGCTGCTGCCCACCGCAGCAGTGCTGCAGTAGGGAGAGCGGGAAAAGGAGATGAGAGAGTGTGTGTGAGCGCCCTGCCCAGTCTATGCCCCTGCTGCTGTGCTTTGGTGGGGGGGTGGGGGGCAGTGGTGACCAGTGCCCCTTGGGAGAAGTGCTTCCCTTTCATGCCCAGGTTCATCGTCCCCCTTGAGCCAGGCTGCCAAGACAGCATGTGTTCAGGGGGTTCCTGAACACGTGTGCTGGTTCCAGGCCAGCCCTGCAGCAGAGGACGGAGGGCACAGGCCTGACGTCTGTGTTCTGCTCCAAATGCAGTGGACTTTGCTCAGTAAGTCTAGGGAGCCGTGGTCTCAGTGGTTACTTCCTGGGCTGCTCATGGCGAGGTCAGCAGTTTGAAAGCAGCAGCCACTCTGAGGAGAAAAGGCTTTCTACTCCAAAGAGGCCTCACAGGCTTGGACCCACTGGTGTGTTCTACCCTGCCCTGTAGGGTGCCTAATGGTCAGAATTGCCTGCAGTGATTTGGTTTTGTGCTTGGTGTGGCCAGGCAACGAACTGCAGACCCCAGTGTAGCTGTAGCGTGCCTCAAGTATGGCACGTTGGTGTCCGTAGGTAAGGGAAGGTGGGGGCAAGGCTGACTCCTGCCTCATGGCAACAGGGAAGCCAGGGGAGGTCAGATACAGCACTCTCCGTTGTCATTTACTTAACCACCTAGCTCAGTCCAGGGGTGTCTTGGCAGGGGGGGGAGGGCACGCGGACACAGTGGGTAAAGGGTTAGGTAGTTAACTGCAAGGTCAGCAGTCTGGAACCACCAGCTTCTGTGCAGGAGAAAGATGAGGCTGTATGAAGAGTTAGTCTCATAATGATTTAGAGAGTGTTCTTGTTGGAACTAATTTGGTAATATTTATATTTTTAAACGAAGACTTAAAAAAATGTTTTTTAATTCGTCTCTGAACCCGTCAGGAGCAGGCCTAGTCTCATAGGATCGCCCTGCGTCGACATCGACTCGACAGTGAATTTGGAATTTACTTTTGTCAAGTCTCTGTGTGGGGCTGTCCCGTCCTGCAACGCCCCCGAGCCCTACCTGGGCCCCGCCCCGATTGGTTCCCTTGAGCGGGCCACGCCCCCTCCGGCCCGCCTT
>NW_022111358.1:50403659-50411530 GCF_000313985.2 Echinops telfairi | reverse complement strand
TGAGGCACCTGGAGCTGCTGGCCCCCTGCCGCACGCTGTACGTCCTGTGCGCCGGGAGCGGCATCTACTGCTTCGCGCTGGACACGCCGGGCAGGTGAGAGCCGGGTCGCGCGCCGTCCTCGGGGTAGGAAACCCGTCACCCTGCGGAGCTGCGACCGCCCACCTGGCTTGTGACACTAAGAAATACTAGCAGGCGTAGGTCCCACGCGACCGAGGGGCCAGCGCCTGTCCGCGCAGCGACTCCTGCCCCACCTGATCCCGGGACGCGCCCTCCTGGAGAGGCTGGCTGCCTTGTGGGTCTAACGGTGGGAGGCTTGGCGGCGGTTGGCTCCCTCAAGGAACTGCGACGGTTCCAGCTGCAAGGACCCTCCGGAAAGGCTCCTGTGAAGACCCCAGACCCAGAGTGGTGGTGGCAGCTGCTGCTGAGGGAATCCATGGGCACCCTCCACCTTGCTAACGCGGCCCGCATGTCCTTGAAGGTCAGCGAGCCAGGCTGATGACGGCAGCAGCAAGGGTGACAGCCAGTGCCCGAACCAGGCCGCGGAGTGTCACAGCCAGGTCGATGAGGATCCGTGTGAGACTGAAGAGGGTCACGTGGAGTCTGGGGAGCCGCCTTTCGACGTGGTTTCTGTGGGCCCAGATGCCTGCGTCCTGCCTGATCCCTCGCTCTGCGCTTTCACCCTGCTCGGTGACCTGCTGGTGACGGTGTCCCAGGGCCCAGGTACCTGGAAAGTGCGGCTGTTCAAGCATCTCTGTCCAGGCCCAGGCACCGAGCCAGGAGCCCAGGTCGGCGAGGTGGTGGTCCCCGCAGAGCCCCCCCAAGCCCCCAGTTTCCTTCCAGTGCTGTGCTGTGTATCACCACCCTGCTCCAGGGATCCTCACGGCTGCCTCCCGGGCCCTGAGGGCTCCATACTTCAGGAAGCCCTCTTCGGCCTGCTCTTCGGGGCAGATGCTGCCCTACTGGAGTCTCCTGTTGTCCTCTGTGGCTTCCCAGATGGCCAGCTCTGCTTTGTGGTCCTTAAGACCCTGGTCACCTCGCAGACAGCCCCAGGGGACCCAAAAGTCCTGGTCAAGGTCCTCCACCACCTGGAAGAACCCATCGTCTTCATAGGGGCCCTGAGGAAAGGGCCACAGCCCCAGGAGGGTGAGGACACACCTGCTGACTGCTTGGTAGCCCTCGGCCACCATGGCCGGACATTGGCCATCAAGGCTGGCCGAGACGAAGCAGAGACCCTGGTGCCAGAGATGCAGGTATACCGCCTCCCAGGACCCGTGCTCTGCGCCACTTGCAACAGGGGCAGCCTCGTCTACTACAGCACCCCCTCAAGGCTCCACGTGTTGAACCTGTCCTCCGGGGAGTCCATGCATCCCGGCCTACCCCCACTGCTGTGTCAGAACAGCGTGCGTGTCTGCAAGATCGTTGCCCTCTCATCACCCAGGGACCCTGAAGGTACGCCCCACCACTAGAGCTCCAGCTGCTGGCCCTCACCCCCAGGTCTCTGAGCTGCCAGCTAAGAGCTTCCCTGGCCCACAGCTCTGGCCCCAGTAGGCAGCACCTGGTACCCAGTCTGTGTGTGTCCTGCGGCAGTGTGCTTGAAGCAGATTAGACATGCACCTGGGCCAGGGCTCCCTGGGTGAAGCCTGAGGGGTCAGCCCTGGTGTTACCCCTGCCCCAGGTGTCCTTGGTGTCCTGTGAGCAAGCCTGCAAGGCCAACGGTGGCACCGTCTCGGGGACAGGGCAGTGCCTGCCAGGCTCTGGGTCCAGGGACTAGGGGCTGGGAAAGCCAGCATTGGTTTCCCCAGAGCTCCTGCAGTGTCCCCGAGCTGGACTTGGAGACAACCCCCAGGAGCTGGGAGCAGGCCTGCAAGGCCGCTTCTGTGAGGTGCTCAGAGGGGGTCCCTATCCCGTTTCTCTGCCCCACTGGAGGGCTTAGAGCTGCCTGCCCGTGCTATGGACCCAAGTGTACCCATGTCCTCGCCGTCTGGGCTGGGTCCTCGCCTGTGTGCGCCTCACTGTCACTCCTCGGTCCCCAGACAGCACCAAGCTCCTGGCCCTCTCTGCTGGAGGCCGCCTCATGACCTGCCACGTGGCTCTGGAGCCCGCCAGGATGACAGCACGCCAGGCCACCTCGAAGATCCAGAACCTGCTCTCAGACATAAGCAGTGTTTCTGAGAGGTGAGCAGGCTGTGGCGCTGGACTATGAGCGGGGAGGCAGGGCCCTCTCGTGCCCCTACCTCCCAGGCTTGGCCATAGGAGACACGGGGAGAGAACATCTCCTGCCCTCTGAGGGGCCTGAGGTGTCCAGCTGCTCTGTGGAACACGGGAGGAAGGGGCCACTCAGGCACAGCTCGGGGGTAAGGTGGCCGACAGGGTGCCACATGGTCATATGGACGGGTGCTTTCCCCCTAGGGTACACTCTCTGAAGAAGGCAATCGAGCAGCAGAACCAGGCCCTAACCCACCTGCACCAGGCCCTGGACCTGAGCTGTGCCCTGCTCTCCTGCCAGAGCAGCCCCAAGCCCATCGTTTGCACCACCCGGCCCTTCTGGAGAGCCCAGGGCCTGCACCAGGAGCTGGTGGCCACCTGCCGGCTGGAGAACGGAGGCCCATGCAGCCTCGGCCCTGGCTGGTCCTGGTGCATCCAGGTGCTCCCCAGCTCCCATGATGGTGCCACCACCTACACGGTCCCCGTGCAGCAGCTGGCCCCTGGTGCCTGCTTCGAGGTTACGCTGGCCCTGTGCTCCGGCGAGGATGAGGGCAGCATCCCCGATCTCCCTGTGACTGTCTCCCACATGCTTTTCTACAGCCTCCAGGAGGTCGTGGGGGTGCTGCTGGCCCCCGTGGACACTGAAGAGGACCCCCTGGGAGTGGCATGGCCCCAAGACCTGCTGCCCCCACAAGATGGTGCCTGCCTGCCCCTGGGCTTGCACACCGTGGACCTGCTTCAGGGCCTCCGTTTCTCCAGCCTGGCCACGCCTTGCCTGCCGCCCACTAGCCCCATAGATATCTTCCTGGCAAACTGCCAAGAGCAGGGCAGTCGCCCCGGGGGCCGGGCTGCCCTCCAGGCCCCATCCATGGTGTCCATCCGGGTGTCATCAGAGCTGCTGAGGGCCACCCTGGGAGACAGGGCTACAGGTGGGTCACCTGCCCGTGACCAGACAATCCAGAGGCCCGGACGTAGTCACACACATAATCCCCATTGGGGGAACTCCTACCCTGTCATTCTCCTGAGCCCACTGGTGAGGGTAGCACCCCACGCAAGGGGCTAGATGCGCAGGCCCAGGGCCCCTCACCCAGCCCCCTGTAGGGGTAACTGGGTACTCTCCCACCGATGGGCCTGTGAGCAGGGCATGCAGAGCTCATGAGCCACCTCCTACAGGTGGGTCCCTGTGCTGCAGCACCCTGCAGTGGTTGCTGACCGAGAACACGGCCCTGGACATCGTGAGGGCTGGAGCGCTGTCATCTGTGCAGGGAGTGGCCCCCGACGGCACCAGCGTCCGCCTCACAGCCCAGGAGGCAAGCAGGACCCCAGTGCGCAGCACCTCGACCCAGGGCTGTGCATGTGGCCCATGCTGGCTGGGGCCTTTCTAGTGGTATCATTCCTGAATTCCCCCCACCCCTCAACCCCCATGTCATTTGTAACCCCCTTAATGCGCCCCCCACTCCTGGCTTAACCCTGACACCTGCTTCCCTGAAGCTCAGCGTAGCTTGGTCCCCGAGACAGCACTCATTGGTCTCAGCTGGCTCCCTGGGCTCACGCTGCCCACGGGGCCCTGAGGTTGCCATGGAGGTGGAAAGGCCAGAAACCCGTTTGTCCCTAAGGGCCGAGATGGGCGTGTAGCTGGCCGGCCTGGCCCCCGGGCCGGCACTGTCGTGATTCTGCCTCTCGCAGGTGTTGGTGGTGGACCTGGGCTCTGAGGACCCCATCCCAGCTGTGGAGATCCAGGTGGAGAGTCCCTCCCTCGCCACCGTGTGCCAAGCCCACCATGCCATGATCACCCGCATCCAGGTGGGCAGCTACCCTGCTTGGGGCAAGACCATTCCTGGCTCTGTTTCCACAGACAGGCCTGCCGCCCCCACCCCAAGCCAGCTGAAGCCCACCCACCCATACGTGCATCCTGCATTAGGGTCTCTGGCTTTATAAGCGGGGGCAGGGAGGGGGCGAGAGTAGGCAGCTGGGTCACTCCTGTTTCACCTCAGTCTGTGCCTCCCTGGCCAGAGGCAGGCACCAGGCAGAAGCCCTGGGCCGGGCGGGGTACTTCCCGCTATGGCAGGATGGCGGCAGCAGCTGGGGGCCCGCCCTGCCTCCTGAGGGGAGCATCCTGTCTGCGGGACCTGGAGCATAGTCTCAGCCTGGGCCCGGCTAGGCACCTCAGAGCTCTTCTTCAAAGCCCAAGGACTTCCCTGATGTGGGGCCCGCAGCACCCTCAAGCTGGGTCAACCACCCTGCAGCGCCATCTGCCTCGACGGTGGGCACTAGCCGACCGACGAACTGTGTGACGGACGTGTTGCTGGTGGGAACGTAGTGTACAACACTGGGATGCAGCATGGCAACCCGTCAAAGTCGGAACTGGGGCTGCTGCCACCTCCCCAGGCACGGGTCTGAGGGACCAGAGTTGTGACGTGAGTAGACACGTAGTGACGAGATGGGACAGCACTCAGCAGCGCGGACATGGCCACCACGCACGACGACCACGCCGAGACTGCCCGCCACTCGGCCGAGTGCAACCAGGCTGTTTCAGGGGCAAGTCCTGCTTGAGACCAAGTCTGTGGAGAGTCGAAACGGGGGTGCTCACAAGAGGAAACGTCGTGTGATGATTGGGGAAGGTGTGTGTGCAAAGGCAGACACATGGGACCCTGGCACGAGGGACAGCTAGGGCAGGTGCCCCTCCCTGCAGCCTCTGAGGCCCTATTTGGGTGTGAGGGGCCGAGGGAGGATGCACCCTTGTGCACCCCAGCAGGTGGAGGGGCCGTGGCTGTGCTGCATCTGCTCCCACATGTCTGAGTGAACCCTTTGCAGACACGCCCTAGCACCCTGCAGTAGGGGCTGCTGGGCTTGACCCAGCCTCGGCCATCTGGCTCCTGGTGAAACGCCTCAGGACGAGGGTCCTGTGTCCTACCCTGAGGAGCCCTGTCTGCCGGGGGTCTTGATGCGTGGCAGAGAGCACTCCCACTTGGAGCAGAGAGCGAAGGACGCCAAAGATGCCCAGCAATTGGTCCAGAGGACTCGTGGCCTTGTGAGCTGCAGCCCACGACGGCGCCCTTCCAACCCAGACCGCAGCCTGCAGTGCAGGACAGCCGCCTGGAACGGACGCTGCAGCAGAGGGTGACCCTTGTGGGACAGCTGGAACGCTTGTCTGGGACTCCAGCAGGAATCCTAAAGGCCGCCGCGGCCTCTCCCCAGTGGTAGCAGGGCCTGCCGCGTGCCACCCTGCCCGTCACACACAATACGTGCTGTCTAGTCATCGGGAGGGCCGGTCTCTGGAGTGGGCACCGTGCTTAGTGGAGTGGCTGTGCCCGTGGGCTCAAGCAGGAGTGTGGGGATGGGGCAGGATGACAGTAGGGCGCAGGGGCAGCCAGATGCCGCCCAACAGCAGCAGCTGGAAATGGGTTTGATTCAGCTCTGATGGGGGCGTGGCCTCAGCCCTGGAAGTCTGGGCAGGCTGCAGCTAGATCCTAACCTGTTCCCCAGCAGGCACCCCCAGCCCAAGAACTTGCCGCCTCTTTCCCCCAGAGGGCCCCTGGGGAGTGTGTGGCACCTCAGTTGTCCTAAGAGGCCAGGCCCCAGCCTGGTTGAGGTGGTGACTACTGTGAGACTACTGGGTGGGGTCACGGAGCCCCAGGGTTGAGCGAGAGGGGCCTGTTGGCTGGGGCTCAAGTTTGCAGAGCCTCAGCAAGGGGAGCAGCACTGTTGGTGGGGGGCCTTGGTGTGCAGACCCCTCCCTGTGAGCTGAGTTGCCAGATGCGTTCACTATCGCTTCCAGAGAAAGGTTCTGCCCAACCTTGGGGGGCGGGGTAAAGGGGGCACTGGGCAGGGCTCTACTGAGCCAAGAGCAAAGTGCATTGGCCGCCTAGTCAGGGACCAGCTTAATCCCCAGGGTGAGGTGGGGGTGGGGACAAAGTGGGAAAGGGGCCAGGCACCCCCTTATCTTCCTCATGCCCCTGTGTCTCCAGACAATCGTCACGGAGCAGGCGACCCCGGGTGCTAGCCTGCCCAACCTGCGAGTACAACGCCTGCGCCAGATCCAGGCCAACCACGAGGTGAGTGCCACCAGGGCCCCGGGGGGCACCGTGCCCCTGCCCCCTTGTCCTCCACCTCACTCCCTGCCTGTCTTAGTCTAGATCCACTTAAATCTGGGCGGGGGGATTTGTTGGACAGCTCACCCCTCCTAACTCCCACGTCCTCAGCGGGCTCTGATCCAAGGGTGTCCCCACCTGCCACCCCCAGGCCCTGCTTTGGGAGGTCCAGGCCTTACAGGACAAGCTGGCACTGCAGAGCTCAGCTGACACGCAGGCCACTGCCACTGAGCAGCTCCTGCAGCTGTACCGGCGGCTGCGGAACCCCAGCCTCACTCTGCTCTGACGGTTGTGCCCTCGCCCAGCTCACCAGCCGCTTATCCAGCAGCTGCCCGGGGCACCTCAGGGAGCCCACCACTGCCAGTGCCCCAGAGAAGACGCCTTCTCGCTTCCTGAGGGAGTGGCGCCTGAGTCGGAGGCCAGGCGAGGCGGGTGTGCTGCTGTTTGGGATGAGACTGAATTCCTGCCTGTACCCTCTGAGGCTCCTGGGGGGTGGGAGGGCCCCACAGGTACCCAGTCCCTGCCAGCAGGCTCTACACCCAAGTGCCTCTGGGACCAGCCCCATACCCAGCACTGCCCCTCCTGTAGCTGGCCTTTTACTGTGTGGGGTGTGGGGTGGGCCGCGACCTCCCCCCCATTACACCCTCTGTGCACACAGGCCCTTCTGTTAAGTCTCAGACCTGGGGGCTTGGCACCTCGACTGATCTGTGGTCAGGGCCCCTCAAACATCACCCCACCTCAGCCCCCAGAGGTGCTGCAGAGCCAGGGGCTCCCTCAGGAACAGGGTCTGACCTACAAATGCCAGTCCACTTGCCCTCCCCCCTGGGGGCCACCAGGGTCTATGAGCCAGAGACCTGTCTCAGCACTGGGTCCTTCCACCTGCCCTCAGATAAACGTCTCTGGTTACCTGCCGGAACGTCTCCTCTCAGTCCTGTGCTCCTGAGGAAGGGCCTTGGCACTGCCCCACCCCACTCACCCGTGGGCCCCAACCGGGGTTCAGGTGTCCTGGTTCCACAGCCTGGGCCCTCCAAAGCCCAGTCCATCCAGTTGCAGCAATGGGGGCCCCCACCAGGGGGTCAGTGTAGTGAGGATAAGGGTTAGGGAGGGGCAGGCCCTGAGGCCCAGAGATGGGGTCATCTGCCTGGCCCCGTGATGAGCAGCCAGGGGCCCCAGACAGTGTGCACCCCCTCTGTCCACAGAGCTTCCACTAAGATGCACTCACCTTTACCCAGAACACCCCATCTTTGGGTGACAACCCCCTTCAGCCCAACCTGCCTTCTTGAGGTGCTAGGGGGAGGGGTGGGGCCTGGGAATGGGGGAGGCTAGCAGCAACATCCCCCCTAGGCCCTGTAACCCACTTTGTCCCTGCTCAGCCTTGCCAGGGTGGTCTGAGCTGGTTGCCCCGCCCCTGCCGCCTAGCTTCAAAGGGCCGGGACTAATCCCACAGAAGCCACGTGTCCGCTGCTGTGACAAGCGGTTTAATTGGGTGGGGGGTCAGTACTCCCAGAGCGCTGCCCCCGCGGGCGCGTCCGCGTCGGCGCGCAGCAGGCCCGGGGCGCCGCCGCGCAGGTACT
>NW_022111358.1:50401878-50403390 GCF_000313985.2 Echinops telfairi | reverse complement strand
TGTGGTAGGCGCCGTCGCTGAAGCTCAGGTAGAAGACGTCGTAGATGGAGCGGTTGGTGTCCAGCTGGCTGGAGCCCCGGCGCTGGCACACGAAGCCGTCCAGGCCGCGCAGCACCAGGATGGGCCGGTTAATGAGCTTGAGCGAGAACTCCTCATCCTGGCCTGCGGGGACAGGGCTGCTGGGCCACCACGGCCGGCCGGGCCAGCCCGTCTGCCCTCCCGGTGCACCTGGGGGCCCCCGGATCGAGTGCCGCCCTGCGGGGCCTGGGAGACGGACCCCCGGGCACGCGCGGCAAGCTCGCTCACCCACAAAGTCGCTGACGGCCGCCAGCTGCCCGTTCTTCTTCATGCACACGTAGCGGCCGTTGCTGGCCTTCAGAGCCACCCGCCGGCCTCGCCATTCCACCTCAAACATGGTGTCAGCAGAACTGGAGAGGGGACAACAGGCGGGCATTCTGGGCCCAGCCTCCAGCAGCCCACCCCGGGGGGAGGGGCAAGAGCAGCCCCTCTGCTCTGGCCTCACCCATGGGCTTTCTTCCTGCCCCAGTTAAGGGCTATTCCTTGTAACCCCAAGGTCAGCAGTTCAAGACCACCAGCTCTGCCAGAGGAAGGTGACACTTCCCGCTCCCATAAAGACCTGCTGTCACTTCAGGCCTGTCCCCTAGGCTTGGTGTGAGTCGGGGTGGGGCTGCTGCCATAGTCCTTGTGAGCTCTCACCCTGGACCTGGACAGGGGGACTGCCCTGTCTCCCCTACACTACACAGAGGGGCCCCTCCCAGTGATGGTGGTGGAGGTGGAGGCAGAGGGGTGGGTGGTGGAGGTGGAGGGGTGACACTGGCAGAGGTGGTGGGGTGATGACGGAGCTTGAGAGGGTGGCCGAGGTGGGGGTGCCAGGAGAAAAGGCGCTGAGACAGGTGGAGCTGCCCCTGTGGGTTTCCAAGGCTGTGAATCAAATCATTAGGGGAGCAGACAGCCTGTCCTGGGGAGCTAGTGGGCTTGCACTGCTGACCCTGCAGTGAGCACCCCAACGCGTGACCCTTTGTGCCTCCTGGGTTATGTCACAGGAGGAGGGGTGGGCTGCTCACACTTGTGTGGCTGTGGCCTGGATGCCCCCATGGGTGACCAGCGTCCAGTAGCCCCCAGTACTGGAATAGAAGGTGCACTTCTTTGTCTCCCGGTCAATTTGCATCAGGAAGGTCTCGTGGTCCAGTTCTTCATCCTGATTGGCTGAGACATTGACCCCTGGAGAGAGGAGATGGGGTGGGGAGACATGCTCTTGGGGACCCTGAGAACAGAAGGCTCTTATCTGGGACCCTCTGGACATGGGATTTGTAAGGCCCCTCCAGGGGACATGGGGATGTGAGCACACTACCACCTTGGGCACCCTTGACGCCCCCCCAGCAGGCCATTCCGTGCCAGCAAATCCCCACTCAGCTAATCGGCAGGTAATCTGCTTCCTCCTCCCTCTGGGCCTGTACGGGAGTGGCGCCTGAGTCGGAGGCCAGGCGAGGC
>NW_022111358.1:50391632-50401729 GCF_000313985.2 Echinops telfairi | reverse complement strand
CTGATGTCCTGCAACCACGCCTGTTTCAGTGGCAATCAGAGGGCAGGCTGAGCAGAGCCCCACAGGAGCCTGAGAGCAGGGTGGTCAACCCTGCCCCCCAGGAAAGCTGGAACCAGTCCCCAAAGACTGTTCCCTCAGGAGCCCCCCCGCCCCCCCATGCTGCTCATTGCTCACACGTGAAGCTGCAGCCCCGTGCCCCTTGGAAGGTGACCAGCAGCACTGCACTGAGTCACACCCATGGACCCTGAAGGCCCCTCGCCGAGCTCCCCTCCCCCTACATCACCCACGTGCTTCCTGCAACAGCAGCTTGCCGGGCGCCCAGCCACTGACCTTGTGAGGGAGGGGCCTCAAACCCCCAGGAGTCTGCGTACCTCGCCCCCATCCCTCCTCTGGGCAGTGGGGAGGCCGGGAGGTCTGCTGAGACTGGTGGGGCATTTCCCTGTGCACTGTCTGCTTGTGCAGGTGTGAGGCCCAGAACAGCACAGCCTTGCTGTGGCCATGCAGGCAGTGGGGGTGGGGGAGGCCTGCACCCTGGGAGCGGCGGCCAGCGGGAGCACCACTGCAGGGGCTGATGGCCCCTCTTATGGGAAAAACCCGCCTCCTGCTGAAAAAATATATATGGAAAATCCCAGGGCCCCCAAGAGACCAAACCAATCTGTCTTGGAAGAAGTACAGCAGAATGCTCCTTAAGAGTCCAGGATATCAAGACAACTTCTGTGCTTTGGACATGTCAGGAGGGACCAAACACAGGGTAGAATCCCCCCACCGTGGGTTTTGGAAACCAGGGCTCCTTCAGGAGAGACCAGTCCCTGGAGAAGGACATCATGCTTGGTGAAGTACAGGGGCAGTGAAACAGGAAGGTCCTTAATAAGGAGATGGACTGACACAGGGCGGCCACGGCGGGCTCACGTGGGAACCAGGGTGAGGATGGGCAGGTCCAGCAGCGTTTCCTCCTGTTGTGCATGGGCCACCGCAATGCAAGGGCGCCTCACAATAGTGTGTGAGCCCATTGCAGCTCCTTCCCTGTGACTGGCAGCTGCCAGTGTGGGATGGTAGCTGAGCACCCCCTGGCTGGGAGCAGCCCCGACAGAGGTTGGCAGGAGTAAAAGGCCAGCCCTGGGCTCAGGGCCCGCCTACTCAACCAATGCCAGTCCACAGCCACCACTCCAGCTGCCTGGAGTGTAGCGGTGCATCCCCCAGCTTTGCCCAGGACAGAGAGCCTGCCCCTGCTCCCTCACAGGATGGGTGTCAGGCCTGGGGGGCCAACTCGCGTGCCCTCTTCTGACAGAGGAATCGAGAGCCTCTCCACCACCACAGTCACCAGCATCTTCACCATCTCCACCGCCACCATTACCAACATCATCTTCCCCTCCACCATCACCTTACTATTAACATCACCGCTACCATCACCTCCACTGCCTTCACCGCCAAATTACCATCGCCACCTTTAGTACTGTCACATCACCATCGCCAGCATCACTAACCCCATCACTGGCACTCCCACTGTCATCACCATCCTCCACGACCATGCCCCGAAGGCGGCAGAGTGGTGACAGGCTGAGGGGCAAGGCACTGCTGGCGATGAAGATGGTGATGGTGCCCTCACACCACGGTCATCCCCATCCATCTCATCACCGTCACAGCCATCCCCTTGGCCCAGTCCTCTCCCCAGGCCAGTGTGCCCTGTGGGGCTGGCAGAGCCTGCCTGCTGCAGCTTCCCTTTCACTGGTGACCAGTTACGGGCAGGCGGGTGTGTGGGTCCCCGGCCAGGCCCAGCATGCCGTGGCTAGACCACGTGGTGAGGCCCACGGCTGGCTGGCTGCCACAATGCTCAGCTCACCTAGTGTCTGTTGAAGGGACCCTGGCTGCCGGGCCCATCACGTCTGCAGCTGCAGCTGGCCTGTCCTTAAGGTGCCCCAGGAAAAAAAAAAGAAAAGGTGCCCCAGGCTGGGACAGCCTGCCCAGGGGAGGAACCATGAGGCGGGGGCTAGAGATCGAGGTGCCTAGGGAGAAGGGACAGTAGCACATCCGGTATGGGGTGGGGGCGGGGGGTGCCTAAGACTCCCTTAGCTTGTGGTGCTTTCCCCAACAGGGCCTAGTTGGGTCTCCAGACCCTGGTACCCTGCCCCAGGCCCTGTGGCACTGGCAGCTTGCATAGGGACTGGCCGTGGCCAGAGCACACCCCTCACCTCTCTGAGCTTCCTCACGGGAGGAGAGAGCTACTCACGTGGCTGGAAAGGGATGTCACCTGAAGGGCCACCCAGGAATGGATCCAGTGCCTTCCCACATGAGGGCCGAGCCAGCATTGCCCCCACCAGTGCCAGGGGCTGCCCTGGCTGGAGGACGCTACATGAGCTCCCATTGGCCCAGCACAGTGAGGTGTGGCCTCTGCACTATTCCTGCTCCATCCCTGAAGGCACTTTGCTCTGTCCCCTTAAGAAAGTGGAGGGGCCTCCCTACCCACCAATCTATCAGGAGCTCCACGGACCCAGCACTTGAGAGGCAGCCCTAGCTGTCTGTCAGGACAAGGATCGTTTCCCTCTGGCCCTGAAGCCACCTCAGGCCCACCTCCCACTGCAGATAGGGGCACACCCACAAGCAGGAACACATGTATGTACACACACGACACATCTACTCACCACACCTGAACCTACCCACGACATGCGTCCCCACCTGGACAAAGCATGACAAATTTGCACACCCATGTACACACCCGTGTCTCCACATGCACACACACTTGTCCCCAGGTGCACACACATGCATAACACACCCACATACAACATGCAGACACATACACACGACATGTCTGACATACATGTCCCCACTCAGACGTGTACATCTCCATACGCATCTACACACATGGTCACCCTGCATGTATACAGCACACACATTCCTGCCCACATGGACACACGTGCCACACACAGGCACACCCACATGCACATGACACCCACATGAGCACATACGCCTACTTTCACGCTCACAGGGTCCCCCAGGCTGGAGGGAACCCCACAAAGCACATCCCCACCCACTTGGCACACACACATGCTTGCACGCGCGCACGCGCAGACACTGCCCCAGTGTGCACGCTGTCACCTTGCCGCACGGACACATAGCGGTGATTGGCGGCCATCAGCACCACCTGCGGGTGGCTCTCCTCCAGGTCAAAGAGTTCGTCCTTGCTGGGCCGCAGGTTGCGGCCGGCCCGGAGGGTGCCCGCGGGCCCCACAGGCGCCAGGTAGCGGCCATCGCAGTCCTTGAAGGCCAGCTTGCCGGCCTTGAACTCGAGCGTGTAGCGGGCACGGGCCTCAGGCTCCCAGACCAGGCGGCCGTCGCTGCGCAGGTAGCGGCTGTCGCGGGCGCGTAGGCAGTACTGGCGGCTCTGGAAGGTGAGGGTGACCAGGGCGTCCACGCCCCACGGCGTGTTGCTGTCCGCTGCCATCTCCTCCTCCTGGGGACACAGGTGCACATAGCGCCGCCGGCTGACGCTCAGCAGGTGGGCCTGCGGGTGGATGGCCAGGTGCACGGTCCATAGCTCGGCCGGGGAGATGGCCGTGGCGAAGCAGGACAGCTGGTCCTCCGTGCCGCCGAAGAAACGGCCGTGCGGCTCGGACTGCAGGGCCCAGCGCCCGTCAGGCTGCGGCCGCACCAGGAAGCGGCAGTCGGGGCCGGGTCGCTGGGCCTCGCAGGACACACGGCCATCCTCCTCCGCCGCCAGGTAGCGGCCCAGGTGACTGCTGCGGAACAGCACGGCCGAGCCCTGCCCGGGGTCGGGCTCCAGCACCCAGGTCTGCTTCCGCTTGAGGCTGGGCGCCGAGGCATTGACCTGGAAGCCAAAGTGCTCGGCGGTCAGGTAGCGGTCGGCGGCGTTGACCAGGCCAAACTGGATCTTCAGCACCTGGTGCAGCCCGTTGGTGGGCATTGTCCTGCCCGGCCCCACAGGGCGGCCACACGCCTGGGCGCTCAGGGGCCCCCGGAGGCCTGGCTCGGCTCGGCTGGCCCACGGCCCCCTGGCCCTGCTGGGGTCATGGGCTCTCAGTCCCTCTGCCCTGGCCGTTGCCCACTCCTACACGGGAGGGCGGGCAGCGGGGGCGGGCAGAAGGTGGCCGGCTTAGGAGCAATGGCCTGTAATTAGCCCAGCTTGGATTTCAGCCGCTCCAGTCTCCCGCCCGCCTGCCCACAGGAGCCCCCCGCAACCCATGGGCTCCAGGCCAGCGCTGGCTGCAGGTCCTGTGCCCCCAATGCTGGCCGCCACGTTGTTACACAGGGCTCCCCTCGCCCCTTGTCATCTCCGGCCCCCGGCCTCCAGCAGCCCCGTCCTTCAGGAATTGCTGCCCGTGGAAAACTTGCAGTCAGTGCTCCGCAACCTGATCACAGCCCTGCGCCCAGCGGCCGCCAGCGCATGCCTTCCTCGGGGATCCCGTTACGCCGTCTGATTCCTGCAGCCAGGAGTGGGGACCCCCGGAGGCGGCAGCCCGTGCAAGCCCTGCATCCTCATGGTCCCGTCCCCGGGCTGGGGAGGCAGCAGGCAGGAGGGCCGGGCCCCTGCCGCGCGCACTCTGGGTCGTGTGCCAAGGGTGCTTCCACACACCCTTGGGTGCTGCCTGCACGTGCAAGCCCCCGGGTGCTGGAGGCAGCGAGCCTGGGAGACAGGGGCCTGCTTCCTGGAGTTCTGGAAGGTGTGGGGTGATTGGGGAGCCCCCATGGACACGAATATGCGGACTGACAGCCCCCTGGAGGCTGAGACCTTCAGAGAGAGACGAGGGCCGGGTCCTGTTGCCCGGCGGGCTCCCCTGTGCCCTAGGGTTAGTGACTTAGCCCTGCTCTCTGGATGCCCTTTTCTCTGCGGGGGGTGGGGGGGAGGGGGGTGTTTGCACCCGGCCACCGTGCAGACCTTCTGGGCCTCAGGGACCAGACACTGGGTTCACCCCACCCTCCGGTCCGACTGGCGTCTTTTGGGGGGTGGTCTGGGGGCCAGGTGGGCTCTGCGAGGGCTCCTGGGGCCTGTAGGGCAGAGAAGCCCACAGCAGGGCGCGTTATGGGGTCCTGTGGGGGCCCTGAGGCCCCGCCCGCAGCCGCTGCTGCCTGGCTCCGGCACCTGCCTCCAGGGCAGGCAGCCAGGAGAGGAAAGCGGAGCTGGCCCTCCTGGGCCACAGCCAGGCTGGTGTCCTCTTCCTATCACAGTGTGACCCCCCCTCACGCTCCCCGGGACCAGGACGGCCATGAGATCCAGCCCCGCCTCCGGGGCCCTCTGGGGTGCAGACCCGTGGGGTCCAGCCGAACCTGGGCAGAGGAGAGGGGAGGACTGTGATCAGGACCTGCCTCTGTTGTTCCCTGGACTCGAAGCCTCACAGCCTGGGGAGAGAGGGAGGCTGGTGCAAACCCCGCCCAGCCCCCCCCCCCCCCACCCGCCAGCATCCACCACCATCAGCCTTTCCTACCAACCACGTGACAGCGCCCATCTTGGAAGAGGCGACCTGGGCTGGGCCCCTCCTATTACTCACAGCCCCCAGGGGACCCTGCATGGGCGGCCAGAGATGTGGCCTCAGCCCGTCTGCCCTCAGGCCCGTGGGTCCTCTCTGCTGCCCCTCATAGGGCTGGGGAAGCCCTTGGGGCAGGTGTGGCCTCCCTCCCTTGTGGGGGGAGGTTTGCCAGGCTGCAAGGATGGAGCGTGCCACCCACCAGCCTCTCATCAGGATAATGGCCTCATCAACCAGCCCTGACTGGCACTGGCAGCAGGTGCCTGGCGGAGCAGCCCAGCCGCCAGGGGCTAAGTGGCCTGGCTCAGGGCAGCCTGGTGGTGGCAGAGCCAGGATTGGCTGTGGCCCCTGGGTTCCAGGTAGGACTGGGTGCTGGTTGGGGCTGGCCAGGTGCATGACTGGGGGCCTCCTGGGTGCTGGGCGCCAGTGTCTGACAGCCACCTACCCCTCGGGCCCCGGGCCCCAGTTCAGCTGCACCTTGGGTAGCAGCCCCCTATGGGCCCCCAGCAAGGTTTGTGGCATTAAACCAACACCCCACTGCTGTCAAGGTCACCCTGGTTCCAAGTCACCCCCACACACCCTGAGTCCTCAACCCTGATCTTTGGGGAGGGGACTGCCGCATTTCCCCAGGGGCTGGTGGTTCTCCAGCTGACCTTGCAGCCAGCAAGCTGGGCAGGGCCAGGATCTTTGTGGGGGGAGGGGGCTCCAGGAAGTATTTACTCAGGGCCTGGGGCGGGGACTGGGAGCTTGTGGGAGGGGGCTGAAGGGAACTGGGTGGCCTGTAGGGAGTGCTGAACAGCCTGGGGGAGGGGGGGGGTCTGGGAGATGTGCCTCTGGGAACAGCTGCAGTGCTGGGCACGTGTGCCTGGTGTCTGCGTGCACACATACACTGCGCCTGGGCATGTGTGTAAGGGCACATGAGCACGTTTGCACGCATGTGCCTGTGTGGAGGTGCACTCGTTGCCCCCCAGCCTCCAGCTCTCTCCCACCCAGTTTGGCCTGCGCAGGCTGAGCCTGGTAAACCTGGGAGGTCCGCAGAGTGCATGACCAGTCCAGCATGGGCAACAGACCGCAGGCCCCCTCCCTCTCTGCCTGGTGGCCACACTGTGGCCAGAGTGCACAGGCAGGGTGCCCTAATGTGCCTGAGGCTGTGCATGTTGGGGTGCCCCGTGTCACCCTGGAATCCAACCAGCCCTTCCTGGGTGCGGGGGCGCAGCCCAGCAACCGGGCACCGCACAACATGTGTGAGATGCCGACGGGCTGCTTCTCCAGGGGACACGGAGCTGCCGTTTGAGGGGAATGGCACCCCAGGCTCCTCCTTCTGGGGGGATAGCCAGAGGGGCCTCCCTCATGGCAGCTGGGCCCTGAAGGCAGGGGCTGCCCGAGTTGTTGAAGCCCACTGCAGACAAGCTGTCTGTCTGTCTCTGGTCATCCCATGAGGGCAGCACCACAAAGCCTGGCAGTCCCTGTCCCTGGTGTCTACCCTACCCAGCAATGCCCCTCCCCTAGGCTGCTCAGGAGAGTCCAGCCCTCTTGGCTTCTCATGGGGCACAGCGCGATGGGTGGGCCCAGCCCCTAGAGGGTCCCCCTCTCCCTGGCACCTAAGCAGACCCTGGCAGGGGCTGCAGAAAAGAGCCAAGCACTTTGTCCAGAGCAGTGGCCCTGGACACAGGAGCCCAGCCCAGGCTGTGCTGGCGGGAGGCCCACTACCATGGTGATCAGAGTGTGCAGCAGGCCTAGTGCCCGGGCGATGCAGATGCTGGCAGCAGGAACTGGCACGGAGCCTGAGTGTGCGTGAGGGAGGGCAGCCGGGCAGCCGTGGGACCAGCCAGGGCTTTGGGGGCCAGAGGACAGGTCCTCACACCCAGCCATGCTGCCCCTCGGCCCAGGCCCTGGTCCCCACCCCTGGGTCCCAGCAGGCCTGGCGAGCTCCCAGACCGGCCTCTGGCTTCTCTGGTCGCACGGAGGTGGCACCTCATGAGTATTTTATGGCGGAGCTATCTGCCCCTCCCAGCTCTGTTTACACAGTGGGGGGGGCACCCCAGTTGGCTTACCTGAGGCCCTTGGCTAGGGTTAGGGTGACAGGTCCCCTGGGGAGGCAGGAAGGAGAGGAGGGGACTCCCACGCCCTGCCTGTGATCCTGCCTCCTCTGGGTGGGTGGGCTCCACTCCTGTCCCCCCACCAACTCTCCAGCTCAGGCCCCGTCCTTGAGGGCCTCTGTATGAAGAGCCAGCCTCTTCTCGCCGAATTTGTCTCCCACCATCACACAGTGGTTGGAGGACAGGGAGCACCTTTCTCTGATCAAGGTGGGGTGGAAAAATGTCCCGGCCTGGCCTACAGCTCCCAAGAGGCCCACCAAACGACCCAGCGGGCCCTGGGGGCCCACACCCAGGCATTGTGGGATGGCCCAGACCTGTGTACATCCCTGGGGCTGCGGGGCCACCTCACAGGAATGTCTGAGCAGGAGCCACACTGCCCAGGCCAACCTAGAGACCTGGAAGACCCTTGACCACTCACCTGAACTTAGAGAGACGGCCACGCCACCGATGGGCAGGAGCCCAGAGCCCTGCTGGCGCCCACAGCAGCCCCTGCGAGCCCCTCCCTGTGTGCGGGTTCAGAAACCAGTAAAGGAGCTGACCACCAGCGCAGGAGCCCCCAGGGGCGGGGAATTCTGATGGGCAGGCGTGAGAGGAAAGGTGGCAGGTGGAGCAGTACCACCCAGTGGGCAGGCATTACACAGAGCTGTCTTCCTCGTTAGGTGCTGACCCTGTGTGCAGTCCTGCGCCTCCACATGCTCCTCTGGTGGAAGCCTGTCTGCCCGCAGGGCGTCCTCTCCAGGCCTGGCCTCCTGTGGACAGAGACAGAGACAGGGCTCCTCCTTCCTCCCGCGGCCGGCCCGTGGTGACTCAGCATGCTTCAGCAACAGGACAATTCCCTTCCTCTGCCTGATTGCTCTACCCAAACCACTGCCAGGAAGAGGGTTCCGGGGCCTGCTGACCTTTCCAGGAAGGCAAATCTGTATAGGAGTGGGCGGCCAGCGCCTGACCACTGTGCCACGGGACTTCTGACCCATTCTCGTCACTCACTGCCAATGCCGACCAGTGCGCCAGGGTAGAGCCGCCCCTCTGGACTGTCCCTCTTCAAGGGGGTAGAAAGCCCGTCTTTCTCCCGACGAGCTGCCGGTGGTTTCCAACTGCTGGCCTTGAGGGTCAATTCCACCCCAAGATTTGAAAACGGGCGCATGCAGCCCCAAACCAGCCGCGGACAGACACCCACCAAGGCGCTCCGTCCAGGTGATGGGACTCCGTGCACCACAGGAAGCTGTGACTCGTCAGCCGTGTGAGGGCCCCGTGAATGTGGCCAAGCATTAGTTTCATGCTGGCTGAAAGAAGTCACACCAAAAGGCCAAATACGGTCTGATGAGCGACCCGGTCACGTGCCTCAAGGTCGGCAGTTTGAAATCTCCAGCAGCTCCTCGGGAGAGAAACGAGGTTTCCCACTCCGCCCGCCCGCCGAACGGACTGACAGCCGCCGAAAGGCACAGGGCAACTGCAGGGTCTCTGTGAGTCAGAGACAGGGGACAGAGACAGACTGAACAATGCAGGTCACGGGGCACCCTACTCAGTAGGACACTTGGTGAATTCCATCTCCAGGGAAGAAAAGAAACTGAGCAGTTGTCCCCTTCCATTGAAATGTGCCTCCTGCCAAGGGACTGATGGTCCCACCTACTGGCTACTCCCTGCCATGGGGTTTCTGCACAGAAGCAGCCACATAGTGGGGGTGGGGTAGGGGGGGTTAGCAGCATGACTCTAACTAAACCCACCACACCTCCAGGGAGCCCCTCCACACAGAAAGCCTACTGTTCATGCCCGGGCACTGGGCGGCCAGTCCCTGCTGTGGGCACGCTCCACTCAACCAGGCAGTGGCCAGCTCTCTGGGCCTCTTCGGGAGCCAACGTCTCGAGAGCCTCCAGGCCATCCATGTCCCTGGCCAGTCTCCCCCTGCGTGAAATCGGGGGCCCACTCCCTCCCAGCAGTCCTGTCAGCACACAGGCGGGGTGCACCAGCCTGTCAAGGCAGGCAGGCAGAGGTGCTATCTGTCTGTCTGTCCTGCCACATGCCCCACCTGGCTCCAGCCACCCATCTTACACTGCAGGGCCCCCTGCCAACCTCACAGGGCTGTCCCACCTCTCAGGCCTGCCACTGTCAGACAGTGGGGCTCCCACTGGTGGTGGGGGAGCGTGGCTGCCTTCCTACCGGTCCTGGAAGGAACAAATGCAGCCGACAGCTCCCAGCCCTGAAGAGAGCTGGCCCTGTGCTCCCGCCCACACCTCACAGAGAGCAGCCTGGCTGTTGGGGGAATGGACCCCGGCCCCTGAGCCTTCTGCCCCCAACCCTTTCTTAATGAAACCTGAGCCGCAGGGTGCCAGCAGTCTCCTGTGTTTGGGGCGGGGCTGTCCAACCCTCGCCCCCCTGCCCCTCCTGGGCGGGTAGGGTTGTGTGGGGGTCCAGAGGCCCTGGACTCCCCAATTTCCGGTTGCCCTGGGATCTCCTCCTTGTGAGTCAGCCATGGCTGAGGTCACCTACCACACCCTGTCCTGTCCTGACAGCCTAACCTTCC
>NW_022111358.1:50388935-50391532 GCF_000313985.2 Echinops telfairi | reverse complement strand
CAACCTCACAGGGCTGTCCCACCTCTCAGGCCTGCCACTGTCAGACAGTGGGGCTCCCACTGGTGGTGGGGGAGCGTGGCTGCCTTCCTACCGGTCCTGGAAGGAACAAATGCAGCCGACAGCTCCCAGCCCTGAAGAGAGCTGGCCCTGTGCTCCCGCCCACACCTCACAGAGAGCAGCCTGGCTGTTGGGGGAATGGACCCCGGCCCCTGAGCCTTCTGCCCCCAACCCTTTCTTAATGAAACCTGAGCCGCAGGGTGCCAGCAGTCTCCTGTGTTTGGGGCGGGGCTGTCCAACCCTCGCCCCCCTGCCCCTCCTGGGCGGGTAGGGTTGTGTGGGGGTCCAGAGGCCCTGGACTCCCCAATTTCCGGTTGCCCTGGGATCTCCTCCTTGTGAGTCAGCCATGGCTGAGGTCACCTACCACACCCTGTCCTGTCCTGACAGCCTAACCTTCCATCACGCAGGGGAGCGGCTGTCCTAGGGGCTGCAGGAGTGAGTGAGTGAGTGAGTGTGTGTTTGTGGGGCGGGGCATTTCCTGCAGAGCGCAGGTGCACAGCCACTCCGCCTGCCTGGTGCCCGCGGCGACAGCGAGCCCCCTGGCGGCCCAACCCGGGATGACAGGCCCCGCAGAGGAGCCGGGCTGCAAGGTCTCAGCCGGCGGGGTCCAAGGGGGCGCTGCACAGGCAGGTGCCCGCGGGGGTCCAGAGGAGCAGGGCTCTCTGCCTGGCCGGCCCACAGCGTGCCAGGATGGCAGACCCACCCGAACCCCAACCCCGGTCCAGAGTGCGCTCTGCAGGGCACCCACTGGCCCCTGACTGCCTCGGAGCTGCCTCTTTGGGGACCTGGACTCTGACCCCAGTGGGCACGTGTGAGGCCTGGCCAGGAGCCATGGACCGGGGCCTGAGGGTGGGTGTCGGGTCTGACCCCTCTGAGGCCAGCCATCCAGGCCTGCACCCTGAAGGTGGGAGCAGGGCTCTCTGCCTGGCCGGCCCACAGCGTGCCAGGACGGCAGACCCACCCAAACCCCAACCCCGGTCCAGAGTGCGCTCTGCGGGGCACCCCCTGGCCCCTGACTGCCTCGGAGCCGCCTCTTTGGGGACCTGGACTCTGACCCCAGTGGGCACGTGTGAGGCCTGGCCAGGAGCCATGGACTGGGGCCTGAGGGTGGGTGTCGGGTCTGACCCCTCTGAGGCCAGCCATCCAGGCCTGCACCCTGAAGGTGGGGGCGGGGCCGCACTGGAGACCCCACCTACCTGGGTGGTGCCCTCTCCCCTAGGCCGGGGGCAGCACAGGGTTGGCGGCACCATCTGTCCAGACGGCTTGTCCCCTCTTCTGCCCCGTTGGCCGGCCGTGGCTTCATTTTGTCTCTGTGGCCTCAGAGGGACGCCTCGGCGTCAGGGGTGGGGACACAGGTGTGGGTAGAATCCGGGCCTATTCCTCTGAGGACCCCTTCTAGGCCTGAGCCAGCTCCCCACATCCTGGGACCGTTGTGGAATGGGAAGGGTTAAGTAGAAGCCTGCCCAGGGACCAGCTGGTCCCCTCTCTCATCCATGGCCACTGCTCCCAGGAGAGCAGGAAAAGGCCAGAGTCTGGGGCAGAGGGGCCCCTCAGGACCCCCTCGGCCCTGCCCAGAGCCTGTGCCTGCCAGAGCACGCCAGAATCAGGGTGGAGACAGAAAGGGATGGTCTCCCACCTCCTCCCACCCTCTCCCCACCGCCCTTCTGCCCATGGAGTGCCCAGCCTGGGCTGGGACCCCCTTGATCTGTCCTTACTCTGCCCATCAATGCTGCCCTAGGCACAGGGGACCCCAGCTGCAAGAGCACGTTGCTGTCCTTTCTGTGGGGAGAGCAAGGGCAGGCACAGGACCGTTCAGGTGGGGGTATGTGCATGTGGCACCTGGAAGCCAGGGCCTCCTCTGTGAGACCTGCAGTGTGCACACAAGTGGCCCGCCGCCTCCCGCCCCCCCATCCCGGGAGGTGAATGGCCACCAGGAGCTGGCGGCGGTGCAGGGACAGCTTCAGTGAGGGTGCGGGTCCCCTCTGGAGGCAGAGCGATCTGACTTGTCAGGAGGAGAGGCCCAAGGGCTGGGAGAGGGGCAGGTGTGGGTTGGGTGGGACACTGGTGTGTGGCTTGCAGAGATTCGGGCCTAACTGGGGAGTCTGGGTAAGTGGGGGTGGGGTGGGGGGCTGGGAGTCATGGGTTTCACATTAGGGGCCCGGCTGGCCTTGACAGTCAGTGCTGCAGTGGGGGCTCACAGCCATTGCCTTGGGGCTGGTGCAGGATGAGGTGTCTCCTGTCTGGAGGTCACCTGGAGGGGGTGCTCCTCCCTGGGCGGGGCCCTAGTCGAGGAATGTGTTCTTCAGCACCTGTGCGGTGTGAACAGACCTACCTGCCTTCTTCCAGGACTGACCTGCTAGACGCCTTCACGGGTGGGGGGCGGGGGGAAGTGCTGTTGTCTGTCGGTCTAGGGGCCCCCCGGGCTGGGCTGTGAGCTGCTGGCTCTCCTCACCTGGTCTGGGTCTGGGGCCCCATGGACGGAGGCCTGGGGCAGACCCCAGCCAGGCAGCACACCTGGGAGTCAGAGGCACGGAGGCCTG
>NW_022111358.1:50387000-50388678 GCF_000313985.2 Echinops telfairi | reverse complement strand
CCTAGTGGCCAAGGGTCCTTGGAAACTGGGTAATTGCTTCTCCTCCATTGTGAGAACTGGAGAGCTCGTGAGGGTGCCCCCACCCCCACCCCCACCCCCTGGGCAAATGCCCCCAGGAGCTCACAGCCATACTCCACTCACAGCAAGCCCCACCAATAATGTGGCCTGGGGCCAGGAGGGTTGGGGCTCTCACACCCACGGAAAGACGGTGTAGCGGTGGTGGGTTCTGTGGCGTCTGCTCTGAGCCATAGGGCCCCCATGTGCAACAGGAGGAAACACATCCCGTTCCCGGGCCGTCCTCACGGTCGCACTCTGCGGGAACCTGGGCTGCAGCCACTGTCCATCTGGCCCATCCAGAGTCTTCCTCTCTGGCCCTGCCCCCTGCTTGGCCCAGCAGGATGGCCTGCTCCAGGGACTGGTCTCTCCTGACAATGCCATCCTGGCCTCTGCGGAGCACTCAGTGACCCTCCAAACAGGTCCTCTGGCTTCCGGCTGCTGCCACCACAGCACGGCTTGTGGGTCCAAGTCAAAGGCAACCTTGGGCAGCTTCTGGCTTCTTTTCTTCTCCCAGAGCGGTGGGTCTCAACCTTCCTCATGCCGCAACCCTTTCACACAGTTCCTCACGTTGTGGTGACACACACCCCCCCACCATAAAATTATTTTCGTTGCTACTTCATCACTGTCATTTTGCTACTGTTATGAGTTGGGCGACCCCTGTGAAAGGGTCGTTCAACCCCCAAAGGGGTTGAGACCCACAGGTTGGGAACTAGATACAGGTTGTTCCAGACAAGGAGGCACAATCCACACCTGTCTTTGACCTCCTTCAGGTGCTCCAGGCCAGGCTGTGTGCTCTGCACCCTGCAGGGCGTTAGTTAACTCGTTAGCACAACCTAGCTAGTGAAGAGAAGGTGCAGCACCTGCTGATCACCAACTGCACAATTCAATTAAGCAAGCGAGACCCTCCTAGACCTGCAGTCCAGTGAGCTGGGCCCAGACCTGGAGGGAGATGGTGACAGGGAGCAGCTGAGAAAGGCAGTGGCAGAACCCAGGGCCCAGCACCCGCTTGCTGAGCCCTGGAGGGAGCAGACAGCTTCCTGGTGCAGCCAGTGCCTCAGGGGATGGAAGAGCTTTCCAACACTCCTCGGGAGGTGCCCTGGGGCTGAGGGAGAGGCCTGCCTTGGGACGGAGGCTAGGCTCTTCCCTTGAGTCATTCCCATCCCGCGCGGTTCGTTCCCTGGTAGACCCTGTACCTGTGATGATTGTGTGTGAGCTGCATGGCACGGGCAAAATGCTGCAGCCAGCAGGGCAGCCGTGTGCCCAAGGAGGAACAGTTGGTGTCAGAAGTGGTAGAAAGGTGGGAGTGAGGAGGAACCCCTGAGTTCCCCTCGTGGGAATCAGCCCTGGGCTCTGGAGGTAGATCCCCCGCCCCCATGAAGTTAGAGAAGTTGGAGCCCTGGACCACTTGAGCTTCAGGCCAGACAGGACGGAGCCTACCCCTACTGGCAGCAGGGGAGTCTGGAGTGGGTGGCCCTGTGCCTGGGGGCTTGGCTTTGCCCACCTTGACAGCCCTAGTACAACAGCTCGGGCCCACGCCACAGGCCACCCGGCCCTTAGGAGCCCACCTTGTCTCCAGGAGGCATCAACAGGACAGTCCCTGTAGTTCTGGCTTTCTCTGAGG
>NW_022111358.1:50386295-50386573 GCF_000313985.2 Echinops telfairi | reverse complement strand
GTTGGCCCAGGGCACCCCTTGGCACCTGGCACAGAAACTGGGCAGAATAGACGAAGGGCAGGAGCTCCCGGTCACTTTGAAGCCCTACCACCCTGGTGGTCAGCTGGGGTGGGGGCCATGTTCCTAGGCACGGAGTGGGCTCTATGATGCCAGGGCTGGGGAACGGAGAGATGACAGGCTGTCACACTTGGAGGCTGGCGCAGTCCTGGGAAGGGCCCTGAGCAGGTTGCCAGGGCCGCCCGTGCACCCCACCCCTCAGCGGGGCGACGCCCTCTTCC
>NW_022111358.1:50384305-50385511 GCF_000313985.2 Echinops telfairi | reverse complement strand
GGGCCTGGAGGAGCTGTCCACCGCCGGCGGCTCCCAGCTGCCCTCTTTGTGGTCAAGACAGGGCCTGGGGCAGCTGCGCCTTGGGGTCAGGAGCCCGCACCCGCCGAGGCACAGGACTTGCGCCCCGCCCAGCCCAGGGTCCTCATGTGATCAGTGCAGTTGGAGCGACCTTGCAGGGATAAGGGCACCCTTAGGTGTGTGCACGCCGGGCAAGCTAGGTACAGGTGGAGAACGAGGGGCTGGTTGTTATTTGTCGCCTCCCCCCACATTGACCCCAAGCAGACACACCAAAGGCCTGACCGCCCCCCCGCAAACCCTGCATGCCCTGTGCACTTGGATGCGTCCCTGGCCACACTGTCCACATCACCCTGAGGCCAGGCCCCTCCCCAAGCCCCCAGAGCAGTTCCGCAGGTTCCAGTAGCCGGGGGAGCTCTCCAGCCCACCCCGGTACAACCCAGCACCTGCACAGGCAGGATCGGGGGCACGAGGATCCCAGGGGACCCTCGGCGTCAAGAGGGGGAGGGGTGCATGCCTGTTAGGGCCGGCCCCTGCCCTCCAAAGCCCTGTCCCTGTGAATTACCCAATTTTCTTGGGTTCACGAACAGGAGCAAGTGGCGCCCCCACACCTCCGGCCTGAGGGTCGCTTTCTCAGCCTCAACTTTCCTTTAAAGTGCACGACTGATTACGACAAAACCTAGGTGGGCGGGGCTTACAGCAGACTGGGGGGGGCGGCGACCCCAAATCCCAAGCGGACCCAGCACCCAATGACAGTCAGGTCTGCCTTTTGGGGGCTGTGTCGCTGGATGTAAAAGTTGGGGGGAGGGCGAGCGGGGGCCTCTGGTTCCCTACTTGGGGGACCGCAGCGGCACCTTCTCCTCCTGTGGGGGGGCTTGGTGACTCTCTCCCACCGCTGGGGGCGAGGTCAAGGTTCCCAGGTGCTCTCCGGGCTGCCAGACCCAGTACCCAGGGACCCCAAATCTGGTCCCCACCCCCAGCCCACCCTGGCCCCGGAGACCGCACTTCTCGGGGCTCCCAGAGGGGTAAGACAAGAAGGTCCTGGGGGCGTCCGGGGCGCAAAGCCCTCCTAAACGGATGCAGGTCGCAGGGATACACCCGGCTCGCAGTTTCGGGGCGCAGCGTGGCCCCTCCCGGCTGGAGCGGCAGTCCCGGGGCGGGGCCGGCCGCTCACCCCACGGCCCCGCCAGC
>NW_022111358.1:50379686-50381389 GCF_000313985.2 Echinops telfairi | reverse complement strand
TTTTTTTTTGTACGCAATTCTCAACTCTGAGATGACACAACAAATTTTGGTTTTCTACTGTTATGTGCGAACAATAGGCCCCAGCAACACGGCGTTGTGTAAGGAGAAATAAAGTGCTGCAGTGAACGGCTTCCGCCTCCTGTCCTGAGTGCCAGCGGGGGCTGGGAGGGCAGGCAGGCAGCCTGCTTCTAAAAAACCCCTTCAACTTTCCAGAAAGGGGGGGGGGGGCAGCTTGTCCTGCCTGTCCCCAGTGAGGGACATCTTTGCTCTCTAGCACAGGTGGGCAGGCTCGCCGAGATCTTTGGGGCGGTGGTAATGGGGAGGAGGGGACAGGACACTAGGAGAGGATTCCTTGGCTGCATGCAGAGGGAACAGCAGGAGGTGAAACAAGTGGAAATTGGGACCCTGGCTGATGGCCTCTCTACTGCTTGGGCTGGGGTGGGTGAAGGGACAAGAGGCTGCTGGGAGGTTGGGGCACATTTCTGAAAGGCCCATGTTTGACCCCACAATATGGGAGGGGGGCAAATGTAACTCCACAACAGTAGGGGTGGACGTGACACCCACCACCACCAGTGGGTAGGTGGGAGCAAGTGTGATCTCACAACTTAGGATTGTGACCCACACCAGGTGGGGAGCAGGGGCAACCTTAGAAGGGCAGTGGACCCTACCCTTTCTCTCCAACGTCTGCTCTAAGGCAAGGCTTGACAGCCAGGCCTCTGCCCTTGCAGTCCTGTGACAAGTTCTATGCCAGGGTGGGGTGGGGCGCAGGCCAGGAGTGAATGGGGTGTCAAACCCAATGGCATTTCCTCAGGTTCAATGCCCCAGCCCTGTACCTGTGACCTTGTTTGGAAGTGGTCTGCAGATGTCAGGAGGAGAGGTCATCCCTTAAAAGGAGAGACAGGTAGAGGGGAGGCGACGCCCTGCCCAGCCCTCCCTTGCTGATCGCCTTGCTGATCGCTTAGAGGATGTCCCTGGAACCCAGGCGCTGCAGGGTGGAGCAGCTTCGTAGGGTTTCCTGGTCTGAAATCTTAAATGGAGGACCATCTCCAGGTGTTGCTTCTGCAGCTCCACCAGGTGGGCTCGAATCATCAGCCTTTAGCAGCTGAGTTCAAGCCATCCCTAGCCACCCAGGTGGCTCTTCATCAGCCCTCCCACCCACAACGTTGGAGCCCAGCATGTGAGAGCAGTGGCTTCATGCAGGCCTCCCCGGAGCCCACAGTGGTGGCCGACACCCTCCACAGGAAGAGTGTCCCTTCCCGCGATGCTGACCCGCAGCCCTAGAACCCATGCCGGTGCATCACCTCCTTTTGAGACCGAGCACAAGGGCCTCATCTTCAGGGCAGCAGACGGCTCTGTTTATTCTGTGGAGTGGCTGGTAGGTCCTGTACCAGAGCTTACACTCTGAGCACCCTGGTTTGCAATGGGCTCTGTGTGGCAGTGACAGCCCACAGTCCATTCGCAGAGTCCCCACATAGATGCATGCCCCACTGGTCATTAATGAAACAAGGAGGTAGCCAGTCATGCCCTCAGGCAGAATGCCTACACCTGTCTCTGGCCAGCCCAGAGGGGCTTGGCTAGGTTTATCCTTGATGGAGGTCATTGGACTAGGGGACGCTACAAGGGTCACAAAGTCATGAGTCATGCCCTACCGGTCTCCCCCGTCTGCCTTGGTCAGAGGGCCCTTCTATGTAACCAACCATGTA
>NW_022111358.1:50374195-50379099 GCF_000313985.2 Echinops telfairi | reverse complement strand
ACTGGTGGGTTTGAACTCCTACCTGGCAGGGCCACCAGGGTTCCCTGAGCCAGTGTCATTTTGGGTGCTGAGGGTCCCCAACTGCTGAGCTTTTGAAAAGAAAGGGAGTGGTGCTTGAGGGGGTGGGGGAGGAGATAAAACGGAATCTCTTGATTTGAAACTTCGGATCTGCTCAGATCAGCACCAGCTGTGGGGCATTCATTCTGAGCACCAGGATGACAGCCACCGCCCACAATTCATTTGCAGACCCCCGCTGGATGAAGCCCCCATTGAATTCCTTCCGACTATCAACCTGGAAAGTGAACAAGCAGTCTTGCCCTCAGGCCCAGTGCAAGGGAGAGGAGTCCCGCCCTCACTGAGTCAGCCCAGGGAGGGGCAGCCTCCCTTAGAGGCTTGCCTGCGGGGTCCGTGCTGGAGATGACCACCTGGGACTTGACCACATGCGTCAGCCTCTGCCTGCCGGTGGTCTGCAGGGCCTGCAGCGCTGAGAAAGTCTGTCTGCCCTGTACAACGAGTCTTGGAAACCCACAGGGCAGGTCTACCGGGTACTCTGTGCCGCTGGAATCACTGGATTGGTGTTCTGTCCAACGTCATGTGTGTGTCCCAGTCATGGCCCTGTTCCAATTCTGTGATGAGTGCATCTTCCACCAGTCACGCTTTGGGGACGGATTCCTTGTCTGCCCGGTCCTTACGTTTCCAATCTCTGCAGACCCTTGGGCACCAATATGACCGAATGGTCTCCCTCCTCAGGGTGCTGTGTCTTCGTCCGGCCTTCTCCTAAGTCAGACTTCGTAGATGATCTCCTTCACTTAGGTTGCGATTTGGGGTTTCTTTCTACCCCGTAACACTGCAAAAAGAAACAGCCTGGGCCCCGGAGGGACAATAGTGAAGTGCTTGCTTGTCTGCTAACTGAAAGATCGGCTGTTCAAACAACCCCCCCCCCCCCGCCCTGGGGCTGCATGGGCAAAAATACCTGGCGGTCTGCTCCCCCGGGAACACCGGGGGCGGGGGGCAACCAGGAATCAAAATGGCCAAGGCTGAGACCCAGGATTCAGGTGGGGACAACACAGGAGTCAACAAAGAGGAGGCAGGCGATCCGCGAGACAAAGAGGTGAGTGGCGGAGAAGCCACTGACGGGAGAGGAGAGCACACAGCCCTGCAAAGCACAATAGTGCTATCTCGCCTCGGAGAAAGGCAAGCTAGGGAGAAGCAACTCCCAGCTGGGCAGAAACTAGAAAGAGGATCCTAAGTGTTGGCAAGGGTGCCAGGTGCCCCCGGGCAGCAACATCTGAGATAGCTGGGCCAGACCATGGTGGGGCGGTGCCAAGGAAATGCAGGTCATGAGTCTATCCTAGGACCCCCAGGCCCCACTGCTAGACATCTGCCCCCAGGAGACTTCCATGGAGTGCAGACTGCAGCTGTGTGTGAGGAAGGGGCAGGGCAGGGGTGAGTGACCTGCAGTGGCCCGCCACCCGCCCGCCACGGAGTATCTCTTGGGGAAGAAGAGCAGCAGCACACTGTCCTGGCTTCTGCTTCATGTGGGGTCTTGACTAAGGGATCCTGGTGGCGCAGTGGGCTCAGAACTGCCAGGTCAGCGGTTCAAGCCCACCAGCACTTCCAAGGGACAAAGATGAGACTGGCTGCTCCCAGAAAGATGTACCATCCCAGGGACACTAAGGAGTGATAAGATTGCTGAGAGTCAGGGGAAACTCAATGGCAATGGGTTGGGCTGGTTTGGGATCTACCCCACAACCCCACTGTTGGGGAATCTTCCACCAACTATGTTCAAGGCCCAGCCCCTATCCCCATGAGCATGGCTTTGTTTGGGCCTTGGGTCTTTGGGATGGTATCAGTTAACCTGAGGTTGTAGCGGGGTAGGGTGGTCCCTCCTCCCCTGACACACACTAAAGGCAGCTTACAAAGAGACGTGCACATGTTCAGTGTCTCCTCGTCCACACTTGCTTTCTATTTTCCTGGTCAGAGCCATCCTGTGGGGGTGCAGGCCATCTCAGTGAGGTTTATTATTTGCGTTTCCCTGAGGGCAGGCAGTGGCGACACAGTCTTGCTTGCTGAAAGTGAGGCGGTCTTGGAGCACTTGCTGATGAAGATCAAGGATTGCAACCTTCAGTGTGGATGACCACTCACGCAATGATGAAAACAAAAATCCTCATGACTGGACCAACAGGGAACCTCGGGAAAACGAAGAGAAGATTGAAGTGGTCAGTGAGGTCATCTGGCTTGGGTGCACAATCAGTGCTCATGGAAGAAGCAGTCAGGAAATCAAAAGTCGTGCTTGAAGGTAAACAAGCGGCCATCTAGCTCAGAAGCAACAAAGCCCACATGGAAGAAGCACACCAGCCTGTGTGATCACGAGGTGCTGAAGGGCTCATGTATCAGGCATCAAAGAACAAAAAATCAAATATTTGAGAATGATTATGGCAACAAATGTACAAATATGCTTGACACAATGGATGGAAGGATGGATGGATTGTGATAAGAGCTGTACGAGCCCCCAATAAAATGATTTAAAAAAGGAATCAAATCGTGTTGCATAAACCTCTTTAAAGCCAGGATGTTGCTTTGAGGCCTGAGACATGACTGACCAAGCCGTGTGCTCTCAGTCGCCGCCGCATATGCACGTGGCAGTTGGACATTGACTGAGCGGGCCTGAGCAGACTGGATGCGCTTGGACGGCGGTGAAGGCATAGCAGACGGAAAGTTCTCGGCTTGCCCTAGAACAAACAAGTCTGTCACTGAAGAAGATCAGCCAAATTGTTCCCTAGAGGCAAGGATGGCGAGACTTCGTCTTCATTCTTTGGCCATACTGTCGAGAGACCAGTCCCTGGAGGAGGACATCACGCGTGGTAAGTTGAGGCAGGCCCTCACACGAGGTGCAGTGTCACAGTGGCTGCCACGTGGGCTCAAGTGTCAGGACAACTGAGGATGACGCAGCGTTTCTCCCGTTGCGCTTGGTCGGGACGCCCAACAGCGACCCTGGCTGATGAAGGAAGCCCTGGTGCAGCCGCACTTCGTGGCAGTCCCTCGGTGAGAGGAAGAGGAGACGGCCCGCGCCTGCGAAGATGCACAGTCCCAGCAACAAACCAAAGGGCAGTCCTAGCCCGGCCTGTCGGGTTGCTACGAGTTGGAATGGACCCAGTGGCTTTCAACTAATGAAGGAGCCGGTAGCTCAGTGGTTCAGTGTTCGGCTGGTAATCAAAAGGTCAGTAGTTCAAACCCACAAGCCAACCCAAGGGAGACAGCTGGGGCAGACTCAGAATCAACTTGATGCGCTGCAGCAGCAGCAGCAGACGAATTACATTGGGCATCTTTCCCTATGCTTATTGGCCGCCTGTATCGTTTCTTTGGTGAAATGTCTATTCAAGTCCTGTGTCTATTGTTGTTTAATCGGGTGATTTGCCTTGCTGTTGAGCTGTACAAGGTCTCTGTACTCCGAATACGAATCCGTCATCAGGTAATATGCTACTGCTACTGTTAGGTGTCATGTCCTCCAGAACAAAACAGTGCGTTGCTGGCATAGCTGGCCGTTGTGGTGCCTTCGTGTCCGTCAGTCTGTCTGGTGGAGGGTTTTCCTCTTTCTACCTGACTCCCCGCTTTACCAAGGGCCTGTTCCAGGGACTCAGCCTCCTGGGAACGGGTCCAAAGCATATGACAAGCAGTCCTGCCCTCCTTGCTTCCAAGGAGCATTCTGGCTACTTAGCCCTATATGAGATATATGGGGCATATGGGATATATGGGGCATATGGGATATGTGGCGTATATGGGGGAAGTGGGATATGTGGGGTATATGGGAGAGATGGGGTGTATGGGGCATATGGGTTTATGGGGGTGTATGGGATATATGTGAGAGATGGTGTATACGTGGTGCATGGGACATATGGAGCATATGGGGTATATGGCCGTATGGGGTATGCAGGGCATATGGAATGTGTGGGGTATATGGGGCACTTGGGGCATATGGGATTTGTGGGGTATGTGGGGCACATGGGGCACATGGGATCTGCGGGGTACATGGGGTGTATGGGATTTGTGGGATTCACGGGCACATGGCTACCAAACATTTGCGTCCACCGTCTAGGTTGTATGTTTACTGTCTTGACAGTGTCCTTTAAAGCAAAAAGGCTTTTTAATGGGGAGACAGACAAATTAGTCATTTGTCTTTTGCTGCTCACATTTTTGTCACATCTAAGCATCCGTCGTTAAAAACTGAAGCATGCCCCCAGTATTTTGCTCTACGGCTTTCTGGCTGGACTTCGTGTACAGTCATCACTGATCGAGGGCCCGTTCTCTTGAGTGAGGCACAACACGGCTCTTTGGCACGGAGGGGCTGTTGTCCCAGCCCTGTTCACTTGGGCTTTGCTTTCTCTGAACGCTGCCCTGTGATTCCGTCTCCGTTCATGGACTGCAGTGCCCCAGCAGCTCGCTGTTCCCGCTGCTTCCTCTCCCTCCTCCTCTTCCTCTCCGAACCCTCCTGAACTGTGTCCTCCGAGACCCTGCCCTGGGGTTCTCAGAGCGTTGGCAGCTCCCCCGAGTCATCGCTGCCTTTGTAGACCTGTCTGTTTGACTGAAAGCTGGGCGCAGGGGAGCGTTCAGTTCGGGGCCTGCAGAGGGACCGAGATCGTCGCCCCTGGGTTGGACGCTGAGTAAGGAAGACCGAAGACGGATCGATGTATTTGAGTGAGGGTGCTGCGGACGGCTCCATTTGCTTCGGCTTCTTCAGTATCGTTAGTAAGGTTTGTAGCTTTCCATGCGCAAATCTTTTAGTTCCTCGGACAAGTTACTTGTAGGGATTTTATTCTTTTAGATACTATTAGAACTAAAATTGGGGTTTTTTGTTTCCTTTTCGGACTTCTCACTGTGGAAACCGAGCGACTTGTGAGCTGACC
>NW_022111358.1:50372616-50373661 GCF_000313985.2 Echinops telfairi | reverse complement strand
CGTTCTGTAAGGTCTTACTTAACCTAGGTTTCTTCAAAGTGCGTTTCTTGTCTCAAAGAATCTCATTGCCACGGGGTCAATTCTAGCTCCTAGTGACCCTCCAGGACAGGAAGGAGCGCCCCTGACGGGCGTAGGAAGCTAACGCTTTCTCCCACAGAGTGGCGGCTGGTTTTGAACTGCTGACCTAGTAATCCAATGTGCAAGCACCATGCCACCAGGGCTCCTGGAAAGGACCCCGGAAAGTGCCACGGACGGCCAAAAGGACAAGCACATCTGTCCTGGAAGAAGTACAGACAGAGTGCTTCTTACTAACGAGGGACGGGTTGGAAGAGGACGGGTCTCCGTGCTGTTAGTCCTGTTCGTGGGAGCTGTGCGGGCCGGGTGGCGCTTCCTTCTGAGCTCCGGCCTCTCCCTGCCTTCTTGCCTCTTCTGTCTTCTCCTTTTCAAGTGGGTTTGTTGGCTCTGTGTCCGCACATGATCCCGGGGATCACACAGTCATCACCACAGCCAAGGCAAGAACACTCTCCTCTTCCGCGTACTCTTTCCTATTGGTGTGATCACTTTGTTACAGTTGTGACCCAAAATACACGACAGAGCGTTCCCAACAACCTCTACGCGTGGCATTCAGTGCCGTTGGTAATCTCCTCTGCGTCGTAGAGCCATCATGGATCTCCAGATCTCCTCCTCTTACTCCTGAGTGGACGTGTCCCCCCACATGTCAATCTTCTTTCAAATAGCACGTCCATTTCAGAACCTTCCAACAGCTTAATTACATCCCCCATTCTACCCGTACCCGGTTTACTTCCAAGAACGTTAAAGCCGGACAATGGACTGACTGCTACTCTGTTTGCTTTAAACAGGCAATTACATGTTATATACATTAACGCAGAGAAGGACTATTTTCTCTTTACTCATGCATGCCATTTATAATTTGGCATCCATTTTCTTTGGTGTGAAGTTCTTCCTTTAATATTTATTGTAAGACAGGTCTGCTGCCAATAACTTACCCCAGTCTCAAAAAGTGTTCATTTGCCATCTTTTTGAA
>NW_022111358.1:50366680-50367748 GCF_000313985.2 Echinops telfairi | reverse complement strand
TCCCTGTGATCCATTCCCCCTTTCTTCACCCCCATTCCCTCCTGGTATCGCCACTGTCACCCCTGGTCCTGAGAGGTTCATCTGTCCTAGATTCCCTGCGTTTCTAATTCCCATCTGTACCGCTGTGCATCATCTGGTCTAACCAGGTCTACAAGGCAATATTGGGGTCCTGGTAGTTGGGGGGAATAATTTATAATTTATCAAGGGTCCATGAAATTGGGAAAAAGAGAACCTGAGTCCAAGAGCTCAAACAGAAAGGAAATATTTTGGAAATGATGAAGGCAACATATGTATAGATGTGCTTGATATAATTGATATCTGATTGTGATAAGAGCTGTAAGCGCCTCTAGTAAAAGGATTTTATTAAAATTTAACAAATTCCTTTGGCACTGACATATTTAGTCAAAACCCCCCCCACACACACACACACCTTGAGTCCATTTCATTCACAGCAGCCCAGCAGAGCAGGGCAGGGGCTTGCAAGCCTCCTCTCCCTCCTGTGGGCAGCCGGTGGGCTCCCCTGGAGGTGAGCCACTACTTCCTACTTAAAAAGCTCAGGGGGTGTTATTTCTAAAAACTTCCTGAAGGAGCCCTGCCCCTTCCCGTGAGCGAGCCCTCCAGGTTTTATGTTCTGAATTCCTCTTCTCTGAAAAAGACAGGTCAAGCAGGAAATGAGGAAAAGGCGCAAAATATGATTCTAGGCAAAAATAAGGCCAAAGAAGTTACGAGAGAGCTCTCCCATAATCAAGATGCTTCCTATAAAAGTCATATTGGAATGTGCTATTTCAAACCCTTTTTGTAGCATTTTATTGGGAGTTTTTACACATGTCTTAACATCCCATAGTTCAAGCCCATCAAGCAACACTGTACAATTGCTACCAGTCAGTTTGAAAACATGTTCTTTCTTCATGAACTCCTGATGTCAGCCTCTCTCTCTCTCTCTCTCTTTCTCTCTCTCTCTCTCTCTCTCTCGCTGCGCCCTAGGGACTCTTACATCATCCAAATAAATCCATTCACATGCAATTCTGTTGTTTGATCCCCTCCAGTGGGGTTATACAGTCATCAGTG
>NW_022111358.1:50357774-50366178 GCF_000313985.2 Echinops telfairi | reverse complement strand
GCTTTCTTTACCACATTTGTTTATGCACTCATTTTGTCTCCAGCACTCGTGTTGGGAAAGGCATCCTACATTGCCACATTATTAGAACAAACTGTTCTTGTACTGAGGTGAGAATTAAGGAGAGGCCCTATGTTTATCTGCTTCCTTGTTGCATTTGCATATATGTACAGAAACAAATACACCTATACATTTATATATAAGTATACCTATATATATATATATTTTTTTTTTTTCTTCTTCTCCAACCATTTTGAAATGTACTTGGCAGTTTGTTCACTGTGGGCATCCAGTTTCCTCGGACCACAGAATCCGTTGGTTGGGTTGGGTGGGCCCTGTCTGCAAGGACCCCTGGAGCTCAGGAAAGGGAACAGCACAGAGGGCTATCCTCGACCTGGGAGCGATCTGGTCCACCGGAGTGTCCCTTTGGGAAACCTCTGCATCTGCTGTGTCCGCTAGGACCAGCCGCGCGCATCTTCAGATTCTGGAAGAGCAGTCCGGCCATCGCTGCCCTCTCTGTGAGGATGAGAAGGAGCAGCTTCTTGCCCCCCCATGGCCATGTTCCTTCACCGCCTAGTGCAGAAGCGGAGTCTGCCCCCAGCATCTCTTGGCCACCCAAGGCCAGGGGGCCAAGGCAGGCTCTGCGGGCCACACCGGATATCCTGGGCCTTCAGGGAACATCTCCTCCAGGGTCTGGTCCTGGAGGAACCCACCCCACTGCGGTCCTGAGGCTGGCAACCGCCTGGCTCCAGTTGCACCACGTGAGCTGGTCACACGCGTTCTCTTCCCAAGCGCCTTAAAGTGTTCACTTTTATTGCTGTTTTTTCAAGCTCGTTCTGGTGTGTCCTCGTGAACTTCGTAATCCCTCTCCTGCTTGTGACTCATGGAACTTTCTGGATCTTTGGGATCATAGTTCTCAACCAATTTAGGGAAAATATCAATCATCTTAAAAAAAATTTTTTTTATTGTCCTTCCTCCTAATTTTCTAGTTTCCTAGAAAATTTCTAGGCTTCCTAGTTTCTATATGCTAGATTTTTTGCTATAATCACATATTACTTTACTGACATAATAAGATATACTTTGTTACTATATAAAGGCGCCCTGGCAGCCTAGTGGTGACGGGTTGGGCTGCTGTGTGAGCCCGGGTTGACCAGAGAAACAATGCAGAGACACTGTCTATCAAAGAGCAGTTGTACAATCAGAAAACATGCCAGCCCCGTCCAGATCAAGGCCGTAAGTTCAATATTAGCCCATCTGTCTGATACTAGTCCATGAATTCTTCTACAGACTCACGCAGCACGTGCAATGATGCCGAAAGCAGGAAGATCCCAGGCCGGTGGGTGGAAAGTCTTGTGGAAGCATCTCCGCGCTGGCGTGGGCCTCCACGTGGCTCCATGAGTGTGTCTCCATGTGGCGTGTCAACAGGAATCTCTCGTTGAGAGAGTGCGTCTGGCCTCCAGTGAGTGAGTGATCTCCTTCGAGCCTCCAAATGACGTCCTCAAGCTGCAACCTGATTGACAGGCTACACTCCACCCCTTTGCTCAAGTAGACGGGAGATTATGTAACGGCCACAGCTGCTCACTGCAAGGTCAGTAGTTCGAAACCACTAGCTGCTCAGTGGGAGAAAGACGAGGCTGTCTACTCTGGTCAAGAGGTACAGGCTCAGAAACCCACCAGGGCCGTTCGACCCTGTCCCTTTGGATCGCGGTGAGTGTGTATTGCCCTTGGGTTTTACCCTTGGTGGGTTTTTTTGGTTGGTGTTACTGTATGAGGCCAGGGAGATTCTTTTTTTTAAGATCATTTTATTGGGGGCTCTAACAGGTCTGGTAACATGCCTCCCACACTGCATGCAGCGTGTTTGTACATAGGCTGCCATCGTCACTTTCTAGACATTTGCTTTCTATCCGAGCCCTTTGTATCAGCGCTTTGGTCGCTTCCTCCCCTCCTCCACCCTCGTGACCCCTTGATAAATGATAAATGATTATTATTTTCATATCGTACACCGACCGCTGTCTCCCTTCACCCGTTTCTATTATTTGTCCCCCTGGGGTGGGGACGGGGGTTACACATCGATCATTGCAATTGGTTCCCTCCTCCTCACCCCTTCCCCCTACCCTCCTGGTATCCTGAGGGGTTTATCTGACCTGGGTTCCACGTGTTGCGAGCTCTTACCTCATATCTGTACCTGTGCACATGCTCTGGTCTAGCCCGCAGTGAAAGGCAGGGCTGGGGTCATGAGAGTGGGGGTGAGGAAGCCTCAGGAACCAGAGGACTGGTGTGTGTTTCATCAGTGCTATACTGCGCCCTGGTTGACCCATCCCTTCCTTGTGACTCTTCTGTGAGGGGATGTCCCGTTGTCCACAGATGGGTTTGAGGTCTCTGTTCCGACCCCCTCGTTCTGAACGATGTGTTTTGTTGTGTTTTGTTTGGGGTCTTCCGGTGCCTGTTACCTGGTCCCGGCGACCCTTCGGGATCTCGCGGCTGCTGTGCTTCTCAGGAAGATCCTGTTCATCATTAGCCTTTTTTTTCTTCTTCCGTGATTTAGTTTGAATATTTTAATTGCCAAAATTTCAAGCCCACTTATTTTGATTTTGCTCGTCGACTCTAGTTCACATTACATTTCACATATTGTGGTGTTTTTCTGCATATTGAGTTTTCAGTTCTAGAAGCTCCGTGTGGCGTCTCTCTGTCCACGTGCTGCTCCTCATTGGCTCCACGCTCCTGCGCCTGGCTGCGCAGAGCTGCGTGAGCCCTCGCTCTCTCGTGTGCCTTTCACGGTCTGCTCCGTGTCCACGGACTCGTTTCTCTTCCAGCAGTGGCTCACGTCTTGCTGCTCGTTCTTGGGCGGATCAAAGCTTTTCCTGCGTGCTGGACACCGTACCCGGTACCTGGTTGAGTCTCTGCGTTTTGTTGGCCTTTGTTCTGGCAGGAAACCCACGGACTTGCCCAGCAGCCACGAGCTCCGGTGGTGCTGTTTTGAGGCTTGTTCCTGGCGTTTGCTGCAGTGACTCGAACGAGCCCGTTCCTCCGGCAGAGTGGAGCCTCTCTCCTCAGCCGTCCGTCCAAGGGCTCCCTCCTGAATGCCCTGGGTTGTGGTTCTTTTCCAAGTCTCTTGGGATTTGGGCCGGGCGGCGGTGTGGGGGTGGGGGTGGCTGGGGGGCACACAGCCACTAATCGAAACACAGCAGCAGTATTTTCAAGGGAAACCTCAGTACCGATTTCTGGGACTTGTTACCCTACCTTGAAAATTCCATCTT
This sequence comes from Echinops telfairi, assembly GCF_000313985.2. Taxonomy (NCBI): domain Eukaryota; kingdom Metazoa; phylum Chordata; class Mammalia; order Afrosoricida; family Tenrecidae; genus Echinops; species Echinops telfairi. Next base: position 50,362,924 of record NW_022111358.1, on the reverse strand, counting down.
ATTCAACCCCTCCAACCCCCGTCTCTGCCTCTTCCACCCGCAAGGCCTCTGTGTCCCAGGCCAGCCAGGCACATCCAGGTGCAAAGCCAAGACCGCCGCCCGGCTCATCGCGTCTCGTCTCTTTGCCTGCTCGTAGGGACCACTGTTCAACGTCTCCGTGGCTTCTCTTAGTTGTTTGTCACAGGACGAGGCAAGTCCAGATACTTTGTAATTCCTACACAAGAGCTGTTCTCACACCACGACCTAATTTCTCATCTTCAGGGACGTCTTCCCACGGCAACACGTTAGGGTGGACCTTCTTCATGGACGAAGGGGTCTGCTGTGGACATGGACCCTCAGCCAACTGCCTCTTCACCCAGAGCCCCTTGGGGGCTGTCCGTTTCTTACTGTTATCTACAGTACGGCCCTGAACATCCTAATTCATGCATCCCGGGGAACCAGGCTGGCCCAGTTCTTCAGAACCGGCCCCGGCGGTCGGCGAACCTCCAGCTTTCTCCAGGAGCATCTCCACTTCCCACATTGCTGGTGATTGGTGGGAAACCTCCCAAACTTTTCTCCTGGCTGCATTGTCTGAGTTTCTGGGCAGGCTGAGCAACTGGCCGTAAGCTCCCACCAAACCATGCCGGCTCGGGCATTGCCCAGACGATGATGTGCACACCACCCTTTTTTGCTTGCTGGTACAACCAGAGAGGGTCCCCCAGGTTAGGGGACGGTCTTGTGGGATGGCTAGGGGACATCCCCATCCACTTGGGGCCCCGTTGTCATGCCCCTTGCTGTCACAGGTGTGCAGTGATGCGCTACCCCTAGCTTCCCTGCCCTCTCTCCCACCGCTGTACTGGAGACAGATTCCCAAAAGTGAAATGCCGGGGCCAAACCTTGAGACTGCTTTTCAGCCAGATCACTTTGCAAAAAGTGGTGTCCATTTACATTGGACCCAGCAAGGCATCTCCTCCCACGAGGCTCATCCCTGTGTCAGGAGGCACAACCTACCTCCCGGTGTGAAACGGGGAGACCCCAGGAGCTCCCTCTCCCAGCGTCCCTTGCTGTTAGGACTCAGTCACGTGATCCAGGTGTCACCAACCTTGAATCAGAAGCCTCTGCTGTCTTTTTACCATAAGTCGGGAGCCCTGGTGGCACAGCAGTTACCGCTGGACTGCTATCCACAAGTCAGCAGTTCAAAACTACGGGTCGCTCCTCGGGAGAAAGACGAGGCTTCCTGCTCCCATAAAGAGTCAGTCTTGGGAGCCCATAGGGGCAGTTCTACCCTGTCCTGTAGGGTCGCTATGATTTAAGGTGGGAACAGGACACACGGAGACTTCTTTGGCAGGGGGAGGCGACAGGGACGGTGGCAGGCGAGGAAGCAGGGGTGGCAGGGCATCCCCTGACCTAGGCAGCCACACTGTTGTCCACCCACATTTATGGGACTCGCCAAGCCCCAGGGTGGGCCAGGGAGCATGCTGGAGCAAGCCAGCAGCACAGCCTGCTTCCTTGCAGCCCCACAACCCTATGCAGCTGGGCGTGGGCATGTGGCCTGTTCCAAGCCACGGGGTCTAAGGGAGAAATACGTGGCAAGGGCCTCTGGGAGAGGTCTGCCTCCTCTGTACAAGGACGCGGAGGTCATTGGCTGTGCTGTCCTGCCTTGGCTGTGGAGGTGGAGGAAATTTCCAGCAGCCACCTTGCAAACCACGCGAACTGAGCCCGTCTGCTCAGGAAGGAAGGAAGGAGAGAGCTTGGGTGCCTGGGGCCGTCAAGACCCCCCTGCTGATTTCTGGTTGATGAGAGAGCGTGCCCCTTTGGGTTTCATAGGAGCCTGTTGCCATGGTGGGTTGAGTCCGGGGCTGCCTATGGAAAGGTCAGCATTTGGAGCCCACCTGCTGCCCCGCAGGAGAGAGGAGGCTGGCGGCTTAAGTGCAGATGAGTCTCAGAGCCACTGGGGCAAAGTTCTGCTCACTGCTGTAGGGCCGTGGTGGGTGGGTGGGTGGGTTCATCTCCTGCGAACCGGATATGTCCTGCTGCGCACCTGAACTCATCTCTGCTGACGCCCATTCCCTCCCGAGCTCACCGTGGACTTGCGCCTCTCACCTCTGACTCTCTTGCAAGAGCCCTTTCGAGGCCTGCTGATCCTAAGCAACAGAAGCCCGGTGCTGTGCCACAGAGGGGGAGAGCAGGCGGCCACTGCCACCTCTGGGAGATAGAGAGCCCCTCTGGGAAGGTGGGCAGGGGCCGAGGCTGGAAGCTGGCCTGGCTGAGGCGACTTTGCTGCCCGACGCCCACCCCCACCCCCGGTCCCCCCAGTTCAGCAGTGGCCACGAGTCTTCTCTGCCACCATCTCAAGTCCCAGGTGGGAAGACAGAGGCTGAATCCAGGCTGAGATGGAGGGCAGCTAGGTCTGGTCTTTGGTGACCCTATGGCAGGGTTCCTCTCCCAGGAGCCTCTAGTGACCAGAGGCTCTGGGCAGTCTGATCAAGGCCCAAGCCCAGAACTGGCTCCGCAGCCACCCAGTTGAGGACTTCTGTGGTCGGAGAAAGCAGGGCTCTGATGGGTAGAAACAGGTTTCCTGAACCAATGGTGTGGCTGTTGGCAGGCCCCTCGTTCTGAGCCCCTAGACCTTGCTGTGTGGGTTTCCTAGGGCTAGTGATGGGAGGGAGACACGGCATCTCTTATAGCTGAACCCCTGCTTCGGTGTGACTGTCATGTTTCCGCGGTGACTCAGGGTCCCACTCGAGACCCTGCACACACGATCAGTGACCTTGGGCCCGGCCTCCTCTTGGTACTTCTGTTCTGGGGTCCCCTCCCCGCAGCCTCTCCTCCGTGTTTCAGAAACCTTGCTGGCTGGCTGTCCCCCACACAGGGCAACTTTCTGCAGGTGCTCATGGGTGAAGGCTAATCTGAGGTGACCTGTGGGTGTTGGTTTCGGTTCCTGGTGTAACCTAATCGTGACTGTATCCTGCTGGTACACAGGCCAGCCCTGATAGTGTGGGCAGGCCCCGAGGGAGGCGCTGTCCCAGTACCCTTGAGGGCTGGTTGGAGAGAGAGAGAGAGAGAGAGAGAGCAAGCACTGCCGTGGATCGCCACCCGCCACTCCTGCATGAATGCCGCCCCTCCTTCACCATCCCTGAGATGGGCTGGGGGCCAGACTGTGGTCACCCACGGGGTCCTCATGGGCTGACCTTTGGAAGCAGATCTCCAGACTTTTCTTCCTGGTCTGCCTCAAAGCACTGCTAAAACCTCCTCAGCATCACAGTGAGAGGAAGGCTCATGGGCAGACAGGAGGGGGCTGAGCCCGCCCTGGCCGGGAATGGCAGGCGAGGCTCTGCACCAAGCCAGCCCGCCGGCCAGCATATGGAGACTTGAGGGTCCACAAGACCGAGGAGGCATTGTGGGGCTCCAGGGACTCCTTCCTGGGTGTCCCTCGGGCCCAGGTGGCTCTGCCTGCCCGGTGCAAGCTCCGGGTCCTATCTTCAGACGCTGTTGAGCATTCTCAGATTTACAAGTACCTCCCTCCGGAGGGAGGCTGGGGCAGAGTGAGCCCAGGGGCTGTCTCCATTAAGGTGACCCCTGCCCCCATCCAGAGCCCTGTCCACCCAGGAGGACTCGGGGGTAGGTTCCGGGGCGTGACCAGCAGGCGTCAGGACCCCAGTGCCCTGAGGTCTGCGGAGTCACGGGCGCAGACCTGGGGGACCGAATGTCAGCGATGGGGGTGGGGTCCCCTGTCACTCCCTTCAGAGTGGTCCAGGGCCCGTCACACAAACGGCCTGGTGGCTTTCCTCACACACAGGGTCCGCGGGTGCTGAGGGAGCTGACAGCCTTGCTCCTTGTGCCTGGAGCCTGGCTCTCCCCTGCTGGCCTTACAGGGCCTGTGGGCAAGTCTCCCATCCCAACTGCCCGAGGAAGGTGACAAAAAAGGAGCAAGGGACAGGCAGGGAGGTGGCAGCCCCACCCTGGGGCAATCAGCATGCCCGAGGACTTAGGCTCTTCCACCCAGCACCGGAGTGCTCCTGGGACAGAGATTCAGCCACAGGGGAGGGGAGGCCTCCCCGCCTGCTCGGAGCTCCCCCCAGGAACTTACAGGATCCCTGCGGGCTCAGAGAAGCCCAGGCATGGGTCTCACTGCCCCCTGCCCGCCTCCTAGTCCCAGGGGCCTCCAGCCCTCACCACCCTGGCTGACGCTTGCCTGCCTCTTGGGAAGGAAGTGGCTCCTGGTGTTGGGTGACATTTGTTTGCCCCGGAGGTGTGGTGGCCAACACGTAGGTCTGCTAAATGGAAGGTCAGTGGGTTCAAGCCCACCGGTTGGCCTGTGGGAGAAAACTGAAGTGGTCTGCCTCAGAAACCCTGGGGAGCCCCATAGGGTCACTGGGTCCTAAGAACTGGCGGGAGTGGGTTTGGCTTTGGGACTTTTTCATTTCCAGAATGCCTTGTTTGGAACAGCTGAGGAAGGGCCCCTCACGGTCCAGCCATGCCCACCGCCCCACCCACCCACTGCTCCCCGCCTGTCTTGAGTGCACAGGGGCTGGCACACACTCCGGGTGGGGCTGGCCTCCAGGGTCAAGTCACATGTTCCGGTGGACTTGGGCCCCTGCTTTATCTTCGACAAATATTGAAAGAAGGCTTCCTGGCAACTGGGGCCCAGCAGGCCAGGGAGCTGACGTTCCAGTTGGATGGCTGCACGGCGGGGTGGTGTGTGTGTGTGTGTGTGTACAAGTATGGACCGACAAGGTGGGGGTGAGGACAAGTGGGGAAGGGGGAGGGGTGCCTTGGCCATGAGGTCAAGGTCTCCTCCCTGGCCTTCCATGCCTGTCAGCCCTGCAGAGAGCCAAGGAGAAGCTGTGACCTGCACAGGAGAGTGGGCTGTGGCCCAGAAGCTGTCACCAGCCACAGGCAGGGCTGGTTCCTCAGAGGAAGCAGACCCCCCACCCCTCACTCTCTCTGCTGGGTCTGCCTGCTGTTGCATAGGGGTGAGGCACCCATGGTCCTCCTTGGGGGGCCCTGCAGTGTGAGCAGGGAGCAGGACAGCATCAGTTGACCTGAGTTCCCTCCCTCTCCTGTCCACCCATCCCCAAGAAGGCCCAGCTCTTGGCCCCCAGGCTCCAGGTGTCCGAGGTCCCAGTGTTATCTGCCGATGGGCTCTGCCCCTGTGGCCTTTGAGTAGA
>NW_022111358.1:50355237-50357247 GCF_000313985.2 Echinops telfairi | reverse complement strand
CGTCACGTGTGCAGTCGGGGGTGGGGGTCGCTTTTGTCCCTGAGAGCTGCAGCCAGACGTCGCTGCCTCCGAGGGTCCTGTCCAGTCAGTCCTGCTCCGTTTTTGTGTCTCGCTTCTTGTCCCCCGATCGCCACCCTTCGCTGGGGTGGGCCCAGGGGGAGGCGGCTCAAGGGGCCGCACCCGAGGCGCCCCGCGCGCACGGACGAAAGACCGGCCCCGCCGCCCCTGGGGGCGCGCGAGCTCAGTGTGCACGCCCAGCCGCCTGCTGCGCTCCCATTGGGCGCTCGTCCGCCGCCGTCTCCTCTGATTGGCCCGGGGGGCCGCGGTCTGGGCCAATGGGCGCGCGTCTCCCGGCGCGCGCTCTAAGCCTCCGGGACGCAGATGGCAAGGGGAGGGACCTGCAGCCCCAGCTTTCCGTGCCCCCGGGGGAGCCCCGAGCCCCGAGGCTCCGACCTGGGAGCGCGGAGCTGGGCTGCTCTGAACCTTCCTAAGAATAAAGGAAGCGAGCCTAGACCTGCGAGACTGCAACCCCCGCCTCACGCTGGTCGTGGGGATGGGCCTGCTCTGGGTGACCTGCTGCCATTTCCGCGTTACTTCCTCCCCCCTCTCCTCCTGCCGGCCAGGACAACGGGCCCTGAAAAAGCAAAGCGAATCCAACAAACAGTAGCAATCAGTACATGGCCATCGCTAGAAGGCTCTTGCTAGGAGCGCCAGTGGCGCGGAGCGTTAAGTCCTGGGTTGCTAACTGCAAGGTCAGTAGTTGGAAACCACCTGAAGACGGACCGTTTTTCTCAGAACCCAAAGGGGCAGTTTACATTGCTAGGTGCGGTTGCTGCGGGTGGAAATGGCCTCGTGGCAGTGGGGTTTGGGGTTTGGTCCTCCTAGATAGGTGGTGGGGCCGAGGGGCAATGGAAAATAGGATTTCTTCTCTTTGTTTCATAAATAGCTCAACAAATTGTGATACAAATCATGTTTTTTGTTTTAAATTAAGCAAGCTGTGGAGATGGAAAGCTGGACCCGTGTCTAGAAGGAAGTGGCGGTCCCTTTTGGCTGAGCTGAGAGGGGTGAACGTGGGCCTCCATCCCCACTATCCAGTGCAGGGAAGGCAGGTCACACCCCGAGGTGACAAGATGAAAGGCCAGTGTGCTCTTGTTCCCAACCCTACGCGCCTCAGCCCCCCACCTAGTGCTCCCGCAGCCACTGCCAGGGGCTCCCCGCGGAGGGGAGGGGGTAGGAGACACAGGCACAGACGCACACGGTAGTAAGGTCACCTGGCAGATCCCATCTTGGTTACAATGAGGAACACGGGGCCTCTCCATGGGGGAGGGCGCAGGTCCTCTCTGTGCTGACCTGGGGGAAGGACAGAAGAGTACTAAGGTCGCTTGCATGTGGCCTGGGGGAAGGACAGAGGAGTACTAAGGTCGCTTCTCCAGGGGCATCCAGTGCCCACTCATCTTCCCAGCCAGGGCCGCGCACGGCAGCCATCCCAGACGCGGTCGCTGGAGGGAGCCCCTGCACCGCTCCTCCGGGCCGGGGCTCCCGCGGGCGGGCCCTCCTGCGGTGCCGCGCGTTGATCTCGTGGTTCACTCCAGGACTGTAAATTGAGGGCGGAGCGGGTGGCTGCAGGGCAGCTTCAGACTCTGGTCCCCTGGGCCTGAGTGGGGGCTCAGCAGCCCAGTCCTGCACTACAGATCAATAGGGCAGCACACAAATAAAGGTTTAGTGACCTAGTGAATGGCTGTTCCTCTCTTCCAGGGCCCTGCACCTACCAGCCACCACAGCTATGTCAAATTCGCGTTTATCCTTTAATGCTCATGGGGGAGGTGGGGGAAATAAATCCACCCAGGGTTCCCTGTCAGATACACAGGCAGGCCCCACCACCCATCCCACCTCCAACCCCTCTGGGGCTTGGAGCTTTACCCAAAGAGAGAGGTGGTGGGCTAGGGCTGGCGCCTGTAGCAGGTTACACACACACAGACACACACACACACACACACACACACACACACA
>NW_022111358.1:50343306-50354656 GCF_000313985.2 Echinops telfairi | reverse complement strand
GCTGCCTCTTGTCCTGTTTCTATAAGGAAAACACAAAATGCCCTGGAAGGGGCTGGGGTGATGGGTGCAGCAAAGAGTCAAAGGGCAGAGGCTGAGTTCCCAGGGAGACCTGCATCCCAGATACAGAGATGGGCCTGGGGCAGGGGTGTGTGTGTCATAAGACAGGATGGGGCGGGGCCCAGCCCTCTGGCAGGCTTCCCAGGGCCACCCCTAAGTGTCCAGGGCTTTTGGTCCACATAGGCGCTCTTGCTCCCAGACAGCTGGGGAGAGGGGCTTCCCTTGCTCTCCAGTGGGTAGGATACCCTCATCCGGATACCCTCTGGGAGCCCAAGCCAGCTTTTCTGCTTTCTCCCTCAGCCCCATGGGGCTTAATTGATTCAATTTGTTCTACAGTAAAGCCACCACACAGATGTCAGCCTCCCAGGGCCTGTACCTGACCCCTGGGATGCTGTGCAGTCACAAGCCGAGAGCCAGTGACTGGGGGAAGCTGTACCCTCTGCCCACTGGGATCGGCCGGAGCAGGAGGTTCCAACCTTACTGGGGGAGGTGGAGGTGGCTGGCAGCTCTACAACCCAGGCCCCCACCTACCCCGACTCCCGAGAACTGGGGACACCACTGTATAGCAGCATGATGGCCGCAGGAGAGGGGCCTTAAGGGCAGGCTGAGTTAGGGAGCTCTTGCATAGCTGACCTTGGGGAAGGGGGCTCCCAGGAAGGCTGGCCAGCCTCTAGGGAAGGGACCTCCATCTGAAATAGGCCTGGGTTTGGTAACATTGGGACGCTGCTGCCCCTTCTGGGGCAAATCTCCTGTCATCCGCTGCATTTTAGAAAGGTTAACGGGTCGGGAAGCGCCATCATTTCTGAGGGCGGGAAATGCGAGACTGGGACTAAGAGGTCGTCCAAAGTCAGAACTTGGTGGGGGCGGGGGGTGGAGAAGGCCCGACAGAACGGAAGGGATGGTGCCCCTGCCCGCCCCGCCCGGATGCGCCGCCCACGCGGGCAGGCGACCCGGGGGGAAGTCCACCCCGTCGGTGGCTCGCGGAGGACCGACTGCCCAGCTCCAGGCTGGTCCCAGGGGGGCGTCCGTGGACGGGCCGCGCGGGGCCCTCGGCGGCGCCGGGTGCAAAGAACAAAAGGCAGCCCCGCCGCCCCGCCCCCGGGCCGCGCGCCGCGGCCAATAAGAGCGCGCGCTGCCACCGATGCTCGCTGGTTGGCTGTGCGGCGACCAATCCGGCCCCGGGGCTGCGAGCCGGGCCACCCCACGTGGGGCGGCGGGGAGCGGGCAGGGACCTGCTGGCCACCTGGCTCCTCCGGCGCGCGCCCCGGCCGCCCCGGCCGGCTGGAGGGTTCCCACGCCACCCTTCCCACCTCGAGGGACCCCACGCCGCTCACCCCATCCCGAGGTTCCCTGTTCTGCCCCCAAAGGTACCCGCTCTGCCCTCTTCTCACCCCGAGGGCCCGTGTGTATTGTCCCCACACTGCTCGGGCCACTCTGAAGACCCTCTTGCTCTCTGAACACCTGGAGGGCCCCTCCTGCCCCTCCGTATTCCTGAGCTGTTGCTACCCCTCAGGCCTCGCCCTGGCCACTCCCCCACAAGGACCCCGCAGCTTCTGGGAGGACTCAGGCCAGCATCCTTACCCTGGGTTGTCTGGGATGCTGGTGGCCCTGTGGAGGTGGTTTTGTGGTTGCCCTCATTGATTGGACAGCTGCCAACAGGTTAGAGTGGAGGCTCTGGGCACTCCCCTGGGGGGTTGGCCCCAGCTTGGTCACCATCCCTGTGTCCCCAGAGGGCGGTGACAGGGCAGGTGGAAGGAATGGGGTGGGGGGCAGGGCAGTTGGGGCCTTTCCATCATCTGGCCTGTCACCCTCTGAGCATCTGAGGAGCATTGAACATGCCAGGAGATGGCGGTGGGGACCCAGATCAGCAGTCTAAGGACCTGTTGGCACCCCAGACCTGGAGGGCAAGGGTGAGACAGGCTGGCAGAGCAGGGCCAGGGTGTCTGTGTAGGGTGGGCTCTTTTGAGGTGAGTAAAAGATGTGGTCCCTTCAGGGGTAGAATTCCCACCATGCAGCTGGGTCTGTTCCCCTGCGCACCCTGTGCGGCCGCCATGGTCTGTCAGGGAGGCGAGGCCTGCTGGTCACTGTGCTGCCCAGCTGTCAGTAGAGCCTCCAGACTGAGAGAGACTAGGAAGAAAGGCTGGGAGGTCAAGTTCTGAAAACCAGCCAAGAGAAACACCGGACATCACGCTCGATGGCCGGACACACAGCAGGACCAGGCGACCCTCAGTTCCCTGGGTGAGGGATTGCCCTGAGTCACTGGCCAAGGGGGGTCACAGTGACCACAGGAAAGGCGGCTTCAAGCTGTGCCCTTCAGAACCCCCGTGGACCACCTTCCGACCCCCAGGGTTCCTTTCTCTAACCGTTTATGAGGTCTTCCTGGCTGAGCCCGCCCTTCCTGGTCTCCGCTTACTCTGGAAGTACCGCTGGAAGCTGTCCACCCTGGGCCATACTGTTGGTGTTCATTCCATCATCACAGCACATCGTGCCACACCACAGGACGGCCACCGACAGGTGGGCGGAGGGGACCTTATGCTAAGTTTTTGAGCCAGGTCACCTTCCCTCCCAGCCAGACCCCAGGTGTCCTCCGCTCCAGGCTGCACACACAGACCAATCTCGTCCGATCTTCACCTGCACCTGGGAGGGTGCGTGCCTGCCACAGAGCCTGTCTGCAGGGCGGGGGCTGGGCTCTCTCACCACCGTGGCAGCTACGCTGTCCTTTCTCCTCTCTGAACAGCGCCAGCCACTGCAGGAGTGGGCTCTGATTTCCAGCCTCGGTTCTGGACATCGGCCCAGGAAAGGAAAGGTGACCAGCCCCTACTGGGAGCCCTGGGAACTCAATCTTCAGCATGGGAGGTCAGAGGTGGTGGGTCATTGGGGGAAGGGCAGGGAGGAGGGGAGCAGCAGAGTGGACAACTGAAGAGGAGGGGGGCCGTCTATGGCGTCCCCACCATGAGGCTGGGTGGCTGAGGGTTCGTGGGGCCTCTGCGGGGTGCTGGTAGTGTGGTGGTGAATGCTTAGGTCAGGCCCTGCCCTCCCAGTAATGACAGTGGGGACAGGGGGAGGAGACAATAAAATAAGCCCACAGTGAATGCATAATTACAGGCTGCTCTGAATGCTCCTGGCTGTGAGAGGGCCTGGCCTGGCAGTGACAGACCCAGAGACCAGGCTGACAGGAACTCCAGATGGTGGGGGGGCAGTGGTCTGGGATGGAGTAGGTTGGGAGGAGAGCAGACCGGGACAATGAAAGGAGAGCCTTGGAGACTGGGGGTCGACTGACGGTGCTCAGTGCCTCAGTTAGCGTGACTTGCATCCGTACAGAAGCCCCGGGTTAACAGTGGTGGCATAAGCAAGCAGGGCCTTTATTTCTCCCCTTACACACTGCTTCCAGAACAGGTTTGGACATAGGACACCCTGCCCTTCATCATCCTTCTGTCTTGCCGCTCCACTGTCTTCATGATCCAAGGTGGCTGCTCACGCTCCAGCCATCACGGCTATACTCCACAGCCGCTGTATGTAAGCACGCGTGCCGCTGCACAGGACATGGACGTTCATCTCCCGTTGACCAGTCCCATGGCTACATCTTGCTGCCAGGGAAGCTGGGTGATGTGATCCTTGTCCTGGATCCTGAAGGGTCATGTGCCCGGTTAAAAATCACAGGTGTAATTATACAGGAGTAAAAAGAAAGATGGATATCAGGGGCAGTATGGTCTGTGTGCCCCCTACCTGTAACTGGAAATGAGGTGGCAACGCTGAAGGCAAATGAGGCCCCAGGGAGCTCTGTCCCCTTTGAGGGCCCATGTCCGCACTAGGTGCCTAGCTGCAGGGGCAGAGTAGATCACCCCTCCACCATCAGTCATTTGAAACATCCTTTCTCACCCCACTTCCATAGGCAGGAGCCCGCCAAGGGAAGCAGAGCTCCAGAGAACTTCTAGAACATCCCCTGCCTGGTCGGGGCTCGAATGACCATGAGCCTTTGGCATCCCTCCCAGATGAGACGCTCCTCCCCGCAGGCCCTCGCTGACCAAGGCTGGCACAGCGGAGCCCAGCAGGCCAGGTGGGGACCGAGGTGGCCACAGAGCCGGAAGGGATAGGCTCAGGAGCCCAAGTGCCTTTTCTGCCCTCTGATCTGCAGTCTGCGTGCGAATGCTTGTGAACACTGCTGGCACACAGCCTTCATGCATGTGGGGGCAGCCGCCACATGCCTCGTCCTACACAAGCCAGCTCTGCCCCTCCTCAGTGGGCTGTCAGTTAACTAGGGCTCTGCTCATGGGCCGTGCCCCCTCCAGCTCCTCCCAGAAGCCTTTGGGGTGGGCTTCGTGGAGGGGTCTGGGGAGGTGGGTGCCCAGAACGCCCTGCCTTTCCTACTCCATTGGTTGCATCATGCTTGGGCGTTTACTGGCCTGGCCTGGAGCCCAGCTGCCAGGGTGGACTGCTGAGCTGTTGCAGGGGGACCAGCAGCTGGTGGGAGCCTGTTTCCTGTCCTGTGATGCTTCACAGAGAGTTGAGGGCACCTTCCTGGTAGGTCTGGGCACCAGGGTTCTCGTCCCCTCTTTGTCTGTCCATTCATGTTTGTCTCCACGGCAGGCCTGCCTGTCCCCTGAGGGACAAAGAGACCATGCAGGGAGATAAGGACATGACCCAGACACAGCTTGGCTTCCCAGCGAGAGAGCAGTGTTACCCCTGTGTCCGGAGATGGAGTCTCAGGGGAGGGCTTCCCGGGGCCAGGGCTCTGTGACCGTCCAGCTTGGGCCCTCGCTCACCCCAAGAGGACAGAACCACGGCCCTCCAGGGAGGGGGTCCCACAGACATGAACAGAAGGTGTCCACCCACGTGTGGTCACCCACAGCCATGTTCACGTTCGTTCCCACGATTCCAAAGTGTGGCCACGTTGTGCCAATGAAGAGGTATTCCTTCCTCAGTGCGGGTGGCCTCCGCATACCTTGTGGTCCCCCCAGCCTGGCTTTGGGAGACCGTCCCAGGGAGAGCTCAGCTCTGCGTCCAGGATGTCTGTTACACTATCTTGGTACTGGTCTGCAGTCTGTCACTGGCCCTCAGGTCCCCAGGATTGTCCTATAAGCCACCGCCCAGACTTTAGCCGTGGCTAGATGTCTGCTCTGTCCCTTGAGGGGAGGGGCCACCCCTGAGGTCCTCCTGCTGACCCAGAAGGGGCCATTGCTCTGGCACTAGGGCCTTCAGGAGCTGCTTCGCCCTCCTCCACACTGGTTTCTATCGGGGACATTGGCTTTCAAGATCACGGCATCCAGGTGGGGCCTGGACTGAGCAGGTCCACAGGAGGTGCGTGGCTTGGGTGAGAATCTGGAACCACAGGAGGTGCGTGGCTCGGGTGAGAATCTGGAAGAAGGTGCCCCAGTGAAGGCCTGGTGACCTCCTTCTACAAAGAAGCCAGTGCAGGGGGCGGGGGGCAGGTTTGACTGGGGCCCAGCTTGGGAACCCAGTCGGGGCATGGCGCTTTGACACCCTGTCTCTCCGCAGCTGATTGGTTCCTTAGGGCCCCTTTGCTCCTGGATCCCAGGAGCAGACCCTGATTGGTGCAGCCCGGTGCCATGCCCACTCCTAGAGCCTGGAGGTGGTGGTGTGAAGACAGCTATGCCACCTGGCCTGGAAAAGTGACCAGAGGTCCTATGGGAGCCCGGCTGTGGCCATCAGAGGTCCAGTGGCCAAGGCCCCTGCTGACTGTATCTGCCCCACCCTCCTGGCAGGGTCCCCTCTGCTCACTTCCAGCCTCTGGTGCTGGCGGGCCAGTTAGGCTTCACTAGCCCCCACCCCGGGGGGAAGAGGGGCTCCACATGGGGCCTGGGGCAGCCGGCTTAGATGGGTGTTGGGGGCTGTGGGGAAAGCACACTGGCCGTAGGTGTGGCTCCCTGCCACAGAGCCTGTCCTCAGGCGAGAAAAAGGGTTTGGAGACAAGGGCGAACCCACGGGGTCTGCCCAAGACTGCCGGACGGAAGTCTTATATAGGACTCCTTCCTAGAGAACGGGCCTCGCCAGGGGACCTCCAGACCCTTCCAACACAGGGCCTCAGGTCCCCGGGCAGCGGGGAGGGATGCTCTGGGTGAGCGCACCCCCATCTGAACGCTTCTCCCCTGAGACCTCAGCTACTCACTTGGGGAGCAGTTCCATTCAGGCCGCTGACAGCTGTCTGCGTTCTCACGTTCCTTCATAGGAACCTGCGGAGCTCGCAGCTGCAGGCGCTCCAGGTGCGCCTCCCCTGGTCCAGAAACCACGGTGCTGCCTCTCAGGGGCTTCGCCCCATCTCACCAGGGGGCCGGCCTGGACTGACGGCTGGCATTTCTCTGTGGAGGCGGGCGATTCGAGGCATGGGCATTCAAGGCTTTTCTGTGCCCCCAGCTGCACGCTGCCCCTGAGCATCGGCCCACCAGCCAGGCTGCCCACCAGGGTCTGGAGTGCTGGGTCACCATCACGCTCTGAGCAGCGCCTGGGGACGGGCAGCCCGGGGGGGCCCTCTGGCTTTGGGAAGGGACCCTGGGGAGGCGATGGGTGCAGCTGGGTGGCGAAGCCGCGCGTTCCTGGGGCGCAGGCCTTCCCCAAGGGCCACAAGACCACTTCCTCGGTGGTGGTCACGTGGGCTGCAGACCCTGGCCCTGCCCAGTCACGTGCCCCGGCGGCGCCCCGCCCCCATTGGCTGGCGGTATTAGAAACGAATTGGGACCAGCCAGCCGTCATTTCTACCTGATAAAACATCACTTTTATTGATCGCGGCCCCCCGCGCTGGCGTTCATCTTGCAACAGCGTTTCACGTAATGGCTCCTTTGTCTTGATCAAAGTGTGCGCTTGTTTTTAACTCTTGGGACTCCGCAGCCGCCAAGGCCCAGCCCCAGGTACCCCCTCGAGGTGGCCCAGGTTCTGCTGGGCAGCTGCAGGAGGAAGGGGGTCTTTTGGAAAAGGGACCTTCGACCACAGAGGGGAGTCCTCAAAGCTGGGCTTAGGGTCCTAAACCCAGGCTGGCCATGTGCCCCTCTCCTGGCTCCTGAGAAGCTCCACTCAGGCTGTGGGTCAGGCAGGGTGTAGAGGCCCAAGCCAGACACCTGGGAGGGCTCCCAGCCAGGCTCCTGATTTGGGAACCACCCCTGGCCCCCAGGCTCCAGTCATAATACCGACCACTGGAGGCTTTACAATAGTCCATATATTTATTCTCCAGCAAGTTATCAATAAAAAATTTAATACTAAAATGCCTTTACATAGAGTCTGCTGTTCATAAAACCTTTGTGTGTTTTTGTTTGTTTTTAGTGTTTACATTGAAAAAAAAATTCTAACCGTCATCTTACACATTTACAAGAACCACCGTGTTTGACCATGGTGGGGGCGGGGGTGGGGTGCACCTTCCACACACACAGACGGAAGGATGAGGGCAGCAGAAAGTGGGGAGCCCCTAACAAGGGACCTCTGGGCTCCCAGGGTCTTGCACACACAGCGAGCCTCTCCCCACGCCCTCCCTCGTCCCCAGACCCCGGGAATGACATATTGCACTGGGGCAGGTTCAGGGGAGGGCCTGCAGGGGGTGGGACAGTAGTGGGGACCCAGGTGGGACTGCAGACCTGTGGGGGGAGGTAAAGTGGGGAACAGAGGTTAGAGTTGGGGGTGAGGTACCACCGCGGGCACGCTGGTATGGGGGGGAGCCTGAATGAGTGGGGTGGTCTCTGGACCTTCAGCTTTGCTGTGTGGTCCAACCAGAGGGTGGGTGAGATGGCTCTGCCCTGCCTGTCCCTCTAGGCCGTGGGAGGAGGGGAGGGGAGACATGTTTTTCAGGGGCGGCATGGCTGGGGGCTGCACCCACAGTTAAGGCCCTGAGACCTCTGCCAGCACAGGGCTGGTCTCTAGACAGGTAGGGGTGTTCTTGGGGGCCGGGGGAGGGCAGGGACGAGGACAGGGTCACAGTGGGCAGCATGGCCAGCCCATAGTTTCACTCTCTCCTCCAGGCCCTTGGTCACCGGGGCCCTGAGCTTCTCCGTGAGGCTTTGGGGGCATGGGGGAGGGGGTTCCACGGTGGGTGGAGGGGCACAGGGTAGAGACCTGAGCTCAGTAAGCTGAGGAGGGGACCACCTGGCACCCTCCTTCTCAGCCCCATGAGAGGCCAGAGGAGTTCCCGCCGTCCCTCACCCACCCTGCAGCTTGAGAAGCACAGGTTGGGGGTGATAGGTGCTCCTCACGCAGGGGGGGGGGTATTGTACAGTAGGAAGGGACAGAGTGGAGTGACAAGCCCCTGTCCCTGCTGAGTGGAGGGGTTTCGCCCCCTCCCCCCCCAACACATGGGCCCCTGGAGGTGGGCTCTGTTTGCGACTGAACTCAGGGAATCAAGCCAAACATCTCTGGACAGACGGACACTTGGAAGATGTTTGTTCGCTGTTTTCTTAGAACCGAGGTAAGATACGTATGGCTGCCGACGTACTGGGGGTGGGGGCCACCAACAGGTTCACTCACACCTGAAGCCACTCACCCTCCCAGGGCGTGCGCCCCTGCCCCCAGGCTCCCCACTCCCCATAGAGTAGAAGGAAATACTTGGGCGAGTGACTGCCGTCCACCAGCCCCCCAACCCCCATGAGAGTGTGAGCCCGGGATTCTGTCCCCTGCTCACTGGGACCCCTCTCCATGGGTTGGGGCTCCACCATAGGAGGCCAGTCCACATTCCAGCCAGGCTGAAGAACAGTGCATTTTCAAAGAACCCCCACAACAAAACCCTGACACGCATGCATGCGCACACACACACACACACACACACACACTCTCTCTCTTTCTCTCTCTCTCTCGTCACGCGTGTGTGGGGAAAAACCTTTTCCACTTTTTTTTTCTCCATAAAACTTCCCCGAAGAAATACACTATTTACAGAGAGAAATAATAAATACGCAATACACCTGATCTCTGCTCCCCGGCAGCGGGAGGCAGTCGGAGGTACTAGGGAAATATGGCTTGGATTCCAATCTCGTGAACCGCCAGTGCGGGGGAATGGGGCAGAGGGTGCCCCACAGGCCTGGCAGGCTGGGGGAGCCCGGGTCCCCAGGGTCACCCTCAGCTCACCCCCTGCCACGGATGGGATGGGACTGGATTCCGATGCCAAAGAGCTCACTCTCTCAGGGAAATAGCAACCAACAAGCCAGGGTCTTGGGCTGGGCTGCCCATGGAGGGAGGCGGCCGGTGCGCCACGGTCAGCACAGGATGGGCACGCCGTCGGCACTGACGAGCCGCCCCGTGGTGGGGTCGTAGGTGCCTGCCAGGTAGTAGAGGTCCTGCGGGTCCAGGCGCTTGTGGCCCCGGGCCATCTGCTCGTACTGCTCTCGGCCCACCACCTGACACTTGTGCGAGATGGTCTGCACGTCGTTCTCGTCCTCGTGGGGGGACTGGTACAGCGCGTTCTGGGGGGAGGGGTGGACCGTGAACTCCCGCCGGCTGTGCCCACATCCCTGCGTAGGACCCCAAGGTGACACCACCACCCGCTGAGCAGGGTCTGCGAGAGGGGTGCCAGGCCTCACCTTGCCATCGCTCTGCCGCTTGCCCAGCCTGGTCTCCTCAGGGTGGTAGAACCACTTGACACGGACCACCATGTTGCCCCCCCAGGACTCCCACATGCTCTCGATGCGGCCAATGTAGGGCAGGTTGGGGCGGCCAGCTGACAGGAAGACGGCACAGTCCCCCACGCACAGGGTGTCTTTGCCGCGGACGATGGCCTTGTAGAACAGCTTCCGGGCCTTCCCCTTCATGCCCCGCCTCTGCAGGGACCAGGGGTCAGGGGGTCAGGGCAGAGGTGGCCTGGGCCAGATGTGTGCCCCTGTGCACGTGTGTGCCTGTGCGCCCTGTGTCTGTCTGTGTGCTCTGTGTGTGCGTGTGTGTACTTGCATGAGCAATGGGTCCCAGGGAGGGCATTTGTCCAGGGAAGCGGGAAGGTGGACAGGCTCTGCGGCAGCCTGACCCAGGACCCAGGACCGGGCAGATGTGCTGGCAGATGGGCTGTGTACAGGAGCTGCCTGTGTGCCCGTGGCCCCGAAGATACTTGGGCAGTACCGAGCCCGAGGGGATGAGGATGCAGATTGGGGGCAAAGGGTGGCGGGGACAAGCCCCCCAGACGTAGTGCTCTGGGCGCGTGGGAAGGAGGTGTCCATTCTGTGAGCTTTCACAGCCTGTAGTTGAGGCCGGTGGAGAAGTTAACCCCACCCCGCCCTGGTTCCCTGGAATCTGGAGAGATGGAGGGGACCCCCTACCTGCGTGGGATTCCCCGACCACTTCCAGAGCTGCCGGGCGGGCAGGAAGGTAGAGATCTTTGGCCGGTTTTCCACGGACGGCAGCCGGGGCCTCCGAGAAAGCTCTTTGGAGAAGCTCAGAGCCTCCTTGCGCTTGAGCTTGGATTTGCCCCCGCCGCTGGGGCCGGGGCCTGCGCCCCCGCCGGCGCCCGCCGCCCGGGACAGGAAGCAGCGCTGCGCGTGCACGTGGGGTCCGCCCCCCTTGGGGCGCAGGGCGTCGGGCTGGGCCAGCAGGGCGGGCACCGGGTGCGTGAGGCAGGTCTGCAGCAGCAGGGCGGGGTCGTCGTCGTCGGAGCTGCAGGAGGACTCCTCGTTGTCCGAGGAGCAGAGGCTGGAGGTGGACACGGAGCCGGAGGAGGAGGTGGAGGAGGAGCCGGACGAGGAGGAGGACACGGACAGGCGGGTGAGGAAGCGCGAGGGCACTCCGGCCGCCAGCCCGGGGGCGTCCTCATCCTCGTCCGAGTACGAGCTGGGGCAGTCACTGTCGCAGGGCAGCGGGTACTCGGCCTGGCCCGCCGCGTACTTGCGCAGCGCCAGCCCCATGGGCAGCGGGTGGACAGGGGCCCGCCCCTTCTTGTCCTTGCCCACCAGCGCTGCGTGTGCGTAGCCGGGGGCGGGCAGGGCCCGGCCAGGCTTGGGCGCCAGCTCCTTGGCGCCCATCAGCAGCGCCCGGCAGGCCTTGTTCTTGGGCGAGGTCACGCCCTCGTGGTCCAGCTTGACCAGGAACTCGGCGCCCGCCCGCCGCCGAGCGCCTTTCTCGGCCTCGGCCTTCTTGGCGCGCAGCAGCTTGTGGGCGCCGCCGGGCAGGCCGGGCCCAGGCCCGCCGCCGAAGGGCGCGTAGGAGCTGGCCAGGCTGCTGAAGGAGGCGGCGCGGAAGCCGTTCCCGAAGACCGGCGCGGCCAGGCTGTGCACCGGGAAGAGCGCCTCGCGGGCGCGCAGCCTCTTGGCGCCGCCGTTGAGCTGGAAGAGGCTGTGCAAGGCGCCCGGCCCTTTCGCTGCCCCCGCCGCCCCCGCCGCCT
>NW_022111358.1:50328301-50343185 GCF_000313985.2 Echinops telfairi | reverse complement strand
GTGCTCCGTGGCTCCCGCGGGGGGTTTGGCACCTGAGGTGAGGAGGTCGGCTTTGCCTGGGGGTTGGGGGCGGGGTAGGGGGTCGGTTAGCATCGGCATGGCCCCCACCCACCTCGCCAGATGCCAGCCTGGCCCGCAACGCGTCAGCCACCCCCCACCCCTGCAAGTGACCTACCGGCTCTGTCTTTGGCCACGGATTTCTTTCCGGGTGTCTTGGGGGCTTCAGAGACGTCGTGCACCTTGGGGGACAGGCTGGGGGTGGGATTCTCACTGGGTGGGGGTGCCTCGCTGGACACTTTCTTGCTTCTCCGACAGGTGCTGGACACCAGCAGGGCTGGGGAGGGCTCTGTGCCTGCAGGGGGGGGGGGCAGGTCCCCGGGTGACTGCCCCTTCGCCCCCTGAATACCTATGTGACTGGGGCCCAGGCTGCTATGGAGATGGGGCAGGGTGGACAGTCCTTTCCTGGAGAATCCCCTCCCTGAGGGCTGACCCTCCACATGGGCTACCGGGGCCCTAGGAGTCACATCTTCTCTGTTGGGTGGCCCCTCCCCATGGTTCAGCGGCTCCCTAGGCCACCTCCTCCCTCCCAGGACCTCACCACTCTGTCGCCCCCCCTTCCCACCCCCCGGCACGTACACTGGATCTTGAAGTCTGGTGGCAGCAGCCGGATGTTGGAGACAGCGATGTGGCCGGTGTCCCCGTCATCAAACTCCACCACCACAGAGTCCAGGTCCTCCTCCTCATCACTGGAAGACCCTGTGGAGGGTGGGCAGTGACATCAGCCACTCGGTAGCTCTGCTCAGCACCCTGAAGGTCCCTAGGTGGGTCCCAGGACAGCTGGGAGGTCCCTGGAAAGTGACCGGGCCAACCCAGCCCCTGGTCCCATCCGGACCAGGTGCTTCCTCTGCACCTGTTGCTGTGGTTGGGAAATGACCCCCCTCCACCACCCCACCCTGGTGGACAGTGGCTGTGCTTTGGGCCAAAACCACTAGCTGCTCCTTGGGAGAAGGACGGGGCTCCCCACACCCCAAACAGTTAGTCTTGGAAACTCACAGGGCAGTTCTACCCTGTCCTGTGAGCCAGCATTGCCTCCATAGCAGTGAGTTTGTTTTGTTGGTTACTAGGAGCCCTGGTAACATAGTGTTTCCCTGTCGGGTTGCTAACTACATGGTCAGCAGTTTGAGACCACCAGCCACCCCTCGGGAAAAAAAGTGGCCTTTTTAGTCCCATAAACAATTACAGTCTTGGAAATTCAAGGGCCAGTCCTATAAAGCCACTATGAGCCTGCATCGTCTCAGTGGCAGGGGGTGACCCCCACCCTGGTGGTGCTGCTAACCACAAGCTCTGGGGTTCAAACCCACCAGCTTCTCCACGAGAGAAAGAGGAGGCTGTCTGCTCGGGTAGAAATTTCCAACCTCAGAAACCTTACCCTACACAGGGATCCAGGGCACGGGGGTGAGGGAGGAGCCCCCCGAGCCCCCCTCCTATATCTACCCCGCCCTGCCTTGGGTCAAGAGGACCACGTGACCCCAGCACAGGGCTCAGGGGTCCTCCCAACCTGACTTCCTGTGCCTCCGCTGGAGCACACAGAGCTGACTGCAGGGGCTGCCTGCTCTGGGTCCCCCAGCTTGAAGGCGCCGGGCCGACTTACCTTGGACCACATTGCCCGGGTAGAGGCAGCGGGACTTCTGGCTCCAGTAGGCACAGACCCTGGTGCCGGGTGGCAGGTACCGGCTGGACTGTGGCCGGACGTCCAGGACCTGTGGGGACAGAGGGGGCCGGCCCGTGAGTGGGCAGAGCGTGGCACGGCTGAGGGGGCAGGACTGGGCGCCCTCCCATGCTCACCGCCTCCTGCAGCAGCTGCTCTAGAGAGTACACCCTCTGCCGGTTCCCGCGCTCGCCGTCGAGGACGATGCTGTAACTAGGGGGCCGGGCAGGGTGAGAGGCGCCCAGCGCACTGAGCGCCCACGTCTCCGCCCCTCCCCCCACACCCCGCCTACATGTCGGGGGGCTGCAGGGTCCTCACGCTGCCTGCGTACAGCAGGCTGTCCTCTCGGGGGATGAGCACGGGCAGCCCGTCCTGCAGGTCCTCCTTGTGGATGACGCAGGAGCGCGCTGCGGGCAGGGGCGGGGTCAGTGTCCACCGAGGCCCCGCCCCCGAAGAGCCCCGCCCCCGAAGAGCCCCGCCCCGCCATCCCGCTCACCCAGGGCGGCGCTCTGCTCAGAGCTCAGGGAGCCACTGGCGCCCTCTGCGTCCTCGTCCTCATCCCCTTCTTCCGAGAAGGTGCTGTTGTCGTCGAACTGGAAGTGGTCCTCCACCGCGAAGCTCTCCAGCAGCCGGCTCACCGCCCGGCCCTTGCCCTGCGGGGCGGGGTCAGCTCTAGTTCTGGGGGCAGAAGCCAGCCCTGGGGGGTGGGGGGGGGTGGTACCTGCTTGCTGACCTTGGTCTTCACCTTGCCCAGTTTCCTGCCCTTGCCCAGGATGGCTTTGGCATTGCGAGGGGACAGCGTGATGGACAGGGCTCCGTTCTTCCGCTGGGTGGGGTGGGCAGAGGGGGGGCTGTATGAGGGGGGTGCCCTGAGCCACAGCTGGAGGAGGAAGGTGGGTGGCAGAGGGTCCTCCAAGGCCCTCCCACCTTCTGCCCGGGACCCTCACCCGCAGCGCCGGCTGCAGCATGGTGCTTTTTCGAGTGGCCCTCTTGAGACGCTCGTTGGCCAGTGTGCCACCCTCCTCCCGGCAGGCAAAGGCCCGGGCCGGGCTGAAGAAGGCCTCCCTGGAGGCAGAGATCCTGGGCTCGGCCCGCAGGCCCCCTGGGGCCTTGGCCTTCTTCTTGCCAGCTGCTCGGGGTGGCCTCCGCCTAGGTGCCCGCTCTAGCCTGGCACCCACCTCGGCCCTCACTGCCCGCCTCTTGATCTTGACCTCTCCCTCTGGGCTAGCTGGGCGGCAGGTTCCTGTAGGAAGGAGGGGAGGCATCCGTGAAGGTCCTGGCTGGGAGACCCCTGCCCCTGGGGTTACCCAGCAACAGGCCCTGCCCAGGCCCCTCCCCTGTGGGGTTACCAGGCAGGCCCTGCCGCTCCCTCTTCTTCTTGGCCTTCTGGTTGGCCTCCATCTTGACCACAGAGGAGGGCGAGGCCCCCAAGATGGCCATGCTGGCTGCCGCGTGCAGCGCCAGGGCCGGCTCCTTGGACAGGACCTCGGCCCCCGGGAGGTGCTCACAGTCCTCCACGTCAGAGTCACTGCCTGAGAAAGAGGCGGGCTCCCATGACGCGGCAGCCCAGGGCCACCATGCAGGGGTGCCGACTGCACGGGAGCATACGGGCACACTTGGAGCTGTGGGGGACCAGTCACTGCCATGCCTTCAGCTGCCCCTCCCCGGTGGGTGCGTAAGGGCTCATTTGGGCCCCTGGGTCTAGTCTTCTCTAACCCCCAGGCTGGGGCGGGGCCCCTGCTATGCCTGGTCCTCCTGCCCCACATCCTGCTTCCTCTCCCCTTCAGACTAGGGGCTTCTTCCTTTGTCCTTTGTCAGGGAGGCCCTGGGGGCGGAGAGGAAGTGCCTGTCTGTCCAGGGACTCCTGGACGTGGGCGCTGGCCAGGCCTGTCGGTACCTCCCCTCAGCTGGGCCTCTGCTTCGGAAGAAATGGGGGGGTCAGGGGCTTACTCTACCTCCCTCCCCAGATTGTGACTCCATGGGGCACTGAGCTCTGACCCTGGGTCCCCTGCAAGGAGACCCTGGCCTCCTGCCCCTGCCTGTCCAGCCAATGGCCCCTCTGAGCCTGCACACACCACCAGCTCTGGCTGGGCTTAGGAGTATCTTGGGGCCCCCAACCAGGGACTCTGGCCTGGAAGCCCCCCCACAGCAGGCTCCGTCCCCCACTGGGCAGTACCTGGCAGCTTGCGCAGGAACGTGGGGACCTCCTTGTCGCCATCACCCTCTGCCTGTGGGTGCCGGGTCACCCCTGACACCTTGGTGGCCTGGGCCCGGGAAAGTTTCTTTCGGATACGCCCGCCCAGGACAGCCTCCTTCCGCCGGAAAGGGCCGAGGCCTGCGGGCAGCCCCTTGCTCTTGACCTTTGGCTTCAGCTGGCCCACTTTGTGGGCGACCACAGCGGCCAGCTTGGCCTGGGGGCCGCTCTTCTTGCGCTGCACCCTCTCCTGGGAACGAAAGGGAAAATGACACTGTCCTCACACGCAGGCACCTGCCCCGTGGTCTGGGGCTCCCTCTGCCAGTGTCCATGCAAAGGCGGCTCCCTGAGGCTCTTGGGGGCCAAGCCTCAGTGGAGGGGGGGCACTGTGGTCATGGTAACACAGCTGTAGTAGGTAAGGACAGGTGACTGCTTTTGTAAGGGGGCCAGGGCTCGGGGCTCGGGGTCAATGTGCTGACCCAGCTTTTTCACCAGCTCTTCCCATGACTCGGGAACGGAGGGGCGCCCCAGCACGGAGGAGGAGGAGGGGTGCTGCATCCCCCCCAGGAGTGCTGCATCCCCCCACACCATGGGAGACGTGGGAAGACAGGGCTGGCCACTTCAACGTGGCGGCCCTGTGGACAAGGTGCTCCTCTCCTCTCTGCCCACAGATGCTGCGGAGGGGCACCTGGTTCTGGAGCAGGGGGGCCGGGCCGTGCACAAGGTGTTGCTGGCACTCAGGGTGGGGTGGCCTGGACCATGCCCCGAGTTCCGGTGCTGCCCCTCCAGTGCTGTCCTCGCACCCGAGGGTAGACACCCCCATGGGGCTGCCAAGGGGCTGTGTCCGTGTGCTGGAGCCCACCACCCTGGGGCATGGTGATGGCGGGCAGGAGATAGGCCCCCAAATGTGTCTCCCTCCTGGTCATTTAGTGGTGACCAGCCTATCCTGCCCAGCTGGCCCGAACAGCTGACTCAGGGTGTGGGGGTACTCACCGCAGGGGTGGCCTGCAGGCCCACGTAGACACCCCGCTCCGGTCGGTTCTGCTTCTCCGGGGGCTCCCCAGCACCCCGCAGTTCTGCACACAGCAGGCTCAGGCCTGTCCGCACTGCCCTGGGCAGACAGACAGACAGAGATGCGCCAGCATGGGTAGGGGCTCCTGAGCTGGTCCCCCACACCCTGGCTGGCCAGTCCTGCTGGTACTGTTCTTCCCAAGGGCTTCCCTGGGTGCCCCCTCCTGACTCCACACGTGGCCCGGGTAGGCCCCACCTGCTGCCCCGCCCTGCCCTGCTGTTGGGGGAGGCGGGAGCTATGTGTCTGTGTCTGCCCTGCCCTGTCACCCAGTAATACCCATGACTGGGCCCATGGCCTCAATCTTTCCCCCTGGATAATGGGTGGGGCAGTTTGGCCTCTGCAGAGTGAGGGTCCATCTCGGTCCTTGGGAAGCGGTGGGCCAGGGCTAGCACAGTCAGGGGCACAGGGGATGTGAGGAGATTGGCTAATCCTGCCTGGGAGGGGGAAGCAGTCTAGGAATGTGGTCCCCCTGCCCTGGGTCCCTGCCACTGAGCAAGGCCACATTACCCACATGACCCCTCCCACCTCCCAGATGTGCTCAGGTCTGATGCTGCACCCCAGTTTCTCCACTCCCCCAGGAGAGGGCAGGGCTGGGGCGCCCCAAACAGCCTTCCTTTTATCACTGGGCACTCTTGGGGGACACTGTGCCTCGGAGAGCCCTCACTAGTGCCAGGGGCTTTTGTCTACCCCGGCACCTCCCACAGGGAGCTTGGCTGCTGACCCTCGGTCTGACCGAACCAAGCGCTGAGGCTGGCCCCTGATCCCTCCTGCCCCTCCCTGCTTAGGCAAAGTGCACTGTG
This sequence comes from Echinops telfairi, assembly GCF_000313985.2. NCBI lineage: Eukaryota > Metazoa > Chordata > Mammalia > Afrosoricida > Tenrecidae > Echinops > Echinops telfairi. Next base: position 50,337,411 of record NW_022111358.1, on the reverse strand, counting down.
GATGGAGGTAGAGCACCCTGCTAGATGTGGGGGTGTCCCCTGCCTGTCCAAGGGGAGGTCAGTGGGAAGCCACCACCAGGCCGCAGGTAAGAGACACTGCCCCTGGGCCCCATGGCCAGCTGCCTCCCTTGGGGACCAGGGCTGCGAGGAGAGTCTGGGACAAGAGCCCAGAGCTGGGGGAGAGGGGGATGGGTACCAGCAAAGTCAGTTTCTTCCATCCCAGGGCTGCTGGCCTGTAACCAACAGGGGCTTTCCAGGTGGGACCTGGCTCTTGGGGTCAGTAGGGAGTGGCCACAATGCAGGCCAAGGCTCCCAGGGCTGACAAGTGGTGGCCAAGTGGCTCCAGGTTGCAGCATGGGGCAGCCCTGCCAAGTCCCCGGCAACCCTGATCTGTGGGCCTAGCTGTGCCCAGCAGTCCTCCCAGCCCTGGCTGGTTCTCAGAGGGGTCCCCTAGAGCCCCATGCTGGGCGACACCTGGACCGAGCGGAGGGACAGCTCAGGGAGATGCCCCCCACCATATGCTGCCCTCCCTCCCTCCACCGCTTATAGTCAACGAGCGCCCCCCCCTCCCGGTAACCTTCCCTGCGTTTGCTAATGTTTTGTGACATAAAGCCCCGAGATTAATTTTTGCCTCTGTCTTAATTGAAGGAACCATTTAGTGCAGATTTAACTATTATTACCGAATCATCAGGATTGATGCCGGGCGAAGGGGCTCGCGCCAATCGTGTTTGGAGGAGCTCAGAGGATTTATGCAAATGGGCCTGCCGGGAGAGGCAATTTGTAGCCGAGAAGGACAATTATACCAGGCCGGGAGTGCGCGCAGAGCGCGCCGGGCGGGAATGGGTAATAACTCGCAGCCGCGCAGCGTGGCCAACAGCTCAGGCTGCAGATAAAGAGGCTTGCCCGCCTGGGGGCCGCAGGTGGCCGAGCTGTGTGGCTGGGCATGGTGGTGGTGGTGGGGACATTGGAGCCCTTGGGGGCTCCTGGGGCTGACAGCTGGTAAAGAGGGGAGGCCTGTACCCGAGGGGCCCCCTGGCCCTGTCCTGCTGGGCACTGGAGGTGGCCTCTGCTGGCCTGAGACCTGCAGGGCTGGCACTCACTTGACGTTCTTGCTGTCATGCCTGGCCAGCTGGCCCCCAGGGCGCAGGGCGGGCAGGGGGCTGGTGTACTTTCGCTTGCGGGGCCGGCCAGGTCCTCGGCGGGCGGGGCTCCGGGAGCTCTCGTCCCTCCTGGGGGACACGGGGTGGTAGGGGTGGGGGAGAGTCAGCTGCTATGCCCACCATTTCCTGCAGAGGGCCCTGCTCCTGGGGCTCCACAGGCCTTGGCCTAGTGCCCTGACTCAGCTGGCCGAAAAGGAAGGCCAGCATCCTTACTGCCACCCTGTCCCTGCTGTCCCCCAACCATCCTGTGTGCTGACCCTAAGCCCCGCCCTGGTCTCCCAGTAACCCCTCTGAACCCCTTTCCCCATTCCATCCTTGGCCTCCGAGACCCCCTAATCTGTAGCCCCAGTCTCCCACTTTTACCTCTCAGCATCCTCATTTGCGTCCTCAGTCCCGCCTGGTCCTCAGCAACCCCCTTGACCCCCCCCAAGCCCCCTTTTGACTTCTGACCCCCAGCACCTCTGACCCCCTGCATCCCTTCTAATCCGGCACTTCCTCTGGCCCCCAGAGGGGACCCCCTCTGACAATGCTGCTGGAAGCAACAGCCTTGCCCCAGAAGTGGTTTCCCAGGGTGGTCTCTGCCGCGACTGTCTCCCCTCTCCAAGGCCGCCCCCTGGGCCCCAGCCACGAGGCAAGGCTGTGGGTGCGGCCTGCACGTACTCGTGGTCCTGCCTGCGCTGCAGCCTGGCCAGCTCCCGCTGCTTCTCCTTGTAGCGCCGCTGCAGCTCAGCCAGCCGGACGCGCATCTCCACCTCCTGAGTGTCCAGCCGCTCCATAGCCACCTTCAGTGGGCACACCTGGAAGTGCGGCACAAGGGCCGTGAGCATAGGGGCAGGTGGACCCCCCCACAGTGGGCTCAGTCCCACCCCTCCCACGCAGCATCAGCCTGGTGCCTGGCACCTCCACTCACAGGCTTGGCTTTTGGGGTCCAGGTGTCCTTCCGCTGCAGGATCTGCATGCGGGGGGTGAGTGCGGGCCTGCCGCTGGGGGTGGCGGCTGGCGTTGGGGCCGCCGGCGTGGGGTCCTCCTGACCTGCGGCCTCCACCAGGGACCAGGCTGTGGCCAGCGTGGCCAGACGCTTCAAATTGGAGGCCAGCACCTCCTCCTCCTGCTCCTCTGTGGGGGAGATGAGGGGGTCAGGGTGCATGCGTTACACATGGGTGTGTGTGCAAGCTCCTATGTATATACACAGGTGTCTGCAGGTGTGAGTGTGGATAAGACGTGTGTACATGAGTATGTGTGTGAACAGGTGTGTACAGTTGTACATGCACACCTGTGTAGGTGTGAGTGTGTACACATGGTTACATGTGAGTTATATGTATAGAAGTGTGTATGTGCAGGTACGAGAGCATATGCCTGTATGTGTGAGCATGTGCATACACAAGTGTGTGTGCATGGGCATTTTTGAACAGGTGTGTGCACCTGGGTGTTGGGGCTGCAGATGGGCCTGGGGGGCAGTAAGTATAGGGTCCCCATGCTGACCCCCAACTGGGATCTTGTGCTGGGTCGGGACTTAGACTACCCCAAAGAGGACAGGCTCTTGTGGGCACCACCCTACGGCCCTGAGATAGCCAGTCCCCCAAGATGTGGGGAGTATAATTAGGGCCAGGCTCTAGGGCTGGGTCCCAGATGAGGAGCCCTTCCCCTGTGGGTATGTGGCAGACTGGCGTGGCACAGCCCCAAAGCACCAGAGCTAGGGGCGCACACACTCCTGAGAAGTCAAAGTCAGAGCACGTGTGTTCCCACCTTGGCCAGGGGCTGCCTGTGGGTCAGGGCTACAGCAGCAGCCAGAGGGGTCTAGGCCCAGGACACTCAGGCGCTGGACAGGGAGAAGTGCTCTGAGCAAGACTCCTGAGAGGCCCTCAGGCCACCACAGGTTGATACTCTGCTCCAAGGACACTGAGGTCTCGGAGCCACGGTCAGTCAGAGGCAGGTGCCCGTGGGACAGAGCTGCCGTACTGCCAGCACTTCCTAGGCTTGGCCACCAGGGCTAAGAGCTGCCATTCACCCATCTTCCCTTCCGTCCGGCCGTATACACACCACCCAACTCTCCCTTATTGAAGGCCATGCCCTGACGGGAGAGGCCTGGGAAGCTGTCCTTTCCCCACCGGTGCACCCCCTCAAGGTCCCAGAGGGCCCTGGGGTGGGCAAGAGTAGGTCAGTCCATAGCAGGCTGGACAGGTGAGGAAGGAGGCCTGGAGGTGTGGTCAGAATCCTGGGTCAGGGTCATGGCAGATTAGAAGGGGGCCGGGATGAAGGTGGGAGTGGTGGGCAGATAGCTACCCTCATGCTGATTGCAGGAAGAGTGGACTCCTGGGGTAGTAATGGAGGGGGGCCACTGCCCCGGTGGAGTGAGGAGTGAGGAACAGCAGAAGTGGGGGATGGGTCACAGGTGAGGTGAAGCTGATCCCATAGGTAGGTAGTGGGGTGATGGGAACAGGCTTTCACTGGGGGTGGGGTGGGGGGAAGGAAACACAAACACAGAGGGCAGGTGGGGCTAAACTAGAGCTACCAGCAGGAAAAGGTAACTTCCAGAATAAATAGCTAGCTCTGTCCACTAGGGGGGCGCTTGGGAGCAGCAGCAGCCCAATCGCACAGCGCACGCCGAGTGCTCAGATGTTGGCTTCCAAGCATTCTGCACGAAAAGAGCTGGGGCAGCTTGGAGAACTCACTGCTTCCAGGTGGGGACAGGATGGGCCTGGAGTGTCCTGTAATGCCAGAAAGCAAGGACGGGTGGAGGAACAATGGGACAATGGGGACGTGTCAAAAGAACACAGGATCCGCCAAGATGGAAGGAGGCCCATCTTTCCCACCTTTGTTCAACAGCGTACTAGAACTCATAGCCACAGCACATGGGCAAGAAGAGGTAAAAGAGATGAGACACAAGCATCCTTGCTCCCGGAAGGCGTGATCCTCTCTGTAGAACACCTGGAAGAGCACTAATACAGGATTTCCGCAAAGTTGCAGGTGCAAAAACCAACACGCACAAGTCAGTGTGTTCCCACCAGGAGCCATGGATGCCCCCAAGAGGAAGCCAAGACAACACCTGCATCAGCAACAGCATCGAAAGCAACAGGCCCCGCGGGTGCACAGGAAGTGAAAGACATCCTCAAATGAAGACTAAAACCAATTCCCCGCCCTCCGGTCAGTGCCGACTCACAGCGACCCTACAGGGCAGGTAGAACTGCCCCTGTGGGTTTCCCAGACTCTCACTGTTGACAGGAGTACAAAGTCTCATGGCTTCGAACTGCTGGCCTTGTGGATCATAGCCGAAAGGGTAGCCACTACACTCCCCAGGCTCCATGAAAGAGCTAAATAAATGGAGAGGCATCCCCTGCTCACGGGTGGAAAGCCAGCATGTTGCTAAGATGACCACTTGCCTCGAGTCCATTCCGATTCACATCCAGCCCTGAGCATGTCAGCGCAGACGGTCCTGCTGCAGGGCTCTCAACGGCCAACCTTCCAGAAGCAGACTCTGAGGCCTCTCCTTCAAGGGGTCTTTGGGGGGATTCAAAACCCAGCCCTCCAGTTCGCTGCAGCACACACTGACCATCCGCGTCACTCAGGGCAGTTACGAGGCAGTACCATCCCAGCCACACACAGATGGAATGCCCTCCGTATCGGCACTTGAGTGTGTGCAGAGTCAAACATACCCTAAAAGTCACACGGAATTTTGGAGATTCAGGAAGCCCAAGCAATCTTGAGAATGAACAGACTGGAGGACACCCACTTCCTGATTTCAAAACGTACCACGAGCCGCCTGTAATCAAAACAGTGGCTGCTCTCACCTGGGAACAGAGACATAAACCAGGAGAACAGATTTGAAAGTCCAGGAAATAAGCCCACACATTTGTGGTCACCCGAAATCCACCAGGATGCCAAATTCATTCAGTGGAGAAAACAGTGTCTTCAACAAATGGTTTTGGAACAGACGGATCTCCACACGCACAAAAGAGTGCAGTCGGATCCCTACCTCACGCCATCTAAGGAAATTTTTAAAAATCAACACAGAATAGGTCCAGACCTGGCGCGTAGAGCAAAACCTACAGGATTCTTAGAAGAAAACATCAGGGGAAATAGTCAAACTTCTCTCTGCCCTGGCTTCACAATACACAACCAAAAAAAGTGCGGGAAACAAAAGAAAAAAATAGGTCGGTTGGACTTCTTTTTTTAAAAGGGGCCTCAAAGGACAAGACAGTGTAAGGCTCGTGGTGATCCCATGTGACTGAGGGAGTCCATGTGCCAGTCTGCTCTCCCGAAGTGGATGGCCGGGTCTTCTGTGGAGCGATGGGGCAGGCAGGTGGGGAGGGGTGGCCCAAAGTGCTGACCGCTCCTTTAGCAGTTGAAAGCTTAACTGTGCCACCAGGCTCCGACGATAAAGGGTTAATATCCAGGGGGTATTAAAAACCCCTCCTCACTCCGCAGTGAGGTCACAACAACACAATTCAAAGCTAGGCTGAGGGCTCACAGGGGCGGCTTTCCAAAGGTGAGGCAGCAGACGCCGATAAACACACGGCAAAAAACGCTCCCCATCCGCAGTCGCCGCAGTGGTTGCGCCGCAGTTGCTCCCAACTCACCTCACAGTAACCCAAGATCACGGGGCAGAGCCGAACCCCCTAAGGCGCACACTGCCAGGGCTCATCTCCCCGGGGCTGACCGCGGGTTCGAATCGGCCGAGTGCTTCACCACGGTGCCACCTGGGCTCCGACTTCCTTCATCAGCAGGGAAACTCAAATCCAGGAGTTGCCACCCATACCCACCTGGGTGGTTATTCTAACAGCAGGACGTGCAAAGGTACACGTGTTGATGAGGGCGTGGAGAGGCAGGCGCCCCTGCACGGGACGCTGTGACTGTGGCAGCTCCCTAGGCGTCATCGGGTGGTTCAACATCGGCTGAGCACCTGGCAAGTCCATCTCTAGGTGCTGGTCACGCGTGAGGTGCCGCTGGGTCTGTCCCCACTCATAGTGACCCCTGCACGGCAGAACGGAACACTGCCCGGTCCTCGCTCAGCCCACTGATGCAGCCACTGGGTCAACCCGGCTCCTTAAGAGTTTTTCTCTTCCTTTGGGCTGACCCGCTTTCAAGCCTGGTGTCCTTCTCCAGGGCCTGGTCCCTCCTGACAACGCGCCCAGAGTCCGAGAGATGAGGTGTCCCATCCTCGCGTCCACAGAGCACCCGGCCTGCGCATCTTCCAACAGACACCTTGCTCTGGTCGTCTGTGGAGCTTTCCAGATCCCTCACCACAATCCAAATGTATCAGTTCTCCCTGGGTCTCCCTAAGTATATGTGTGAGTATATGCCCATGGGATTGACAGCAGGGACTCAAATCAGTGTGTGCACACGAATGGTCATTACGGGGCACTATCTATGCACAGGAGCCAAGAGGCAGAGACAACGCCAGTGTCCACCCACTGCAGAACGGACAACCCAGATGTGGCATATGCACAGGAACAGAGAGCCACACACACAGGGACCCATCTCTGAGGCCGGTGGCACAGCGGCCTAAGTGGACTGCTAACTGCGCACACAGTGGTTTGAACCCGCCACCCGCCGGAGGCAGATGTGGCAGCCTGTCTGCAGTCACAGCGTCAGAACCCTTCTTGGGTCACTGTGCCAGAGGGTTTTGTTGGGTGTTGTGTACACGCTCACATATGTACACGTGCACTCGTACACCCCACAGCTACACCGAGAGACGGTGCCGTGGGTGGGGCACGGGGTCAGCAGTTCAAACTCACTAGCCAGACCACAGGAGAGCGGAGGCTGTCTGATCCTAAAGCGTTTAACATCTCGGGGACTCGGTCCCGAGTCGGAATCAACTCCGTGGCAGTGGGCTGGGCTGGGCTGGGTGGTAGCACAGTGGTTTATGTACTGGGCTGCTGACCACAGGGTTGGTGGTTTGAACCCAGCAGCCGCTCTGCGAGAGAAGACGAGACTGTCGCCCCCGTCAAGGTCTACTGTTGGGGAAACCCAGGGCGCAGGGGGGCTGTCGGTGGAGGTGGCCTCTGGGCAGTGGTTTGGTTTTACAGGTGGGGAGGGAGGAGGAATAATGTTTCCATCCAAAGGAGAGCAGCCTCGGCTCGTGATAAATACGGCGACGGTGAGAGGCACAGCCGGCACAGGACAGGCGCTGTGCGTCCCGCCCGGGCACGCTCAAGAAGGAGGAGGCGGAGGGAGAGAAGGATGACCGGGGCCAGGGGTTCCTGCTGGGCGTGGCGTGGGCTTCTTCTCAGTGCCCACGGAAGGCCTGGGGGACTCAGGAGCCCAGAGGCAGGGACTCCACCACCCACACTGGGGACAACCTGACCGTCGAGATTAACGGAGCCAGCGCCCTGGGGCTCTGTCCGGACAGCTGCCCGGCCAGCGGAGTCTTTCCTCAGCGAGCATGTGGTGTCCACACCTGCCTCCCTCCTCAAGCAAGGCCTTTGTCTGCACAGTCAAAGTCCACAGGTCCACTATGTGGCCCAAGAGGTGGGAGCGGGGGGCTCTCTCTGGGGATCCCCGGACTCACTCATGGGGGGAAATTAACTTTACATGAACCTCCAATTTACTCCCCTTGCAGCACAAAGATGGTGGGAACCAGAGACTCCTATAGATATCACCCCCACCAAGGACTGACCCAGTGCCCCCATGATGTCCTCCCTGGGCCGGAAAGGGCCGGAGAGGAGCTGGGCCTGTCCTCTTGACTGGAAGCCCACCCTCTCCCTGCTGGGCCAACCGGCCTGATGCTCAGGCCCGGTGGGCATCTGGGGTGCAAATCCAGGGGGGAGGAGAAAGCCCATGAGGAGGAGGCTGCCCCTTGGCCCTGCCTCTAAGACCCCCATCACGTCACCCTCCTTGCCCCTCCATAGCCTCAGGGTTTGGGGGGAGAAGGGCGTCCCCATCTCCAGCGCACCTGCAGCTGGTCCCGCACCGACAAGGGGCTGGAACCAGGGTAGGAAGCCTTTGGCCAGGAGCCCAGCACACCCCGGGAATAGCCGAACTGACCCAGAGCTGGGGCCCGAGGTGGGTGGACACTCACCTCCCAGAACGTGCTGGTCCCTCTGCCAAGGGGCCTCCAGGTCGGCCAGCTCGCTGAGCAAGGCGATGCCATCAATCCCTGAGCTTTGGGGCGGGGCTGAGGTGCTGGGGGGCCCTGGGGCAGCTGGGGATGGAGGCTCCAGAGGGCTGAGTCCTGGGAGGTCCCCCAGGTCGATGGTGGCGGCCACCAGGGCGTCCAGACTGGCCAGCACCCTGGGCAAGTTGCCACTGTGTACACAGGTGCCCCAGATCTCCTGAGGGTCTCTCTCTGCAGTGTCCTCTGTGTCGTGCCCCTGCAGCTCCTCCTCCTCGTCCTCCTCCTCTCTGCCCTCGCCGTCCGGGCTCCAGGCTGGCTGCTCCAGGGTCTGGGGGGTGGCCCCTGGTGCGGGACCCTGCGTTGCCCCCTCCTCCTTGCACCCCTCTGAGGTCCTCTCTTGCTCCCCTCCCTGAGTAGAATGAGCCTGGCCAGCAGCCCCTGAGTCCTCTCCTTCGACGAGGGCCCCAAATTGCAGCCCCTCCAGTGGGCTGGGGTCCGTTGCCTTCCCCGGGGGACTCCGCTCGGAGGGGTGAGGGGCGGCGGTTAAGTCTGGGGTCTCCCTGGCCCCCGGGAGCAGCCCAGGTTCCTCTAGGCTGGTGGGGGCGCAGGGGGGCGGCTCCCTGGGTGGGCATGTCCTCAGGGGCTCGGGCTGGGTGGGGGTAGTGGCTTGCATAGTTTCAGGGCCCACGAGGTCAGAAGAGAGTCGGTGCGTGGGGAGGGCAGAGGAGAAGCCCACACAGGCTGGGGGGCACGAGTATCCGGAGGGCAGGGCTGCAAAAGAGGGGGTGGCGTCAGGGAAGACACAGGGCAGTGGGTAGGCATGGGCATCTCACACCTTCTCAGAGGGCTTCCAGCATTCCACCTGTGTGGCAGGTATGGGACACACTGCTTTGGGT
>NW_022111358.1:50313159-50328144 GCF_000313985.2 Echinops telfairi | reverse complement strand
CCCTCTCCCATTGGGCAGCTGCTGCGGCCAAGCAGAAAGGAGTCTCTTTGAGCAACACAAAGCCTGAATCAGGCTCAGCCGGGGCTGGGAGCTGGCAGCGTGTCTGAAGCATCACGCCCCATTAACTGCAAAAACCCCCCACCCAACAACCTCTGTTGGCTCGGCCCCTTATGGCGGGTCTGGGACCGGTTAGTGCTACCCGCGTGGGTTTCCAGTGTGAACGCTGAGCCTCATTCAGACGGAACTGCGCAGCCTGCCGGGGGAGTGGGCAGGCGGCCGAGGCCAGCCCCCTGCCTCCCAGGCTCAGGCTGGAACTGTGACCTGCATGGGCGCCCACACCCGGTCCTCCCCAAGGAGGATGAGGATGGCAGGGGCACAGGGGAGGGACGGAGCAGAGCAGAGGCCCTGGGAGGGGTCAGCTCACCTGGTTCTCGGGCCTTGGGGCCGTCCTGGGGCCGCTGGCCCCCTGTGTCCTCGTCCTCAGCTCCGGCAAATGAAGAGACAGGCCCAGGGCCGCGGGCGGGCATGCTGCCCCCGATGGCAGGGCAGACCGATAAAGTGCACCGGGCGCTGGGCCTCGGGGGTGGCGGTGTGGGACAGCGGGTGGGGGGCTGTGGAGTGGGCGAGTGGCAGCAGAGAGCAAGCTTGGGGCTGTTGGTGACCGTCTGGGAGGTGCCCTTGGCAGTGGGGGTTAAGGCAACTGGCTTGTGGGTGGACTTCAGGGCCTTCTCGGGGCTTGGCTCCGCCGGCTCCAGGTGGTGGGCATCTGGCTTCCGCTGTGGGTAGGGAGAGGTGAGACCCCGGGGCCCCTGGCCGGCCCTCCCGTCTCCCAAGGGATAATCCAGGGCACAGGGCAGAGGAGTGGTGCCGGCTGGGTGCCAGTCCGGTACCTGGAACTGAACCTGCCGCTGTAGCTCCAGGGCCCGGGCAGCCCTCGGCTGGGGCATGGGGACGGGCATGTGCTGCTGCAAGGGCTGCTGGGATTGCTGCTGTAAGCTGTACACCTCCTGCTGGCTCAGGAGCTGGGACCTCGGGTACACGGGGAGCTGGCCGTGGTGCTGCATGTGGGAGGCGGGGCCCCGGCCCCCGTACATGGGGGGCCACAGCGAGGCCTGGTCCATGACATCAGCTGCGGCCGGGCAGAGGAGCGGTCAACCCGACGCCCTGGCCCACCTCACCGACCCCTCCGCACAAGGCCTAGCCCCGCCCCCCATGCAGGGAGCAGAGCTGACCGCCCCGGCACTCCTGGCCCACCCCTTACCGAGTGCGTGGGGAGCGGCGTGGGGGGTGGGCTCGGAAGGCAGGATGACAAGCTGTGGGGGGGTGTCCTGGGAGAGGGGGAAGACGGGGGGCATGGGGCCAGGCACCGAGGCAGGGAAGCCGGGCGGCAAGTTCTGGTGCAGGGCAGGGTGCCCGAGGCCTGCGGAGACAGAGGCAGGCCGTCAGGGCCAGTCGGCACCTTCCCCGCAGGATGGAGGCCGGAGCCTGGAGCCCGCCCACTGCCCAGCACTGACCGTAGGAATGCCCCCCCATCCACAGGGAGGGGCTCCGGGTGCGGGGCAGCCAGGGTGGGTGGGCGGGGTGAGGGTGGGGGGCCGGGTCCCCGCCCAGCTGGCTGTTCTGCAGGGAGGAGCTGCCGGCGATCATGAGGTGGGGGCCCAGTTCTCCATGGCAACCGCCCGAGGGGTGCGTCCGCGCAAATTCCACCAGCTCCTTGCCGTCCCTACAAGGCAGCAGCTCAGCCCATGTCCACGTGGCCATCGGCCCGAGACCCTGAGCTTAAACGCAGTCACTGGCCCTGGAGGCCCCGGGACCCGAGGCTCCAGATTCCCTACCAGAGCACTGGCCACGTGGGTCAGAATGCCAAAGTCTGCCCTGCAGACCCTGAGCCCACAGGCTGGGCCCAACGTCCCTCCCCCCAGGCCCACAGCGGCCAGCTCTTACTGAAGCAGCAGCTCGCAGCCGGTCAGCCCCAGACGGTCCTCACAGAGGCGGGCTCGGCCATCCTCAGCCTCCGGGTCCAGCGCATGGACGGAGCGGGCACCACCACCAGCTGCAAGGTGGACACATAGGATGAGGATCGAGGCGTCTGACTGATAAGCCAAGAGGGTCCCCAGCCCTGGAGCTCTTAGAAGGGGGCAGTGGAGGGCAGGCAGGGTGGCCACCCACACAGCTGGGCACTACCCACCCCCCTGGGCACCTCCCACCACGAGTCCCTCTTGGGAAGGGCTCACTCACCCTTGAAGGCAGCAGCTGTCCTGCCCGGCCGCCCTGTACCGGCACCGTAGGGGTTCTCGGGCCTGCCCGGGGTGTCCTTCTGCCTGGCCAGCGCCACCGCGATGCCCACGGGTGGCTGCCGCACCTCCCCGTCCCCGTGCGGGGCGTCGTGCTCACGACTGCGGGCACAGTCAGGCCGGTCCACCTCGCCTGGGGCCTGGCCTGGGCCCTTGGGGGCTGGGAACTTGGCTTCCTGCTGGCCGCAGCTGGCCTTGAGGCCGCCCAGGCCCACGTCAGGAGCCTTCTGGCCCACCACCAGGGCCTGGCGGCTATACTTGAGGAGGTTCTTCATGGCTGAGACCTCGCCAGACGGGGCGGGCAGCTCCTGGGGCAGCAGGGCCGCCGGCTGCAGGCTGCTGCGGAAGGGGTCCAGGTAGGCACTGCTGCCTTTGTGCTCCTCGCCCACAGCCACGGCGGCCCCTTGGCCGGCCTGCACACTCCAGGGGGGCAGGTGAGGCCCGCCATAGCCCAGGGCTGCCAGGTCCAGGGACTTGCGCTTGCCCTCGGCCCCGCTACACCCCGGCTCTCCCTCGGGGCCCATCAGGTGCTGCTGGTGGCGGATGCGGGCCACCTTCTGGGTCACAGGCATGCCCAGCGGGGCCTCCTTCCCAGGGGCTTTGTCTAAAGTGCAGCAGGCCTGGGCCATCTTCCCGCCTGTGGGGTCCTGGGGACTGGGGTGGACGCACTCAGGCCCGGTCCCGGGCAGCTCCAGGTAGCTGTTCTTGTCCAGGCTGCCTTTGGGGAGGCCGGGGAAGGGGGCCTCGGGGCGTGAGCTGGAGAGGTACTCCAGGCCCCTGAGCCTGGGGTTCAGGGTGGCCTCGAAGCCCCCTGCCCGCCGCTCCCCCTTGCCCTCGGCCTTCAGGTGGGCATAGGTGATGCCGCAGGTGACATGTTCGGGGGCCCCCTCCAGATGCCGGGCCTTGCCCTCGCTGGCCACGGCACAGGCCTCGGGGGCCTGCAGGGGCCGGGTTTTGTCGGCCAGGTGTCCCACGGAAGGCACGAAGGTGGGCCCGCTGGCCTTCAGGTCTCGGGGAGCTTTGTCCTGTAGCGGGCAGAGCCCTTCGGGGCCGGCAGCGTGCAGCTGCAGGCAGGGGAAAGAACTGGGGGCCGTGCTGAGGGGTGGGGGTGGCCCTGCGGGGAGGCCAGAGGGGATGGAATAGGAGACCGTGTGGTGAAGCATCTGCCGCCGCTCCAGGCACTCACTGAAGGCTGGCCCTGGCTCTGGGGGCGGCGCCCCCTCCTTGGTGCAGCGCCCAGGGGCTCCTGTACCGGTGCCGGGCCGGCCCAGCATGCCCCCCGCGCAGCTGGCCAGCGTGGCCTTGCCCATGTCCCCGTTGAGCACCTTGGTGTTAAGCAGGCAGGCGGCCAGGTGCTTGGCTCGGCCCTCGCAGGCCGCCCGGGGCATGGCGCTGTCGGGGCAGTGCCCGTCGGCCGGCATGGGCAGCACCAGCCGGTGCCTCTCCTTGCCACCGTCCTCTCCCGGTACTGCCAGTCGCTCCTTGCCCTCGGCCGCCTTGCCCGCCTTCTCCTTGCCCAGCAGGAAGCGGTCGAACTCCTTGGGGCCCTTGGTCAGGGGGCCAGCCTCCCCCCGCTCTCGGCTGCAGGAGCCCACCGGGTGGCTGGGGGCGGTGCGGGCCACGCTGGGGTAGTTGTGGTTGGAGGACAGGAGAGTGGGCTGCGGGGGCAGGTTGCGCAGGTAGAAGCTGTCTGTGTACCAGAGAGCCCAGGTCAGTGCCGCAGGGTGCAGACACACCCGCAGCACGTCTCCAACCTGCACTCTGACCCCGCCCTCGCTGGTACCCCGACTGCTCACTCAATCCCCCTGCCCTGACTGAGGCTGGCCCACTGAGGGCCCCCAGGCTCTAGGGCCACCTCAAGGAGGGGTTAAGGGGCCCCCGGAGGCTGGCAGGCAAGGTCTAAGGGCAGGGACTGCCCCTTCTACACACAAATACACACGCAACACACACCCTCACTCTAACACAGATGCACAGGACACACCCATTCACAGGGCTCAGGTGCGGCGGGGCGCAGGAGGGGAAACACAGGTGGAGGGTCAGAGGTGCAGAAACAGGTAGGAGCTCAGGTGATGGCAGGAGGGGTGCAGGTGGAGGTTCAGGGCCAGGTGGAGAGGTATAGCTGAAAGGGCGTGTGCAACAGGAGATGGTCTCTGGAGGACCTGCTGCCCCCACAATGGGCACTCACAGGGCCACTCTGCCCTGAGCCTGGTGCCCCTGGGGGAGCCATCGGGGTCCTTGAAAGGAGCAGGTCCCAGGCTGGCTGCCAGCAAGCCCTTCCAACCAGGTGGGGCTGTTCTGGGCTCCGTCAGCCCTGGGAACACCTACAACCACAGGCCGCCAGCGGGCACCCTGGGGAGCTGGCCAGGCTCCGTGCGGCTGGGTGCCCCAGCAGCAGGGATGAGGGGCTGGAGACAGGGGGGGCACAAGAGGAACATTTGGAACTTGTAAAGCTGTCCTCAGTCATGTAAATCCCTTGTCAATTTCCTGCTAATTAAAAACAAGGGACAGGAGAGCAGTGGGGGGAGGAGCACCTAATTAGCTCAATTTCCAAAACCAAATAATGTTCTTGGAAGGGGCACCGCCACACATGGGGGAGGCCGGGGCTCCCCTGCCACCATGGCTGCCGGAGGAGGGCATCTGGAGTAGGCCAGAGTCGGGTTTCTCAGTGGGGACAGGCCACCTGCCCGCCCCGGACACATGCTGTTCCAACAGCTGCACGGCAGGACTGAGGGAGGAGGGTGGGGTGAGACCACAGCTGGTGGGGCCTCCTCAGTGGACAGCGGTCCCCAGCCTCAGGATCCTCCTCTGAGGGCGCTGGGCCGGGAGGCTGGGTCTCCCCCGAGGGGCCAGGGTCCCAGGGTCTGCCTGGCCTGCTGGCCTGGTGGAAGCCGGCCCAGCCATTCTGGGTGGCACAGAGACTAGAGTCCAGGCCCCAGCCGAGAGGGAGTGGGGGGTGGGGGGGAAAGAGGCCAAGGGCAGCTGACAATCATTGTTGTCATTACAGAGATGAGCTATGGGCTGCCCTGGGTTGGGAATGAGGCCAAGGGGCCAGGGGGAGGAGTCAGGGCAGTGGCAGGAACGAAAGCGGGAGGGTGGGGCAGACACTGTGGTCCTTCACGGGCACCCACCCCCAAAACCTCCCAGCTGGGGCCACCATGGCTGCTTCGAGAGGGGAGGATGCTGCAACCCTCTCCCCTTTCTGGTCACTGCTTCTCACCAGGGCCTCCTGTGGTTCAGCCTGGGCTCACCTCTGACACCCCTAGACCCACTTGGTGCTTGGTCCTCCAACAGGGTACTGGGTGGGGCCACCCTGCACAGTCACATACACACACGTGCACACTCAAGCACACCTGGCCTTTCACATGCTGGGCCTCTGCCTCAGGGTCCCTGTACCCGTCCTGTCCAGAGACCATCTGCACAGTGTGAGGGGACAGGGCGGGCCCCACACAGGTTGGCAGACTAGGCAGGAAGCGCTATCCCTTCCCCAGCTCCTCCGGCTGTGGGGGACCTAAGACAGACACGGTGGGAATCAGGGTGCTCAAGGGCTGGCCTACCCTAAACAGCTTCCTGAGTGTGCGCGCCTTCTTCCACACAGCCCAGCGGGTGGCCGAGTTGCAGGCTAGCACTCCCACCTGGGCCCTGGTCAGTCTGGACCCGCGATACCCTGCTGGGGCGGCCTGGGCCCCTGTGGAGTCACATCCCTTGGCTTGCCCCCACACCATGCCCCTTCGTGCCACACCTCCACTGCTCCAAACACCACACCCCCTCACATGCCATGCCTTCGCTGCCCCCACGCCACGCCCCCTCACCTGCCAACGCCCCAGACTCACACGCCACGCCCCTTACGTGCCACACCCATCCACACGCCACGCCCCCCCGCGGGCTTCCCTCCTCTCTTGCCTTTTTGGGCTCCATAGAAACGATGCTGCCCATAGAGGACGTTGCTGTTTCCATGGTGATCCAAGTGGCTCATGGGTAGGAAGGTGGATGCCAGACTCCCTGAAAATCTGGGGTACCCTGGAGCTGAGAAACAAGGAGACTGCTGTGGGGCGGCCCCTAGCCCCACGGCCCGCAACCCTGACCCCAGGGACGTGGGAGCCAGAGGCCCGCGCATGGTGCATGGGCGGTGGGCTGGCGTTCGTTCGCAGCAGTGGGAGACCAACCCATGGATAGATAGGGCGGCTAACTCGTGCTGCGCTGCCTCCCTGCCGCTAACAGACGGCTGCTGCTCTCATCCCCTCCTGCAGCACTGAGCTGGAGGCCAGCCTCCAGGGGCTGGGGAAGAACAGGCCAGTGTCCTCCTCCACCTTCTCCCTCACTAGGCCCCTACCGGGTCCCCTACCCCCCCCACAGTCCCTCCACTATGCTCCCCATAGCCCCTCCACCGTGCCATGACCCCTCCCCCATGCTTCCATAGCCCCTCCCCCATGCCCCATGACCCCTCCCCCATGCCCCATGACCCCTCCCCCATGCCCCCCACGACCCCTCTGATACCCCCATGACCCCTCCATCATGCCCCCCATGCCCCCTCCACCATGCCCCCATGACCTCTCCACTGTGCCCCCCATGACCCCTCCACCATGCCCCCATAACCCCTCCACCATGCCCCCAAGACCCCCCCAACCAGCCCCCCATAACCCCTCCACCATGCCCCCATGACCTCTCCACTGTGCCCCCCATGACCCCTCCACCATGCCTCCATGGCCCCTCAACTATGCCCCACTGCCCTAAGGTGCCATCACACCCTGCCCCAGTTTCAGACTCTTGCAAAGGGACTTGGCCCCATGTGGACCCAAGGCCACCTCAGGCCTGCTGTCTGTCTGTGCAGCAGCCAGAGTTCAAGGCCGGCTGGCACCCCCATCCCCACTCCCCACAGTGGGCCTTGTCTGAGGCGTAGCGTGTCTGCTGGGGGCCTCTCTAAGGGGTACTCTCCCCCGGCACTCACAAGGAGGGTACTGGCTCTCCCTGAGCACTGGGAGGGCCCTGCCACAGGGGGCTCGCATCCCTCCAAGCCACCTGTCCCCTGTCCTGCCTGCTGGTGATGGGCCAGTCCCACCCTGCTCACGGCCACTGGGGGGGGGGGTGTCTCATCTTCCTCACTGGATTTCATGCTGCTTTGTCCAACAGGGGCTGGGGGCTCCCCGAGAGGAGACGGGCAGGCTGTTCTCAGGGCAGAGCCTGGGCCCATGTCCGTGCATTGGTGGGGAGTGGGGCTGGCCTGTGTGAGGGGCTATGGGTGCACGGGTGGTGGGGCACCTAGGTCCCTCTGTGGGGTCACCCTCTGCCTCCTACAGAAGGTGGGCGGTGGTCCTGTGGGCTGTGCTGGCTGGCTCCTCCCCATACCAGCACCGACGGGAGAGGAGCTGACCCAGTCTGCCCACAGCTGAGGCCACCTGGTGTGATGGCCACGCCGGGGGAGTCCCTACAAGGACCGAGGCGGGTCTGGGTGCGTGTGCACCTACATTGTCTCCAGTGTAAGGAGGGGCCATGGTCACCACTGGAAACCCCGAGTGTCTCCGGGATGTCACCAGTGAGGCCCAAAGCACAGAGCCTCAGGCAAATCCCTTTGTCACGGAACCCTCCCAGGTGGGGCCGGGGTCCTCAGGGCACAGGCAGGCAGGGTCCAGAGCCATACACACAGCGCCTGGAGGACTAAGCCTGTCCACCCCCATACGCAGACCGAGGCTTGGGGCCAGGGGTATCGCATGGCTGGGCGGTGCACAAAGCCCAGGCCCCGTCTCAGATGGGCCAGGCTAAGGGATGAGGCAGAGGTTGGATGAGGAGCTCCCGGGACCAAGGCTCTAGCACCTGGAGGCTTCCCCAGTCCTGGAGGGCACCGTGCCCTCTCTCCTAGGGAAGCTCGGCAGCAGTGGCCCCCCCCCTGTCCTCACTCGCTGCAGGCCACTCTCAGCCACAAGAAGCTAGGCTGACCAGTCTGGGGCAGGCGCAGGGGAAGTGCCAGGATGTCCTGCAGGCCGCAAGGGGTCCCGCATGGTGGTCCACACTGGGGCCTGAGCCCCTGCCCCAAGCACCCCTTTCCGACGCAGAGGCTGGAC
This sequence comes from Echinops telfairi, assembly GCF_000313985.2. NCBI lineage: Eukaryota > Metazoa > Chordata > Mammalia > Afrosoricida > Tenrecidae > Echinops > Echinops telfairi. The sequence continues at coordinate 50,319,794 of NW_022111358.1, read as the reverse complement.
GGGTGGGCTGGGTCAGTGTGTGGACACATGTAGAACAGATGTGGGTGGGCGGGGAAGGGGGTGTGGCCTGTGGGGGGCCGAGGGAGGGCCACCCCACCCCAGCTGTCCCGTTAACCACTTTATGGGACCTCGGCTTTTGGTCAACCGAAGAGTCTGTAAATTTCCCTTCCCAGGTGCAGCCTGCCCCTCCGGGGCTGGCCCTGGGCCTGTGTGACCCCACTGCGGGCCCCAGCCAGTGGCTGTCCAGGCAGGGCATGGGGTGGGGCTGGAGAGCTCCCAAAGACTGCCCTGCTCCGACCCCCCACCCCCTGAAGCCGGAGCTGGGGCTGCAAGCGGAATGAGGTGTGGTGGATCATGGGGAGTAAGGAGGGCAGTGGGGTCCAGCCTTGCAGTAAGGGGGCTCCTTCCCGACCCCCAAAACTTGATTCTCTGAGTGGAAGACAAGAATCAAAGGTTTCATGACTGGAAGCGACAGTCTGGGCCCAGGAGGAGGGCTGCTGGGTGGGGGATGGCCACCCTTGGGGGTCACTGCAGAAGCCCAGGAACTGGGAGCGTGGCAGTAGCTCTCCAAGCCAGCCCACTCTGGAAACATTGTGGCCCCAAGACCTCACACCCCACGAGGCTGGAGCCACAACAGACGCCAGTTTAGAGGCGAAAGCTTGAGGTGTGAGCCAAGCCGCTGCCTACCCACAGTCTGGCCAGGACTGGAGGCTTAGCCCCAAGGGCCTGCCCCCTGGGACTGCCCACCCTTAAGAAAGGGCCCTGAGCCCACATCCATCGTACTGTAATCGACTCACAAGGCTTTCCAGGACACAGGAGGGGCAGCTATCTGGTGCACCCACATGGCCTTCGCTGTTTCAGTGTATAGAGGGTGTCGCTGTGCAGTCCCACCCCAGTGCTCCCCACCACCCACCCTGCTGCTGCTCATGGCCCCTCAGGGTCCAGGGCAGCGCAGGAATGGCCACACTGCAGGGCTGTGGGCTGGCCAGCAGGCTGCTTGCCATGGGAGCCTGGGGCTTTGGAGGCTCCGCTCTCAGGGCCCACTAGTGCCCAAGGGCACACACTATTGGCAGCCACAGTGCAACTGAGATCAGGGACTCCATGCAGGTGCCAATGCTGCATCTGCCTCATTGAACTCTGAGGCCAGCCCACCCGGCCTGGTGGCTCGACCACCCACCTGCTGACCCCAGCCCCCTCGGCCCATGTGCTCCTGATCCACCTGCTGACCCCAATCCCCCTGGCTCGGCGCCATCCCTCTGATCTGTGACCACTCGAAGGGCTGGACCTGGCAGGCGATGTCCACTCCCAGGCCAAGGGGATTGGCCAAAAGCCGGGGAAGGTGCCAGGCTCCTGTGGCACCGTGGCAACAAAGGCTGTGGGCAGTCTGCCCGGGACCCGCGCCAGCCTTGGACAGCCCCATACACTGCGCGCAGAGGAGCTGAGCAGGGGCGGGGTATCGAGCTGGCTGACAGGGGGCAGCCCCAGGTGGAGAGCCCAGAGCCCAGCCTGGGTGTGACCCCGATCTCCATGACATCCTACCCTCCTGGCCTTCTGCCTGCTCCCCCCACCTGAGTGAGGTGGGACTCCGGGGCGCACAAGTCCTCCAGATGTCTGGGCCCACAGGCTTGGCCACAGAGGACAATGACCACTGGGCCGAGGGAGCCCCGCCTGGTCCAACTGGATCTGCTGGCTGTTTGGGTCAGCACTGTTTACAGGGGGGAAACTGAGGCCCAGCTGGGCACCTGTACTCACAGCCCCTCGGAGAGGCAGTCTGATCGCCCATGACTGAGGTGCCGCATCAGGGCCGTGGTACCAGCTCCACACCAGGGCCCAGAGCCCCAGAGGCGGGGGGGTGGGTGTGGGTGTGGGTGGGGTGGGGAGGTAGCGACCCTCATTCCTAACTCTCCATGGTGGAGGTGGCAGGGAGCGCGGCCAGGGGTCCATCCATCGTGACCAGGCTCAAACCCACCATGCCCACCCTGAGCCTGTATGATGGGGTCACAACAGGGGGAGCAGCCACCACTAGAAGACCCAGGACCACCATCGTGCTGATGGGACATTCCCACACAGCACCCTTCATCCACACCAGGCCTGGCAAGTGGGCCCCCTCCCGGCCCCTCCCACTTATGGGGACAGGACACTTGAGTTTGTCCATCATCCCCAGTGGACTGTCAGCAGTGTCTCCCGGCCCCCCTTCAGCAAACAGCCGAGTGCATTACAGGACCCGGGAGGGGTTGGCGCTGTGTGTGTGTGTGTGTGTGTGTGTGTGTGTGTGTGTGTGTTGGGGGGGGGCTAGAGGAACCAAGAGGCCTGGAGGTCACACAGGTGTGACATTCACCGAGTGGGACCCCTACCCCTCATGCCTTGAGGCCCAGGTGGTGGGGTGTATCAAGGCCCCTATAGCCCCACCCCCACCCTCCAGCACAGCCCAGATGGAAGAGGGGCACAGGGGAGGCTCTGACAAAGAGGTGGCCAGGCAGACCACCAGCACTGGCACGTGGCGGCTGCTGTCCCCAGCCCTCCCACCCCAGGTGTCACGAGAGACCACCGGTAGGTTGCTGTGGAGCTGCAGTAGCTCCAGCCGCCGCCCCCCAACTGAGCCCCTGGGAACAGACGCCCCTTTCATCGGCCCTGTGGGTGGTCTGGCCCAGCAGCGGGGGTGGGGCACAGGGAGGGGACCTGCAGGCTGACAATAGAGCCAGTGGTGCTGCCCCACCTCATCCTGACCCACCCAGGACAGGCTGGGCCTACTCCTTGAACCTCTGGCCTGGCTACTTCCGCCACCCACCCAATCCCCAGTCAGCCTCTGGCAGGAAAGCCCAGCCTCAAGCGGGACCCCTCCTCTGGGGCAGGACCCTGCATCGTGGGTGAGCAGCAGGGGCCCTGCCCTGGGCCAGATGTTCTGGGCGTGGCCCCGCCCTCTCCCCTGCCGCCAGCCACCCCAGCAGGAGGCAGGAAGCCCCACCCCTCCAGCACTGCCCTGCAGATGGGGCTGGCTGCCGGAGGGCTGGTCCTGGTCAGGCAGGCAGGGTGTCTGGCAGCCTGGGATGCCCACTTCCCTGCCCAGGGCTGGGGGCAGCTGGCTGTGCCCGACACCTGCCCCTGTTGAGGAGGGCCCAGTCAGCTCCGAGTGGCCACCCAGGCCTGGGTCCGCATCTCAGTCCCTCACAGGCCCCCCTCTGCAGCACACACGGCACAGGAGCAGGCCCCGGCACGCGGGAGCCAGCTGGCACCCCGTCAAACGAGCCGCTGGGCACTCGGCCAGGGCAGCCGGCCAGCCAGCGCGCCACCCGCCGCCCTGCCCCACCAGCCAGCCCGCCACCCGCCACCCTGCCCCCACTGCTGGCCGTGTGTGCTCCCGGCTCGGCAGCAGCCACCACGCGGCCTGGGGACCATGCAGCACAGCCACCACGGCCAAGCCACCATGCAGCCTGGGGACCACGTGGCCCACCCCTCCCCCAGGGGCCAGTGAACCCCAGCAGGGCAGGCAGCTGGGCTGAAGCAGTGGAGGGGCAGAGGTGGGGAAAACTGAAGCACAGATGTCCTGTGGAGTGCTCACCGTGAAACACAGCCCCCGGACACCCTCCAGCGGGGCACGGCAGGCAGAGGGACAGGTGAGCAGGGGTCTTGTGCCCTCGCCAAGGTAGAAGTCCCCCCACACTCCTCATGCCCCTCACTGAGTGCCGCTGGCTGGGGGCTCGGAGGCCCAGGTCCTGTCCCACACCATGGCCCCCCAGACAGAGGGCCCCATCGGGGCAGGGGCAGAAGGGTCACCTCTTACGATGGGCAGACGACCCTGGGCTGTGGGGTGCGTGTGGTCGTGCCTGCTGGGGGCCCTCTCCCTGACAGAGGCCAGCTGGGCAGCGGGCTGGACACAGCAGAGGACACGGGGCGGAGCCATGCAAGGAGGTGGTACACGTACCACCACCCCAGCCCCCAGGCAGCGGCAGGCACCCCCTACCCAGGGCAGCCGTTGGTAAAGGGGAAGTGGGAGGTGAGGACTGCTGGGGGCCTGTCTGTCTGCAAGTCGCCTCCCCCGGCCCCCAGGGGGCCAGACAGGCACTTCTGAGCTTCAGGGCAGGTGGCGCTACCCACAAACAGCCCTCCTTAGTGGTGGGGTCCCCGAAGGTGGGGTGCAGGGAGACCTCCCGCAGGAGCTCTCAGGATGTGGAACTGGGGGGTGATGCAGTGGGGGGGGGAACCAAGGCAGCTCAGCCTGGTACCCCCCAGCTTGCCACAGGGGGAGAGGGGCCAGTGCTTCTGTTGAGGGGCTCCCCTAGACCCCCATGCTCCGCCACCCTTCCCTCCCGCGCTATCTTGGACACCAGATGCCACAGCCAGGACCCAGGAGGACCTTGAGGAGATGGGGGTGTTGGTGACAACAGTGTGTCGGGAATCTGGAGTCCACCCTGGGCAGCTGCTCTTGGCCAGCAGCGGGGGGGCTGCCTGAATGGGGAAGGTGGGGGGCATGGGTCTGCCCCCACCCCGTCGTCCCCCGCCCTCCCTGGGGAGGACGGGCACTCCTTATCGCCTGCGCGGCATGTGTGCACTGTGCGCGCCAGGCTAGATTATTTTAACAACTGTCCCTCACTCCATCACCTGTCCCGTTTGGAAAACAGCCCCTTTCTCGTTACACAAAGAGAGGGCTCTGTGGCTCTCAGGCGGCACTGGGCGCTAATCCCTCTGCCCGGGACGCGGGCGGCGGGCACGGTGTGTGGCTCAGCCCTCTGTAAACACGGCACCGTTGTCGGCCGTCATTGAGTTACGGCGGTGCAGTGCCAGGAGCGGGAGCCCTCTGTGCCCGTTGTCTGCTGCAATTCCCTCTCCAAGTGCCAGCCACCACAAGGGGAGGGGCAGTACCAGTGCCTTGGGCCCCAGGGCTGCCACCAGATCCCAGCAGGGGGCCCAGGGAGGGGCTTGCCTAGGCCTCCAAAAGACGGGCACGTACCTACTGGACTCCTGTTGGGTGCCAGGAGTGCGCCTGGGCCCTGGAAGCTGTGTCTGCACCAGGCTCCCAGGGGGCGGTGGGGGGTGGCGGCCTGTGCATGTTGACAGCTCTCTTCCCGCCCCTCCCAGCTGGCACATCTGGAGCCCGTCTCCCTGAGTCGGGGGTGGGGGGTGGTGGCAAGCCCGGCCCTGCAGCCCCAGCTGTGTTCCACATTTCCTGAGCTCCCAGGAGCCCGCCCCCACTCCTCCTCTTTCCCACATCTGGCCAGGACACTGCCTGCTTCCCCAGCTAGCCCTCCCAGCGGGGAGTCCTGGGCAGGAAGGCTACTCTCACCCACAGTATGCTGGGCCTTGGGGCCCCGTTGGTCACTGCCCGCTCCCCCTCCAACCCCAGCCGGCCCAGCTTACCTTCGTGGGAGTGGGAGAACCAGATCTGAGAGGGGGCCGGGTGGGAGCCGCGGTAGGCCTGCTCAGAGGGAGTGGACGGGGTGCTGCTGGGGTGTGAGGAGGTGGCCGAGCCCAGGCTGCTGGTGAGGAAGCTGCCCATGAAAGACGAGGCCGGAGAGCTCCCCATCAGACGGCTGCCGGCTGTGGACACAGGTGCAGCGCTGAGTGAGGGCCGGCGCCGGCAGCCATCCACGGATGGCTCGCCCCGGCTCCCCCGGCCTTCACCTCTGAAGGACCGTACGATCCAAGAGCCAACGGGTCATGGCTCCTTGCGCCTCTGACACTCTAGCCGTACAAGACCACTCGGCACTGTCCTCTACCCACAACATCAGTGACCCACCCCACGCTCACGCCCCACAACCAACACTCCGACACCACCACCACCACCACCACCACCACCAAAGCCCCTATCAACACGATGGCTGCAAACACCAGCTTGACCCTGTTCTCACCAAGCTCACCACGAGCACTACCAATGCCGCCACCACTGCCCCTCCAGAATCGTCAGACAACCAGGTGCCAATTCCACACCAGTAAACACCGAGGGCCTGTGGGGAAGACTGCCCGTGCAGGTGGGCTTTCCAGGGGACAGAGGGCCTGCCGCCCCACCCCCACCCTCAGATGCCAGCCCCCTGCTCAGCTTGTTTCGTGCATACCTTCCCTGGGGGGCAAGTGGCACCCAAACGCAGGGTCAGCAGCGCTGAGCCAGAGGCCCCGTCAAGACTGTGTGTGCCTGGCAGCCCCTGCCTCCACCAGGAGGCTCTGAGAGGGACTGGCCGTCCCTCCGAGGGACTTCACCATCCAGAGGGCCTCTCCCCAGGGTGGGTTGAGAAGGAGGGAGGGTCGGCAGGCTCTTGAGGAGTCCCCCGAGGGGCCCTGGCTGGGGCCTGTATGGGGCTGCAGTGCCCTTCTGTTGGTCCATGGGCAGGCTGGAGACAGCAGGAGGCAGCCTGGGCTCGATGGCTTACTCAGGCGTTTTCACCCCGACATCGCGCAGCCCACCCGCCCCGGCTCTCCAAGCCCACCCTCCTGCCAGCAGCAAAGCTGTGCTTCTTCCCTGCCCCCGTCCAGAGGCCAAGGCCAGGCCTGGGCTCCCCCAGGTCCCAGCGGGCTTCCCTGGGTTGTCATGGTGATGGGCTGCTCACACAGAGGAAGGGTGAACATAGACAGGGACGAGGGGCCAGCCCCAGGGCCTGCTGGCAAGTCTGGACCTCTCCTCAGCAGGGAGGGGGCTGGGGCTG
>NW_022111358.1:50306902-50312185 GCF_000313985.2 Echinops telfairi | reverse complement strand
AGCAGAACCCTCAAACCCTCGGGTGGCAGGGCTCCAAGGGCCTGGGGACAGCAGGCCCCGCTGTTTGAGTCAGGGCAGCTGCTCCCCGCCAGGAGCAGGGGGATTTGTGAATGTGTGATGCCTCATCCCAGGGCCAGTCCCAGACCCTGTGACTCAGCAGGGAGGCTGGAGGCCACGGAGCCTCCGCAGGGGCTGTGGGGGTGGGGTGGGGGTGGGACGGCGGCAACTCTCCCACGGGCTGCTGGGACCTGCAGAATCTCACACCTCAGAACTCAGCATGGCCCAGAGGACTGGCCAGCAACTCACTGAGGAAGAGGCCCTCAGACCCCGGGATGGGAGCCAGGGACTTCCCGCCAGCCGGCCTGGGGGCTGAGGCTCAGGGGCCGCCAGACCATAGGGCTCTGCCAGGGAGGACCGGAGGTGGGAAGAGAAGTGGTTGCCCGGGGGCGGGCTGTCCCAGGGCCATGCCTGTGAGATGACTGTGTCTCTTGGGGCACAGCTTCCTGCTGGCCAGGCCCATCCCGGCCCTGCCCAGGGAAGTCCCTAGGCCCCCGCCCCCGCCCACTGGATGATGGGAAGAGCCCAGGCGTGGGGTCTGGGCCCAGGGGTTCTCTGGGAGCTGGGCCTGGGAACGATGGGCCTGGAACACTGCCAACCCACGTGGGGAAACTGAGGCATGGGGGGGCTGGACAGGAAGTTCGGGCTATCAGCCTTGGCCACCCACGCACCCTTTGTCTCCTACTCAGGGGCTGTGTTTCCTGCTGCGACTCCCAGCCTGAAGTCCGGGACGTGTGTCCAGTGACAGAGGGGCCCGTCCGGCCTTGCCCCCCTACCCTCTGACAGGTCTAGGTCCCCTCCTTTGCTCCAGACCTTGGGGTGCCCTGCCCAATGCCTCCTAAATACTAGTGTGACCTCTGCACCCCCCCACCCCCCCACCCCACCCCCGTTCCTCCCATCCACCTCTTCCCCCATTCCAGCCGAAAGTAGAAGCATGACTGTAGGGCGGGGGGCAGGCTGAGCCCCCCGTGACCACACCGGCAGGCCAGGGACCACCGTCCAGCCACACCTCCCCTTGGGCTGCCCTCGAAACTGTTCTCTACGCTCCAGGGCGTGTGCCAAGACCCCACGCACCTGGCCCAGCGAGGGGACACAGCACCCCAGTTCTAGTACAAAGACCTCAACCCAGAGATGAGACGCTGCACCCCAGTTCGTGTGCTAAAACCCCACCATGGGAACCTGGTGCCTCGATTTCCCATGTGAAATGAAATGCAGCCGGCCCGCCAAGGGATCCTGTACCCCGACTGCTGCATCGAGAGCTCAGGTAACCCCGATTCCTAGACCGTTTGCTGTGGCGACAGGGCCTTCATCAGGCCACTCTTCCTGAAGCCCTGCCTGGGCCTTCACATAGGAGGCATTTGGAGCTGCCCGGCCCTGGGGCAGCCCCCCGTGGACAGTGACTGGGGGAGGGGCTGTGGGTCCCAGGGGCCATCTCCACCTCACTGCCCTGTGATGCCTGGGGAACCCCAGAGCAGAGCACCCCTTCTTAACTGGCCCCTCACCCCAAAGGGTTTGGCCAGGGGCGCTGTGTCTATGCCACCTCCCAGTCCCTACCCACCATCCAGTAGCCAAACAGCAGCCAGCTGTGCAGAGCTGCGTAGGACCCAGGGCCCCTGGCAGGGCCGGGAACCAGGAAGGGGATTCTTTTCCTCTTGGCAAGGACCTCCCCCACGGGTGCTGGGTTAGAGGGGCATGGGGAGCCCCAGGGGCCAGCACCCCCCACACCTGGGGCTTCAAACCCTTCCTGGGTGCTGGGTGCCCTGAGAAGGGACGCAAAGGCAGGGGAGAACCAGCCCAAACCCTGTGCCTGTCCCTCCCAGCTGCCCCCGCCCCCACCCACCAGCATGGCCTGCCCAAGGAGGTGCTGCGGCCCCTTCTCCGGGCCTCCCACAGCATTTGTCCTGGGGCTGGGCCTAGGCTCGGCACCCCCTGATGGTCATGGGGTGCGAGCGCAGGCACGCCATCAGTCCCGTTGCTGCCTTGCCGCATGGGGGGCTGGGCTTTGGGAGACAGCAGCAGTCTGAGGAAGCCTGGCCTGGACTCTGGGCTGGCTGAGAAACCCCATCTGGACGCCAGGACACCCAGAAGGGCCGGCCGACCTCGGCCAACCTGGACCCTCGCTGCGGGCCCCCTCACTGTCCCCTGGGCTCCCCGTTACAGGAGGGTTTTGAGCATCATAGAAAGGAGCCAAGCTGGGACCCCCTGACTCTCCTAGAGCCCCCTTGGCTCCTGTCCAGCCCGCCCTCCAGGCCACCGCGAGACGCTGGGTAGTGGGCAGTTCCAGCAGAGGTGGCCTGAAGTGGCCAACAGGCCGAGAGCCTGGCTTCCTCCCTGAGGTGTTTGCAGGACCCACCCGTGAGGGATGACACCCCAGGCCCCAGGCCTCCCCTGGGCCTGACTTGTGTCAACTCCAGCGCTCCAAGCCCCTCTAAATGCCCCATGCTCAAAGACACAGCTACCAGAGCCCCCTAAGTCCCCCGCCCCCACTCCTCACTGCGATGCCAGGTGAGGGCAAGAGCCCAGGGGGGCGCTGGCTTGGAGTGGCAGTCACAGCTCACAGCGCGAGCACCCTCCTCCTCTGCAAACTGACAAGTGGGTTGTGAAGACAAACCCCAGCCACGTTGAGTTGGCGGCCACCGCTCCGAGAGCAGCAAGCCCCCTCCCCGCTCCGCTCCGCGCGCGAGCTGGCTGCCGGAAGCCCAGCTGACGGGCTGCTGGCACTGGAGCCAGGCGCCGCGCCTGGCCCTGCCAGTTCCCACCCCACCCGCTCACACCCGCACTCTGGCTGCCCACGCTCGGCCGGCTTCCTGCCCGGGCCGCGCCTCCCGCCTGGCTACGAGCGACTGAGCGGGATGCCCGGCTCTGGGGCTGTCCCCGGGTCTCCCCAGGGGACACCAGGCACGGCTGTGACACCGGGCTGACGGGTGGCCAGGCAGGGGGGGCATCGGTTGAGCCACTGGAAGGCATGGGTCCAGCCTGCTGGGAGACAGGCGAGTCCACCCCAAGGAAGAGGGGGACCAGCAGAGGGACTCAGAGGGGGGTCCCCCATTCAGGGAGGATGCCGGGCACACCTGGGGGTGTGGCCTCTGGATGCCTCACTGAGTAGGGAGCTCCTTGGGGTGACGTGCTGGGTGTGCATGGGCGGGGGAGGGGGGCCCTGTACTGTATGCTCCTAGTGTGCATCTGTGCGGGGGCATCTGAGTGTGCAGGGCACGCACGTGTCCGGGGTGACCCTAGGTGTGTGGGGGCGGTGGGGCACCACGTCCATGAAGGGGGGCTACGAGGGGCATGTGCATGCAGGGCGTGCACATGTGTGTGGAAAGGGTGCAGGCCAGCAGACAACCCCCCTCCAGGTGCTCAAGGCCAAGCCAGTTCTGGCCGAGGAGCTCAGGCAGGGGGAGCTCCCTCCCTGGGTCTGGGCAAAGTGCCTCTTGGTGTTCCACCAGACAGGGGGTGCCTTGGAGAGAGCACCCACACTTCCAGACTTACCCTGGGTGGGAGGGGGACTGACGCCCTAGCCTCAGGCCACTCCAGCCCCCAGAGCACTGGCAGCACAGTCCCCAGCTGGCCACCTCCCACTGGCTTCCAAGGGTGTGTGTGTGTGTGGGGGCGCCTCTTGGTACAGCAGCTCCCCCCTCGTGGCCCCGCCACAGAATGCAGAGAGCACCCGCCACGCAGTCTGCAGAGGCACAGGTCCTCTGAGATGGGGCTGTCACCCCCAGCTGAGAAACAGCTGCCGCCCTCACCGGACAGGTGCTGGGCCAGGCGAGGCTGGGTGGAGAGGGAGAGGGAAAGAGAAGCAGGGGTGGGGGAAACTGGGGGAGAGGCCTACGGAGTCGGGGCTGGAGAGGGAGAGGCAGAGAAGGCCACTTACAAGCTACCCCCAGGCCTAACCTAGTCCTGGGGCGATTGAGGGGCGGGGCCCAGAAACCTCCCCACGTGGGCTACGAGAACCTTCTGGACGCCCCATTGGCCCCCAGGGCAGTGTTCTCCAGCTATAACTGGAATGCTATGTGGCCGTTGGGCCACAAGACCATCAGCTTTGGATGACAGGACTGGCCGGCAGGACAGCCCAGGAATTAATAAAAGGAAAGGAAGTAGGATGTGGATCTGGTTCCTATTAAGAGGGTAAATTTAGCCCTTTGGCTGGGACGGCGGGAGCCGTGGGCGGCCTGTGCACCCACTGGGCGGGCTCTGGGCGGTGACTCAGGGCCACTCCTGCCCCAGTGGGTCAGCTTCTCCCTACCTTCTCCCAGGCCCACGCCTCTCTGCCCTCACCCGCACCCTCTCCCTGCTGCGGCCATCTGGCAGGCCAGCCAGGTCTGCCCACCTCGGTCGGCCTCTGAGGGCTGAGTGAGCAGGCAGGGGTCGTGGGAAGGCCACCAGGGTTCAGCGTCCCGAGGCTCTAGGTCAAACCAGGCCCGGTGAAGTCAACACAGCAAGAGGTGCTGTCCTGATGTGGATGGGGCACATGCCTGCTCACACTCACACACGTACACACACACGGGCACACGCACACACAGTCACCTACACTCACATGTATACACACCCAGGGCACACCCAGTCACCCACACTCACACGTATACACACACGGGCACACTTAGTCACCCACACAAACTCACACGTATACACACACGGGCACACCCAGTCACCCACACAAACTCACACATATACACACACGGGCACACCCAGTCACCCACACTCATGTATACACACACGGGCACACTTAGTCACACACATGTATACACACTAGTACTCAGTCACACACACTCACCCACACGTATACACACAGGCACACTCAGTCACACACACACACTCACACGTATACACACACGGGCACACTTAGTCACACACACACACACATATACACACACTAGCACACCGTCACCCACACTCACACGTATACACACACGGGCACACTTAGTCACACACTCACACATATACACACACGAGCACACCCAGTCACCCACACGCATACACACACGGGCACACTTAGTCACACACACACTCACACATGTATGCACACTAGCACACTCAGTCACACATACTCACCCATACTCACACGTATACACACACGGGCACACTTAGTCACACATTCACACATATACACACACTAGCACACCCAGTCACCCACACGGGCACACTTAGTCACACACACACTCACACATGTATACACACTAGCACACTCAGTCACACATACTCACCCACACTCACACGTATACACAC
>NW_022111358.1:50300068-50305413 GCF_000313985.2 Echinops telfairi | reverse complement strand
CACACACACACAGGCTCAGTGGGCAGGGTGGGTGTGAGGGTCCCGAGGTGCCAGTCCCAGGATGGTCCAGAAAGTGGCTTTGCCAGAAGCTCTGCCACCCTTGGCTGTTGCCCTTGGCTGGGAGGAGCTCAGGCCTGCTCCATCTGTTGAAGGCACAGCCAGGCACCAGACTGCACAGCCAGGGCCGGCGGCATTGAAGGACACCCCTCTGGTCACTTTGGGCTGGGTGAGGTCCAAGGCCTGCAGGGCTGACCCCACCCCCAGAGCTAGGCTGCAAGGGCTACTTCCCTGGGAGGGGTCAGCTGCAGGGACTCCTGCGGCCAATGCCACCTTTCTGGCCTTGTCACTCAGCCGCCTGCTTCAGGTATGGTTCGCTCCAGCCACATCCGATCACTCGGTATTGAATGCAGGGCTGCCCCTCCTAGGGTATGCACACGGCCTTACCTGGTCTCCACCCCCCAGACTTCCTTTGCTCACTCAGTTCTCCCAGGACTCCTCCCGTCTCCGTTCACCCCCTCCTTGGAGCCCCCCACAGTGGAGTGGAGCAGCCAGAGAACTCCGGGTGCTCCAGAGCGGGGGGCGTGGGTGAGGCTAGCTCTCCCCTGGGCTGGGCACCCTCATGGCTTTTCAGTCAGCCCTCTCCTGCCAGGTTCTGCCCCGGAGGCTACCCAGGCCACTGGGCAGCGGGGCAGGTGGCACAGCGGACGCACACTCAGCAATGAACATGTAAAAGGCAGTGGACAAGGTGTGGGAAATGAGCTATGACAGGCTGGGACGTGGGAGCCAGGTCTGGAAGGAACTCGGGCACCCAGTGAGCTACACCACCTCTCTGTTGTCTCCCGAGATCGCAGGGAGGGCCGAGCCAAGACCCTCAACCGGCTTCAGGGAGGGCAGCGAGAGTCACCCACAAGTGGGGGCCCTGGCACCCAGAGGCCACACCAGGCTAAGGGCTCACCCAGGAGTGGCACCACCGTGTGATTGTTGGCCAGGGCGCCTGCACCCTTTGTCTCATGCCGGCTGAGGGGAGCAGCAGACATGGGGGGGCTGATGTGCCTGGGCCCCAACGAGTCTGCAGGCCAAAGCAGGGTGGCTCAGGTCCTGCAGCTCAGGCCAGCCCCTACCCAAGGATGGCCTCCCAAGACTCTCACTCAACCCCGCGGCCAGAAACAGAGAAGGCCCCCAAACCTGGGCTGCCCACCCACCAGCTCCAGGAGGGAGGCCCGGGGCCAGGTTGGGGCTCCTTTGTCCTCACTGCCCCTCCTTCCTGCCTCCTCTCTTCCTACCCGCCCCCCATCCTTATCACCATCCTCCCTCCCCCTACACCTGTGTCTCCCATCCACAAAGCACCCACCCAGGTGGGCAAGGCTGGCAGGATGGCCAGCAGTGGGCAAGGCAGAGCACTGGGAGGAGCAGGACATGGCATCTGCTATTTTTGATCAGCGGGCGCAGCCTCTAAAAATCACGCGCTTCCCCTCCCGACAGAAGACAGGCTAGTAGTCTCTGTGAGGGTTCCAGGCGCCAGGAGCCGACCGCTCCGAACTGAGAGGGTGAGCATGGGGACACAGAGCTTGTGGGAACGCCAGCCCCCACACTACCTGCAGGGCTGGGACCAGGGCACAAGGTTGAACAGCCAGGACAGAAAGGATCAGAGGTCAGCGAGTGCGGGAGTCAGCTGAGGGGGTGGGGTGGCAGCTCTGGGACCCAGCCAAGGCAGGTCTCAGGATGGAAGGACAGACGGACGGACAGGGGGTCCCCCAGTTCCCAGCCTTAGCCGCATGGAGGAGGTCTAGGAAGAGCAGGTGGTTACTCTGAGTCTCGGCCACCCTGCTGTCTGCTGACCGCTTCCCTGGCCCAGACTGGGGATCCCTGCTCACCAGTGGCCTGGGATTGCTCTCCCAAAGGCACCTCCACCCTGGGGAGGAACAAGGTCGCCGAAGGAAGCCACCCCCCTGGCATCCGACCCACCCTGACTGCAAGACTCACCAAGGCCCACTGACTATGCACCCTAACATGCTGCCTGGCTGCCGTGGTGCCCACAGGGCAAGGGGGTGCCACTGGCTCCAGGGCAGGAAGAGCTGTACCCAGTCAGGAGGGTATAGCTGAGCACAGGGTCACCACCCTGTGCTGGCCATGATCAGAGACTGACCTTAGCCGTTAACCAAGACCAATGTACGTAACCAACACACCGGTCACCTGCCTGCCCAGCCCAGGGCCCTGCTCATCCACTCGGACCCACGGGCCCTCTGAGGGTGGGGCTCAGATGTGGAGGTGGGCCTTGCTTGGCTCCTGGGGACCCCAGGACAGCTGGGCTCTCCCCCAGGATTGCCAGGGGGGGGCGAGTGCAGGGAGAGAGGGAGGCCCTGCAGGAGGACAGCCCACATCTGAACCCGGGGGCTACTCCCCTCCCCCACCCCAGCCTGCAGATGCACCCCAAGTCTCCTACAGAGGCAGGCTCCCCTCCCTGCTGGGGCCATGGAGCCCCCAATTGCTCTGATGTCTGAGTGGGATCCCACGTCCATTGCCCCTTCCGGTCTGGCATCTGAAGGAGGACTGTCTGTCCAAGCCCACACTTGGGCCCTGGGATGTAGCATCATCGCGTCTCCAACACTGCCTGGCGTGGCACAGTCTGGCACCCCTGCCCATGAAGGGGTGGTCTGCAGTCGGCCTTCAGACGCATTACAGCTCCACTTCAACTTAACGTCGACGTTAATTGAAAGTAAATGAACATTTATTTTTAGGGTATCCAAAGGGATGGGGAGAAGTCTCAGAAAAGGGGGAACTGGTTTCTGGGCAAAAAGCCCACGGGTGGCTGGGTGACCGTGGTGTGCGGCGGCCGAGTGCAGCCCAGGGAGCAGGGGCGTCGTCCAGGACGGAGGGTCCCCGAGGGAGGCCGGCCCACAGCTGAGGAGGAAAGAGCCTGTGGTCCCGCCCTGCAGGCCCCACTCTGAGCCCACCCCGAGAGTCTGCAGTGGGAGGGAGAGCCCCACATGGCCTCAGGGTCATGAAGAATCCAGAAGCGTCTAGGCCGGTCACACGGCACCCACTGCTCCTCCTGGGGGGCCCTTTGGGGCGCATGAAGGGGAGGGGCCTGGGTCACCTGGGGCATCTCCTCCACTGCACACACTCTCCCCGCACAAGGTGACCCCCAGGTGCAGGGCAGGGCTGGAGGTGCGGCCAGTGGGGGCTGGCTGAACACAGGCTGAAGAAGGCCCATCACCCCTGTCTGCTGGGGTCTGGGTCGGAAGCTAGGGGAAGGCTCGGCTGACAGCTCACACAGGGGGGCCTTGGAGCTTGTGGGGGACAGATGGACACACTGTGTGGGGAGCAGAGCCACCCTGAGGGGTGGGGAGTGTACCCAGTGTCACAGGACCCATCCCAGGACCTGGTCTCCACCCCAGCTTCAGGGAGCTGGAAGGGCCTTAGACTGAGGCCAAGTCTGAGGATCAGGGGCAGTAAAACAGGAGGGCAGCCCCCACCCCTCCCTGCTCTGGGCCCTGGGTCATTAGCTGTGATCTCTCCTGAGTGGCCCCCAGTGACCAGGCCCTGGGAGAGGAGTCCAGGGCTGCCCATCCTGCTCCCACTCCAGGCAGGTGACCACCACAAGCCATCCCTCACAGCTCCAAGCAGCGCCCCACCCCACCCCACCCCCGCCCCGCATAGGAGGAGGGAGTGGGCCTGGGGCAGGGTGCAGCCCTCAGTGCTGAGCCTGTCTCCCCAACTGCATTATGAGACTGGAATAGCCACCCAGAAGGGCTGGGGGGCAGATGTGAGGTGGGGGCCCAGTAGAGGACCCTGCGTGTCTCTGCGGGCAGCCCTGCACCCCAAGCCCAGGTGTGCAGTCACGCGTGCACAGATTCACATGTGCACAAGCGTGAGCGTGCACTGGGCTGGTGCCCTGTGGGTGCACTATAGCAGGGGCTCGGCCTTAGGGGGCACTCAGCTGGCTGAGCCTGCCCCCACGCGTGACCTCCCCCTTCCAGGCTGCGCCGGGGCACTGAAGAGACGCTAACCCCAGTGCCCTTTCCCAGGTCACCCGCAGCGTCCCTACCCCCCAGACCTGGTTTCTGGAGTCTCCTGGTCAGCATCCCCTCCCCAGCCCACTGTACGCTGCCCCCTGACCTGGAGGCCACTCCTGGGTGCTCTGTCCTTGTGTCCCCTCATGCTTGCACCCCCCCCTCCCATCATCTCACCAGGCCAATCCACAAGTCACCCTGAAGGTGGTCCAGCCAAGAACCCCTTATCTCTGAAAGGGGCCAGCCTGATGCGTGTTCTTTGCGGGGAGTCCCAAGAAGGCGCCGTCGTGGCTTTGGGGATGTTAGCAGCACCCCACTTCCCTTTCTGGTGGACCTGCCAGGCTAGGGTGCTCACCGGGCCCCAGATCAGGTCTGTCCCCCCTGTGTCGGGAGTCTGGGGAGATGGGCAGAGTGACCCAGGTCCCCTCTGAGACTGTGCATGAGCAGTGCCAGCTGCTGTGGGCTGTGGGGGTGGGCAGGAGGACCCCATCTTATTATCCAGTCCCCAGGGAATGCACAGTGACTGACCAATAACCCCCAGGCCACCTTGCCCCTCAAAACCCCTCCAAGTCTGAAGACCAGAGGGGAGGTGTCCTGAGGGAGGAGGGGAGGGTGCCCAGCCCACCTGTTTGCCCCTCATCCCCACCCCCAGTAGCAGCTTCCTGACTGATTCAATCTGGAACCTGATCCGCCAGGACAGCTGCAGTGACCGCCTGCGCCGCTGCCTGGCTGGACTGTCTGCCAGGCCCAGGCCCCCTGCAGGCCCGGCGCCCACCTTACAACCAGAGCTGGCCCCCAGCTCACATCTGAAGTCAAGCCCCCACCCCCAGCTCCTACCCAGGCCTCGTAGCTCATACCCAAGGAAGCCTGGTA
Organism: Echinops telfairi; assembly: GCF_000313985.2. Classification (NCBI taxonomy): domain Eukaryota; kingdom Metazoa; phylum Chordata; class Mammalia; order Afrosoricida; family Tenrecidae; genus Echinops; species Echinops telfairi. The sequence goes on along the minus strand of NW_022111358.1, from coordinate 50,300,527 downwards.
GTGCAGGGGCTAAGCACCATGCTGCTAGCCAGAAGTCCGCGGTCGGAACCCACGGCTGCTCGGCGGAAGAAAGATGAGGCCGCCGGCTTCCACAAAGATTGACGGCCGCAGAAGCCCATGGGTGGGGAGGTGGGGAGGTCTCTGTCCCAGAGGGTCACTGCGAGTTGGTACTGACACTGTGGCAGTGGGCAGTCCTCTTGCTCACCGCCAAGCTCTATGGGAACCTTGGCCAGCGCTCAGCCCATACCTGGGCCCCCAGCTTATCACAAGCATCCCTCTCTCAGCCCTCACCCCAGTTCCAGAGCCTGGGGCGGAGCTGCTCGCTGAGGGGCCACGGGAGACAGGGAAATTACAGATCACAACAAACAGAGCAGCCCCCTGACAAATAGGCCTGCGTGGTGTGAGCAGTATATTATCCCATAAAAACGTCGTCGTCGGCCAGCCGAGCAAAGCAGGCGC
>NW_022111358.1:50294899-50299942 GCF_000313985.2 Echinops telfairi | reverse complement strand
CCCCCCACCCCCGGTCTGGGGGGCTTTGCATTCAGCCTGTGGCTCGGATCCCAGCTTGCAATATGGTGTCGTTGGCGAGAGGGCTGGGTCCCCAAGGATGAAGGGACCCGGGAGCTCAAGGCCGGCATCCCTAGCAGGCAAGGGGGCAGGGCTCTGCACCCAAAGTTTGTCCACACATCTGTGCAGGAATGGACAGGGCAGCAGGCAGCCCCCCACCCCCCGGGAGGCAGGAGCCCCGTCTCACAAGCAGGCCTTTTCAGCAGGGCCAAGCCTCCCTCCATCCAGCCTGGGCAAAGCTTTCATTTTGGAAACGACCCTGCTCAATAAAGCAGGGGCTACGTGGGCTGCACCCCAAAGTCATGAAGAATGTTCTAGGGGACTCATAGGCAGGAACTGGCCCTGAGGCCCTCTGAGCAGAGCCTGGGTTCCTGCCACACTGGCCCCTCCCAAAGAGGACACATTGGGGTGGGGGGAGCAGATGGGCAGTCTAGTGAGGACTTCCTGGGGCAGTGGGGGGGGGTGGTCACCCAAGGCTGTCAACGCCTACGTTGTCTGCCAATATTAGCAAAATCATGATAGGGGAGGAAGCCAGGAGGGCTCAGGGTGCCTTCCAGCAGGATAGACAAGGGGTGCTCTGAAGGCGACCCCCAGGGCCCCTTCCCATCCCATCCGGAAAGTAGTTGCTCCCAGTGGCCTGGCTTGGGAATTCCCAGCTGCAGGAATGTGGTGGGTCCCAGGCTCAGACCCTGGGGTCAGGCAGGGCATTCTGGGAAATGTAGTCGTTGGGGAATTCAGGGCCTGCGAGAGTTCTGGGCACGTTTGGTTAAGGAACAGTCAAGGGGTCAAGGGGCAGGGGTAGAGAGACAGAGCCCCAAGAGCAAGCGCCCCAATTGTGTGGCTTACAATTATCCCAAAGAGGCTGAATTGAATACCAGGCTTAGGCTTACGGCGTTCCCTAAGCCAGTGTGGTCCTTCGCTCTTATTTTGGTGGAGAGACCGCGTCTCCCCAGAGAAGAGGCCCTGGCCAAGCACCTCTGCCCTCCTCTGGCCCCCAGCTGCCAGGCCTGGGCACTGAGGTACCAGGCTGGGGCGGGGTGCTACCTGCGGCTGCCAGGCAGGCGGCGGGCTCCTGCTGGCACGTTATTTACACTCACAGCCCCTCCGATGACATATGTAAGTTGACAGCGAACATCCTATCAGCTTGCTGGAGTGTATCTTGATTGTTAAAACACACTCTTAAAGGTGTACCGTCATTTATCAAATTAAAATAGCCGGCAGGCATGCCTTCCTCCCTGAGGCCTCTCTGCTCCTGGGGGACCTGGCCCCTGCTCCCAAGGACCCCGGGCTGGAAGCCCTCCCCAGGCCACCCTAACAAAAGGCACGCCCACTGCTGCCCAGTGGATTCCAACTCGGGGCCACTGGACAGGACAGAGGACTGTCATCCAGCAGGGCCTCAGGCTGCCACGTCGCTGGGACCACAGCTGAGCACTTAATGCCAGTGTCACCAAGACTCCTTTCGCCGCATCCCCGGCCGGGGAGAGCCCACTAATGGCCAAGAAGTGCCAAAGGCCAGAAGCCCCAACAATTAAATTTAAACTCATGCAAAGTTCAGTGGCCAGTAAATTATTATTTTTATTAGCTTGAACCAAGTTCCCGTAAGAGAGAAAGTGGACTTGCTCCCATGAATGACTCTTGTATAATTTATTTAACTCCGTGCTCTTTGCCAAAGCCGGGAATATTTTTAGCTCGTTCTGTTGTTGGGTTTGGCTTTTTTAAGTGTGTTTCTGCGGGGTATTTTTAACCTCCTCCCTGGTATTCTAACAGCCTACTGTGCGTTTCTTAGTCCTGCCTATGCTGGCTGGGTTGAGCTCTGTCTTGCAGTGAGACAGAGATGGGGTTGGGGCGGGGGGCGCGCCGGGGAATGCGTTCTAAGAATAACCGGGAGTCACCAGGAAGCGTTTGGGGGTGGGTGCGTTTTCCAGGGGGGCAATGGGAATATTTGTGAAGAGCGGCTCCCTGCCCCCACTCACTGATGTGCTGTTGTCTGTAGTCTTCACGTGGCCTGGACAGGCCTCTGGAAAACGCAGAGGGCAGTGGACGTGGTGGCAGTTCAAGCCACACTGGCGCAGGAAAAACCCAGCTCAAAACCCACATTCCAAAAATGGGCTTCGGTGGGGAGGGCAGGGCCTGCAGCAGCCACCGGCATCCCTGGCTCCGGGCTCCTGCGGCGGCTCTGATGTCCCCCACCCCCTTCCCTGGGCGCTGTCACTTAAGAGCAGGATGGGTAGACTCTTCGGAAAGTAACTCTTTTCACACCTACTTAGTGCTAGTAATGGTAGCCCAAGCAGCCGTCCTGTCACGGAGTTAATGAGGTCTTTACAAAAACGGTGTGCGTGCGTGTGTGTGTGTGTGTGTGTGTGTGTTTTCCTTTACAAAAATATCTCACATGACAAGAGGAGGGGAGCATTTGAAGGGGTCTTTTCACACTAGGAAATTCTCCCCCTCTCTCCCGTCTCTGGATAGAAGCTTGGCACGTCACTAACACTAGACGCAGCCCCCTTTCTTCCCTCCCCACAAAGAACACCGGGCTCCCGGGGGGCGCCTGGCTTCACTGGTGGGGGCCATTTACACCCCAAAGACGGGGCCAGGGGAACCCCCAGAGTGACAGCCAGATGATTCATACCCAGACTTGGAAGTGCCCCAGGCAAAAAGGCTTTGGTCAAGGGCTGACCCAGCGGGAGGAGGGGGAGGGGATGCTCTGCCACCAGGCAGGACAGGGAGGCAGTCAGTCTGGGCTTCCCCTTCCCGTGGCTGCCGGCGCACCCCTGATTCAGCCACTCACTCCCTCTCTCCGCTCGGGAGCTGCGAGCTTCCCCCATCGCTGGAGGCAAGGGCGCTGATGAAAAATCTTGGGCTGGTTCACTGTTGATCACCCCCCTCCCAGATCTCACAGCTTTGCGCCCGGACCATCTGTATTAGAGACAAAATCTTGCACCGCACTAAAAATAATGATTCCAAACATTTTAATTGCACCTTTCGGTGACAAGGTTACTGTAACAGCGCTTTGCCATAAAAACCCACGGCCGATTATAAAGCTGGCAGCACTTTCAGTTTTAGAAAAACAATGGGCGCGTTCACTCAGGGGGCGCAGCTTCCCCCATCGGGGGTCCCTCAAGCTGACGTCTTGAAAGGACCGGGTGGGGAAGGGGCCAGGGCCCGGGCAGTAGGCCAGGGGACCCTGGGCTCTGCAAGGCAGGAACCCAAGTGGCCTGGGATCGGAGGCAACCTGGGGCACCAGCACCCTTACCCAGTTCACATCAAAGCTGAACAAATGGAGTGGGAAGACAACGAGGACGACTGGGCCTGGTACTTTCTGTGGCTGGGCCCCTGTGGATCCCCAGACTAGCCACTGGCACGGGGAGAATGTCCAGCAGTGTGTCCTTCAAAGTCTGCACATGCAGTGCAATATCTGTATTTCAGAACTCAAGCCTGCTGTTTCCCTCCTACACTTGATCACAGCTCCAGCAGGCGAAGGAGCAGCCGCTCCTTTGTACAAGCTAGACCTCACTGGACTTTAGGAAGTCGGCATCCCACATCCGTAAAGCCCCAGCTGTACGGGGAGCAGGCCAGCTCTGCCCGGAATCCCCGCACCAATGACACTGCACCTCCTAGCACAATGGGCCCTCCCTTCCCTCCTGATGTGGCACGTGGCCCTGCAGCCCCCATCTGGGGCACCCTGGGGATCTCCGGCACCCTCTAGAGCGACCTGCCTATGGGGGAGAGGAGCCTTGGGGTTGCTCAGGGTACCCTCTGGCCACGGCCAGTACCACCTCCTACCACCCTGACCTGCGGCCTACACCCCGAGAACCACGTGGACAAACTTGGAATGCACGAGACAAAGGTTCCATAGGGCTGCCCAGCTGAGGTCGCACCTGACACAGTGGCCCCTGAGAGTGGACCCGAAGGCCGGGGAGTGGCAGCAGAGGTCCAGCGTCTTGTTCCAATGGGGGACTGGCCTGGCCAGGCCTCCCTAGGAGGGGACAGCGCAGCGGCTGATGGAGGGTCTGTCAGTGGTGAGGTGATCCTCTGGGTTACAGGGCACGACGTGGGGGTGGAGGAGAGCTCCTCCAGCCCCACCCCCCACCCTGTGGTCTCAGCCTCCCACTCCCCCAAGCAGGGGCCACCAGCCTGCAGCCTGGAGAAGGCCTGGCCCTGCAGCCCCCAGCAGCCCCCTCGCCCTGGGTGTGGGCGATAAATCTGGAGGAGGAGAAGTGGAAATCACAGAGGGAGAAGGAAGGAGGAAAGACAGTGACCAGAAGCCAGCTGAGGGGGAGCTGGGCCAGGCCTGGGCAGAGCCACGGGGGCCACAGGCTAGCTTTGGGGATTCTCCTCTGGTTGTACATGCCGCTCAAAGCTCATTAGTAATTAAGCAATTTGGTCTGTGGTGTGTTTTTATTTTCTTTTAGGAAATTTATGTTTTTTGTCTTGCACATTTCTTTCACGTCTCCCTTCGCTGACGGGTTCCCTCTGAGTCCCGCCGCTGCCTTTTTAATCCGCACACTAATTGTAATCCCATTAAGGCAGATATAATTTTATTAGTATTCACAGTTCATCAAGCTAGCAATAATAACGGCGACTGCCAAATTTAAAAGAAAAGAAAAAGAACTACAAACAGCGCTGGTGATGGGTAAAACAAGCTGTTAAGCAAAAGCCAGAGGACCTGGCGGGGTGACCCGGGATCCCCACGCGGTCTCCAGGTAGGATCCAAGCATCTCTGCTAAAACAGCCAAACCCCGGCGACCCACACAGCCGGGACCTGCCGCGGCCCCGCGGATGGCCCCTCCGGCCAGGCTCCAGCGACGGCTTCCTTGCCTCTGACCTTGAGCAAAATGAACGTCCGCATTGTGGGGGCACTGGGGCCCCCATCGGCTGTCTCCCGGAGGTGACCCGAGGCCCCGCGCGGAGCGCCCCGCTTTCTCCCCCTGCAGCAAATTCGCGCGCACTCGGCTGCACCGAAATCGGAGCTCGGCCAGCGCCGCCCCC
>NW_022111358.1:50288724-50291689 GCF_000313985.2 Echinops telfairi | reverse complement strand
AGAAGCGCGCAGAGACCGGAGCACGGACGCCGAGCTCGGCCGAGTGGCCGGCGCCGCCCGAGCTCCCGCCCCTCCTAACGCACGCGCGAGCTGCTTCAGGGTTGCTTTTGTTTTTAACTTTGCATCCAAAAATCCCTGCTGGTTTTCGCCGCTCCGAGGACCGGGACTTGGGGCCTGCCGCCTCCCCGGCGCCCGCCGCCACTCGGCCAGCAGGCCCGTCGGCCGAAGCTCAGGGCGTGGGCCACTCGGACGCTGCAGAACCCGTTCCCTACGAAACGGCCGCGCCCGCCCTGGGGAGAGGAAATCAGAGTTGGGCACCCCTCCACCCGCGCCCAGGGACACACCAGCCCGAACACCTAGCCACGCAGCACAGCCCGAGCCCCGCGCGCGGCCGGCCACGCGCGACTTCAAACCTGCCTGAGTGCACGTCTCCCTTGGTCCCCTCCGCATCCCCCCCTCCATCCGCAAAATAATTTCTGAAACGGTCTGATCTGAAACGAGTTAAGCTCTGTGAAGCGAAACCCGAAAGCCTTGGTCTGAGCCCCCTGCACCCTGGCCCCGCTCGGCGCCCTGCCCGAGGCCCGGAGCTGCTCGGGGCAGCAGCCGCGGCCACCGCCAGCAGGATGGCTCCCAGCGCCGCGGCGCGATCCGGAGGGGCCGGCCCGGGACTGTGGAGGGGGAGGGGTGCAGGGTTGGGGGGGCAAACAATTGGGGGTTCGTTCACGGCTCCTGGGCTTCTGTTGGCGGCCACCCGGACCTCGCCAACAATCCGCCCCCAACACACAGAACCACCGCGCGGCTCCAGCGGATGCAGCCAGGCTATCCCCGTGCACTCGCGGTTATCTATTTTTAATGCTGGGTGTCGGTGGAGACAAACAGGGCTCAGAGAAAAGCAAGGACGCATTACGGGGGGAATTTTAAACCGATCGATACGATTTTTTCTCAGAGAGGAAAAAAAAGCGCTCTCCTCTCTAATCCATCTTATACATACATACATACATATACATAAAACCGATCGGCATCCTAACGGGTTCTTCAAAAGGGACGATAAATATTTCTTAAAATCACCATCCTGACTTTCACTTGCTTAAAATATATATATATATGTAAAATCCCCAAGCCAAAGTAAAAAATAATAATAAAAATGCAAAACAAAAAATGAAAGCAATGCGGTTACTTACTGGAGGCTGTTTCCTGGATACAATTGAATGCAATACAATTAAATCAGTAAATGTGACTTTGTTTTGTATTCCTATTGGTATTTTCAATGTGCTGACTGTTGCGCCGTGCAAGCACCGCTTCCACAACAACGACTCTAGCAAGCCCATGCAGAGCGGCTTCTCAAACCTGCAGCCCGGCGCGGCGAGCCACGGGCCCTGCATACTAATAAGCCCGTGCCACTCATCCCTCAGCAGCCCGCGCGCTGATTGGCCGCACCGCCCTCCACGGCCGGGAGCTCGTGCCACTCATTTGGCGTAAACAGGCCTCCCAATAGGCTGGCGCCGGGCCAGGGAGCTGCCAATCAGGGAGCAGCAGGGCTACTACCGAGCGCGATGGCGCCTAATTCAAGCCCGGCGACTGCGCAGCTCCTCTGCGCAGATCTTTGCAGCTGAATGGGAAAGCGGTGGCGGAGGGCGGGAGCGTGAGCAGGGGTGAGTGGGAGCGCGTGTCCGGGCCGAGGGAAGCCGCTGGTTGTTTTTTTTTTTTTTTAATCCAGCAGGTCTAGCGTTTGACTTCGGGTACAGGGAAGCCTGAGAGAAGGCACCACGGAACAGCCATGTGAACAGAGGCCTTTTTCAACCTAGGATTCCTGGCAGGTGGTTGCACCAGCCTGCAGGTAGGCCGAGTCAGGGCCTGAGACTCCTGGACTGCAAGGCGGCCTACCTGGCCCCCTCCTGCCCGCCGTGCGGTTGGACGCAGCCGAGTTGAGGGGCTCCTGTGTCGCTGGCGAGCCCAGCCGGCTCTTCTCACCTCCTGCCACACACACTGGCACAGAGCTGTGATGATGGAGATCAAAACGAGGGAATGCTTGCTGAAACAGATGACCCATTCCTCATCTGCAAATAGGTTTGAAACTCGAGGGGAGACTTTAAAAAGTTCGTGGAAGGAACCGATCATGGAATTTTCCTGCGAACTTGGGGCGGCCCTCGTACGAGATGTAAGAATAACGATTTTTTTTTCCCTACCCGTGATTTGTCTATTTATTGATGAAAAAGGCGTGCGACAATGATCTTTATCGTCATCAGATGCAAACTGCTTTCTTCACCTTCATCAAATAAACATTTCCGCAATTTAGCTCCTCCACAAATAAAAACAAATTAAAATCGTTGCTGTAAGACCGAATAGAACTGCCCTATATGGAGAACGACTGCCACAACTTTCTCCTGCAGAGTGGCTGTGGGTTCAAACTGCTGTCCTTCCGGTTAGCAGCTGGGCACTTATCCACTGGGCCACCTGGGCTCCTGTCCTGCCCTCCTCCTACCTAAATGCTATTTATTCTCCAAGAGTCCAGAGTATGCCTTAATGGCTTAATCACTCTTCCTCTTTATCCCTGTGACTCTACCTCCCCTCTAGGAAAAACAAAAAACAGGATATTTAAACTAGATGCCAACCAACACATTCACACGCATTAGAAATTCTCTAATTACTAAGGCAGTGGCAGGAATGAGTTAAACTCCAAGCCTTCTGTGTGTCCCTGTCGCCCCCCCCTTCCTTCCCTCCCCGCCCTCTGGGACGGCTGGGATTGGTTGGCATTCAGCCAGCAGGTTGTCAATCACAGAGTGTAAACAAGGCGCTGATTGGCTGTTGTACAGTCTGCACCGGGCCTCCCGAAAAAAGCAATTACTGGCTCCGCGGTTTCAAGGCGGCCCAAGGCCGCTTGATGAAAGGAGATAAGCTAGGGACCGTTTCCAGGATCCCCGCGGGCCGACCCCGGCAGCCCGGGAGCCGAGGTGCCGCCGGAGCC
>NW_022111358.1:50273139-50288417 GCF_000313985.2 Echinops telfairi | reverse complement strand
GCGGCGGAGCGCGCGGTGGCCTCCGGGGCCCTGCTGGCCCGGCGCCGCGCAAACCCTGCTAAGCGCCGCCGATCGGATTAGCGCGCGCCTATTCATTAGGCCGGGGTACGATTGAATTAGGTCCCGGGGTGCGGAACCCGGAGGAGGCGGTGCGGGCAGGGAGCGGCCGCCAGGGCGTTGGCGCCGACCACCGGGCTCGGTCCCGGGCGATCTGCCGTAAGGCGCAGCGCTCGTCCTCCGAGGCCGCACCCCGCTTGGTGCGGGGCCACCCGCTTCCCACGCACACACCCAGAGCGCCCTAGAGCCGGGCACCCGCTCCGCAGAAATCTTGGCTCTTCTTCGCAGCCGGGGCGCCGCCCGCCCGGTCCTCCCCGCGGCCACCGGCGCCCAGCACGGGAGGGGGGCCCTCGCAGACGCCTCTCCACTCTCCACAGTGGAAGCGGAGTTTCTTCCTGCAGACTGGCCGACTCCAATCAGCTAGTTTCCGGACCTGGCTCGGCGGGGGCCCTATCGCCCTTTCTTCTTTTCTTTTTTCCCCCTCTCTACCTCCCCCCATTCCTCTCTCATTCATAAGGTTAACTAACTTTTAAAGATCCATTTAAAGCTTTAAAAATAAGTGAAACTCCATGCCCACGGAGAGAACCCCTTGGCGCCCTGTGACCCCCTAGAGTCGCTCTGATACAAACCCTAAAGGCATACCTTGGCTATCCAGAAGCTGGGGGCCAGGCTTAGCTGCCCACCACCGAGTGGGGGAGGGGCGGCCCTGCAGGGGCCCCCCCCAGCCTTCTTACCTCCCAGGGGAGGGTCCTGCTAGGAAGCTCCCCACCACTCCTCTGGGCGGCCAAATTGCGTCCACCCCCAACCCCCACCAGCCTGTGAGGATGGGGTGGTTCCGGCAGCACTGCCAACCCTCCCACCCCCAGCCAACCTCCCTTTTTTTAGTGGCCTTCTGAGCTTTTTGCTGGGCTTAGCCAGGTTCCTTACTTGGTGGGTGACAGATGGCCTCCGCCCGCGCTGCTCTCCCCCCCACACACACACACCAATCTAGGGCAGCCTTGGTGCCATCTGCGGGCCACCGGCCCTTGCCTGTGGCATGGACAGAACCCAGGCCCTGTGCCGAGAGAGTTACCTCCCTGGGCTGCGCCAAGCATTCTCCAACCTCGTGATGGCCCCTCCTCCCCCAGCGTTAACTTAAAACAAATTTTTCAATACTGTTTCAAAACAGTTGTTACAGCAAATAGCTGCAGACGGGCCTGCTGGATAGGCCAGGCGCTGGCAGCTGCCCAGTCGCGCAGGAAGCTCGGAAGCGCCCGAATTCCCTCCCGGGTCCCCCTTGGAAGGCCAGGCTGCCCAGGCTCCCTGGCTGTGTGGCTGGGCTCACCATCAGCCAAGGAAAGCTTCCCGTTACCTCCCTCCTTGCTCTGCTGTTCAAAGCTAACAAATGTTTTTAATTTTAGAGGAACCTCAGTATGAGGGTCTGCAGACTGGCCTTCCACAGGGGGGGGGGTGTAGAAAATGAAGCTTAAGATCAGCATTGGCATGGGGACTCTAGAGCCTCAGCAGTCCGGTCTGCTCCCTGGCCCACAGCCAGCAGGGTGGCCCCAAGGCTCTGCTGGGCCTGAAGAAGTTCCTGGACTAAGCCTGCTTTGGCCTGACAGTCAGATGGGCTTCATGGATATGGCCTCCCATGCACATACATGGCATGTTAATGCACACATACAGATGTGCTTGCATCATGCACATACCCCGGTGCACACATGCACAACTTGAGCATAACACACTCAGACATCACTCCTACGTGTGTTGCCTTTGAAATTCCCACGCATAGGCCTTGTGCACCACATACATGTCCGCATACCAACATGTGTCACACACATCATCACATGCCCACATGGGATCTCTGCACTTAGGACATTTGTACACCACACACCTGGCCAGGCATCAGCATGCATATGCCATGCTCCCTCATGTATCTCTGCACGGAAAACACACACGCAGTCATCGCACACCATGCTCGTGTTCATATCCCAACATGCCTGCACTGCACGCACATCCCACTCCTACATGAAACGTGCATTGTACACCATACCCCTGTTCACAAATCAACACACATCTCCCACAACCCACGTGCACAAGCCCTCTTGCAAGCCTCCCTGCCCCCTAGTGCCAGCCCAGAGCGGCCCCCAGGCACCCTTGCAGATCTGGGTACTCCCAGCCAATCCTGCTCTGTCTGAAATCGCCAGATAAATAAATCACCATTTTTCTAACACAGAGTGGAGGTTACATAAAACTGTGAATTAGTTGCGTCTCCGGATAAGAGCCTGTCGGCCGAGGCGCACACCACAACCTGCTCCCAGGACTGTGACCCCGAGCCCCCGTTGTTCCCTGGGTCATTAGGCAAAGGGCAAATTAGAAACAATTGGTTGATGACAAAAATGGACTCTGAGCTCTTTCCCCCTCCCCACCCCACCCCCGTGGTGCAGGGAGACAGGCCCAAGGGGGGGGAGCTGCAGACCCGAGGCCCAGGGGCAGGTGTGGGTGTCCCCTCCCTCTGGTGCTCTTCCCCTTAGGCCACATGTGGGCAGCCCTGGGCTCAGAGAAGGGGGGGTGAGGGGCAGGCTGGGGCTTGGGTGCGGACCCAGATGGGTGTCAGCACCCATTCTTCCTCCTCAGGAGAACAAAGATGCCCAGCCAGCCATGGCTCGGTGTCCAAGGAGAGCTTGGGGACCAGCGGTATGTCACTCTCCGTTGGTGAGGATTCAGACCCTCCCAGCCCAGATCAGCCTATCGTCCACAGTCCACAAAGCACCCCCACTCTCAGCCACCACATGTGGGGACTGATGTCTTCCTTAGGCCTCAGTCGGCTGGAGGGGCAGGGGCCACCGAGCTGTCAGTCCAGGAAGTGGGGGCTCAGGTCCCAAGCGGCTGGAGGATGTGCCCTACTGCATCAATGGGCAACTATGTGACCTCCTGGGTGCCCTTAAGGCCCCAGCTGGTGGGGAAGCCCCTTCCTGGGGACTCAGACAAGAAGGGGTGGTCTCTGTTTGCCGAGGTCGAGGTCTATGGGTCCTCAGTACTGTCGGAGTGAGCCTGCCTTATCGGGAAAGGAGGGAGTCTCCTCCAATCCCAAGGGAAGAATGAATGCATTGGGAAGGGGTCCCCACGGGGGGAAAAAGTCTCCCATTGGCCGCCTGCATCATGCACCCTCACCCCGAGGGCCAGAGGGCAAGGTGAAGGACTGCTCCTAGAACTGCCCCCACCCGGGTCCCCACCCCCAGCCCATTGTCAGGGAGCAGAGGGCCGCAGACAGACTGGGCCCGGAAGGTCCACTGGGAGGCCTCCACAGTGTCCACCCCAGGCTCCTGGGCAGAGGCTGCGCAGGGTCCGCCTGCAGGGGAAAGCTGGCTTCGAGGCCACTCTGCTCAGGGAGGCGAAGGTCAGTTTTAACTGCCGCCAGAGGAGCCTACCCACTGCCTCCCCAGCCTCCTCTGTCCCCCATGCCACCTGGGCTTCTGAGGGCGCTGGGTGCCTCCCAACAAGGGAGGAGGCCGCCTAGGCCCTTCCCCTGTGCTCCAAGGTGCTGCTAAACAGAGTGCCAGTTCTGGTGCCCCTAACCCACTTGTGTGCTCACGCAAGAGTAAGTTGGTGAGCTGGGTACCGGGGCGGCCCACGTGCGTTAAATTAAAGTGACTTTAATAAGTGCCAGGCACCTCCCCTGGCCCACACTACTACTGGCGTGGTGGTGGTGGTGGAGACCATCCTGGCCCCACCCCTCTCCCACTGTCTTGCTGCCCCCAGCTTCTGGTGACTGTGGACCTCCCCACCCCCACCCCCACCCCCGCCGCCCAGCATCCCGTTCAGCTCCTGCTCTTCACTGGCTGCTTTGTTGAGTCTGGGGGGAGGGTAGACGTTGGGAAGAGGGCATGAGGTGCTGGGTCACCATGTCCTTACCCTCCAAAGCCAAGACAGAGGGCCAGCACTGCTGGCTTGAAGGCAGGTTTCCTCTTGCGCGCCAGCCCCCAAAACGCACCCTCTGCCTTCCTGTCCACAGGGGTCACCCAAGAGGCAGGCCTTCCTGGAGACAGGTGTTCAGGAGTGGGCCAGCAGAGCCCCGTGCTGGGTGCCTCCAGAGGCAGGGGCTCCCAGTACCTGCCTCAATTCTACACCCCTGCGCGTTTGAGTGTGTTTATAGGGGTCGCTGTCAGAGCAAGACAGGTGAGGGCCCTGGGAGAGGGTGCAGCTGCGTGGGCATCAGGGTCTTCTCTGTGGACCCCAGGCCACATGGGCCCAGGGCACATGGGGATGGTCCAACAGGATCTTCTCTCCACCACAGCACACACAGCCTCCTCCCATCACACACAGCCCTCTCTCATCACACACAGCCCCATCCCAGAACACACAAGCCCCCTCCCAGAACACACAGCCCCCTCCCATCACACACAGCCCATTCCAGAACACACAAGCCCCCTCCCACCACACACAGCCCCCTCTCATTACACACAGCCCATTCCAGAACACACAAGCCCCCTCCCATCATACACAGCCCCTCCCAGGACACACAGCCCCCTCCAGGACACACCTACCCTAGCACTGAGGGCACCTTGTCCCTGTCACTCATGGTGACAGGGCTTGATGAAACACCGCCTCCGGCCCCAGCAGAGGGTCCAGGCGCAGTGGGCAGCGGGCAGCTTGGGCTCACGTAGGCTCCGTGGACCGGCGTCCTTGCGGCTACACCAGGAGCTCCTATGTTCGTCCTGATCAGATTTTCATCCCCAGCCTCGCTCCTGGGGCGGGAGGGAACCTGCCCTAAGGGTTGGCCCTAGCCCCAGCACACTCCTCTGCTGTGGCCCAGTGGGGCTTTGTGCTTTATGCTGGAGGCTCCCCCAGGGCTGGGGCAGCAGGCACTGCCTGGTAGGTGTGTGAGTGTGGGGGGCAGACGCTGGCCTGGCTACCTGCAGCACCTACCCAACAGAAATTACCCCCTTCTACGGCAGGGCCTGTTGTCCAGCCTGCGCCCTCCGCAGCTGGCCTGGTGGGGACACAGCCCTACGACCAAGGGCCAGCACATCGGGGCTGGCTGCAGGGTACCACCTCCTCGTTTGTTCAACACGAAAGTCGATCCGTTTAATTAAAAATCATTCTCTAGATCCATTTTTTCTTGTCCTGCACAGACAGACATTCCACCCGATTTCGCAACGGTCAATACCCCCCCCCCCCCCCGCAGGTGGCCATTCCCCTCTGGAAGGGTCTCCAGGGGAGGGTCCTGGAGACACGTGCTGCAACCTGCGTCTGCGCCCCTAGGCCCGCCGGAACCCCGCGGCCGAGCCGGAGCGCCCAGCACCCTGCTTCCCACCGCGGTGAACCTCTTGCCTCGATGTGCTTTTCAGTCCGCGGTTTCCGCTGCAGGAAGCGTTCGGGGTGGGTGGGGGGTGAGCCAGCCCCTAGCCCCCGGCCCAGGCCGAGGCAGCCCGCGCTGCGACCGGACCCGCGTCGGGAGAAGCGCGGGCCGGCGGCCTGCCTACCTGCTGGCCGTGGCGTCCGTCCCTAGCGCCGCGGGGACGCGGTCCGGGGCGCCATAGTCGCAAATGTATGGCCTGGGTGGCGCGCTCCCTCTCCCACAATGGGACCCGGCCACATTAAGCGGGAAATTGATGAGCGGGAGCCTGGCTCCTGCTCTCCGCGGCCGGGGCTGGGACCCCGACCTCGCTTGGGTGGGGCCATCTGGTGCCACCGCGCCGAGGACCCCGACCCGGGTGGCGGATCCGCCTCACCCCCATTCCCTCCCTCAGCTCCCGCCTCCCGGGAGCCTGGGCCCCCCCGCCCCCCGTGGGGCCGGCGCCAGGAGGGGGAGGGGGAGGCCTAGATGGCCCAGCCCCCACCGCCTGAGCCTGGCCAGGCCAGCGAGTGACCAGCGGGACACGCCTGGACTGACGGCAGCGGCGGCGGCGCTTCACCGGCCCCCTCCACCGAGGCGCGGTCCCCCGGGGCCCGCAGCGTCTGAGGGCACCGAACTGGTTCGGGCAGGACCTTAAAGGCGCCGCTGGCCCTGTGGCCATTGTCTGCGCCACAAGGCTAGGAAGGTCTCAGTGGTTGGGCCCCCGCGGCACACCCCTCTCCCCCAACACTCCCCACCACTGGGGTGAAGCTTCAGCGCCCACCAGGCCACTCCGGGCTGCTTGGGGTAGTCCCTCCGGACGCAGGTTCCCCAGCGGAGGCCAAGGCCTGGCTTCAGATAAGAGGGGCTGGGGCAGCGTTGGCAGCTCAGGCTTGGTCTCTCTGACGGTGCCCTGGAAACCTCCTGGCCCTTCCTCGCCTCCCTGGCCTCTGTGGACATCTGGGTGCCAGATGCTGCCTTGGGCGCCCAGGTGTTTACTGTCCTGGCCCACTTTACAGCCTCACATTGAGGCGCACCCAGGGTCTTTGTGTGTGTGTGTGTGTGTGTGTGTGTGTGTGTTGGAGGTGGGCAGAACTTGATCTACAAGTCTTAATTCCTGTGGACCACCAAGGACGCTGAACCCTAGGTTGAGGAGCGCCCGTAGGTGCTCTCTGGAGAAGCCCTCACCCAGCCTGGCCCCAAGCTCCTGTGGCCTAGAGGACATGCTAATGCCAGCGGGGAGAGGCTGGCCAATCATGAAGACTGCAGCCTGCTCTCTTCCTCGGGGACCTTGAGGGGGGCGGGGCCCTTGCAGCTGTCTGCATCCCTCCCCTGGCTCCCCAGACACACCCCCTGTGAAGCTCCCTGCTCCCCAGCAGCTGAACTGTGCCCCTGGGGAGTCCCTACCCCAACCCACCCGGGATGTCAGGCCGCCCCTCTGATGTCAGGCTGGCTACTGTACTTGCCTCTGGGCGCTGGGGGAGGGAGGTGCAGCTGGGCTGTGGAGAATGAGTCCTTGTGGACTGCAATGAACGCCCCTTTGTCTGCACCCCCAGCCCTGTGGTGACCACGGGTCCGCAGCAGCACCAGGGGCAGGGGGCTTCCAAGAAGCATGGCTGCCTGAGCCACTCTGGCCTCCGGAAGGATCCCTGGGGGTGGTTGTTCCACCCCAGTCTCCTTTGGACCTTCACTCCAGAGAAAAGCCATGGAAAGCATTATCCTGGAACCTCCCGGGCGGGCACCCTGCCCCCGAAGCAAGGTCACATTCAGCTCAGTCCCCAGCCTGCAGACTCCTCCAGGGAGGAGGGCTAGGGGCCCCCACTCGCCCGCATCGGCCGGATGCAGGGTGGGGGAGGCGCTCCCAGCCTGGGACTCTGTGTTCCCAGCATATGAGAGATGATTAGAAGCAGGAACCCAACACCCTTTCCCTTAAAGCTGGGGTTCGGCTGTGGCGAAGCAATTGTCTCCTAACCTCCAGTGCGGCGAGCCCCACCCCTTGCGCCCCCACCTGCATGCAGCCATTGCCCACTGGGGGGATCAGATGGGCAACTTGGCGGCCTGGCCGAGGGGCAGGGCCCAGAGACAGTGGGGGAGAGTGGAACATCCCCCAAATGTTTCTTAGAAACCCTAGCCTTGCGCCCGTGTCCCCATGATGGGGACAGCTCGGGCAGCTGTTCCAGGAGGTGAGACTACAGGAGGGTGGGTTCTGAGCCCACCTGAGGACAGAGGCAGATGCCAAGGAAAATGCCAAGTGACCTCCAGGAACAGCAATTGGAACCCCAACCGCCGCTGCGAGAGAGGACAGGAACGTCCCGACTCCAGAAGTCCCCCAGCATCATAGCAACAGCTCTGAGGATGGCACTGGCCCGACACTGGGGTCCCTGGGTCACTCTTGCACGGAGGGTCCCTATGAGGCCGAACCACAGCCGGCCCCCAGAGCTGTGAGAAAATACATTTCTATTCCTGTCAGCAGCCTCCCACTCAGTGGTACTTGGTTGCAGCAGCTGGGAGACTCTCCCGAGCGTCGGCAGGCTAATTTCTGCCCCCCCCACACACACACACACAGGGCTGGGGTCATCAGGGGTAGTCTGGAGATCCATTGGCTCCTTGCTCCCAGAAAGATCTGGGGGTGGGCAACGGCTTCAGGCAGGGGTGGTGAGTTTAGTTGCCAGCACCTGGTAAACTCGCTCCCCAACTTGCTCAGGGCGGGGGGGTGGGGTGGGGAAGCAGTGTCCTGGCCAGTGTTCACACCGCTGACAACTCTTGGTCCCCTCCCCAAATTCAGAGCCACAGGGTGACTCATCAGACAGGGCAGCAGGAGTCCTGGCATGTCACAGGCTGGTCCTCGGGCTCGGCCAGCCCTGTTTCCTATTCCCCTCCGCTGCCCAAGAGTATGACCCTCAGTACCTGCCCTCTGACCACTGGAGGCTGACCACTCCCCAGCCGGGTCATGAGGCAAGAGAGACAATTGTGTGGCTCAGGCCATCTATCCAGCACTTACTGACGGCTGGGCAGCTGGCCTCGCCAAGTGTAAATGTAAGGTCCTGATGGGTGACCTCTAGGTGGATTCTGTACATGGCGTGGAGGGGCCCCTCAGGCCCAATGTCCCCACCCGCTGGGCTGCAGGTGAGACTTCACCTCGGAATGCAGCTCTTACCAGGGAAGACAGGCTGGGTGGGAGGGGCACCACGAGGGAAGAGGGAGTGAGGGGTTCCGGAGGGACGTGGAGCGTCCAGGAAATGACATCTCCACTGGCAAGGCCCTGCCCCGTGCTTGCAGGGGGATTTACATCATTAATAAACCCGACGTTCAAAGGTCAGGGGTTTAAGCGGAATATTAGGGCCGGAAGGGCGGGCTCCGGGTGGCAGGAGACAGGCTTATCAGCCCCATCCATCATTGGCCCCTGCCCCAGCCTGCTGGTCCTGTAGAGCTGTCCTCCAGCTGGCCTGCAGAGCGTCGTCTATGCACAGAACCTGCTGGACCAGAGCCCCCGGCACCTGGTCTGCTATGGCCCACACCTCTGGTGTCACCCTGACCCCAGCCTGGAAGCTACATCGAGGTCTGTACTCGGGCCGTCCCACTAGCAGCCTCCCTGGTCCTTAGGTGTGCCCAGACCGAGATCCCATGTCTGTCTGTCTGTCCGCTTTTTCAAAAAGACGCTCAGGGTGAGCTCCTGGTGGCAAGAGGTCAGACAGCTGACCGGGGGCTCTTAGCTCTGGGACACTGGGGAACGGGGCTGGGGGGCTCCTTTTGTACCCTGGATATCTTGGGGCAATTGAGTGTTTGCCACAAGCTGCCACCTGGTCTGGATCCCTTTGTCCCTACTCTGACACTGAAGATGTGGACTTTGAGGCCCAGAAAGGCCAAGACATGCAGGCTGGGGCCATACAGCAGTCCTGACCAACCTCATCTGTTGACCCCTTCCTGGAAGTCACAATTGTCACACTGAGACTCAACTGGGCCGGGGAATGGCCAGTCTCCAACAGTATCTGGTACACTGTCCTGCCCTTCGCCCCACCCCCGTGCCAGAGACTACCTGGGACCCTGGCCCTGGCGTCTAAATAAGGCCCAAGCAGTGTCGGCTGAACATGGAAGAAGTGAAGTGCTCTCTGGGCCAACAAGCCGTCTCCTCAGCAGGGCACACAGGCACCAGCCCCTCTGTAGCGCCCCATCCAGCTCTGGAAGTCTTCCCCAAGGAGGCCTGGGGCTGTCTGGCCACCCCAGGTCCCTCCCTGGACAGAACCCAACTCCCCTAAGCCCCTCTCCACTCCAGCTCTGATGATTCTGCCCCAGGGTCCCTCAGCCCCTATCTGATCACCTATCCACATCCTCCCAGAAAGCCACCCCCCCCAAGCCAGGAGCCAGGCCTGGCCAAGGTGCTCTGAGCCTCCTCCTCACAGGACTCCTCCGTGAGGGGCCCCAGTCACTCCCAGTTGCTGGAGAAGGAGCCACGCTCATGCCCCTGCCTGCTCCCCCCTTGCCTCCTCTGCAGATTCCTGACCTGAGACCAGCTGCTGGAGGCTGGAGGCAGTCTGCCGTGGTGTGTGTGTGTGTCCGTCCCCAGGACGCAGAACACACAGGGCAGGAGATGGCCTCTCCGTGGCCAAATTCAGAATCAGTCAGGTGGGAGGCCCTGGGCTAGTAATACAGCCACCACCCTGGAGGGTCACTGGACTGCAGCAGGCTCACCAACTGTGTGCCGGGGGAGGGCAGCCCTGCTGGGACCAGGAGAGTGCAGATGTGGAAGGGCCCTCAGCCTGAAGCACAACTACCTGCGCACACTGCACAGAGAGTGCCCTCCCAGGTGCTGGACCTCCTGCTGTGCCCGGTCTGCTGGCTGGCTTTAGGCCCAGGATGGAGGGGCCGTGGCTAACCCCCTTGGTACATCTGTCACACCCATCACTGGGAAACATCTGACAGTCATTATTTTTTCTGACATCCAGAGTTTCTGCACCCCGTCAGCTTACACACAGGCTTTCCTCGTCTCAGATCAGTGTATCTCTCCACCCTAGAGGGGCCGAGGCCCAGTGCTGACCGCTCACCCTGCTCCCAGCCCACCAGGCCCCTGGCTTTTGGCTGCAGGATTCTCCTGAGGGGGCACGGTTTGAGAACAGGGGTGTGTAGCCAGGATTGAGCGCCCGTAGCTCCGGAGCCCCTGGGACCCCCTGAGCTAAGCTTTTGTATTTGTCAGAAGGGCTCAACCATCTGGTGGTCACAGATACACAAAGACTTGGACCACTTGTTAAAAAGGCACTGTGAGCCTTAGATTTCGGTGTACCTGAAGGCAGCCCACGGGACCCCCACTCTATGGAGGAATTCCTACAAGTGGAGGCAGGCTGTAGGCTCTGTCCCAGGGCTGGGCAAGGGCCTTCAAGTGGCTGCACTTTCAGTTTGCAGGGTGATAGTTCTGGAGGACAGCAGTGTGTCGCACAGCCTTGGGCATGTGCTTACTGCCCGGGAGCTGGGAGAGCGAGCAGAGGCAGAGGCCACGGGTGGGCCTGGGAGCAGGAGCTGTCCGCTGCCACGTCCTCCTGCATCCCTGCTCCCGGGCAGCGCTGGGGGGTCACCTCTTGCTCCCGCCCCTCCTCTGCCACATCCTCCTCCTGGCCCTCCTCTCCAGCAGGGTTTTGGCAAACTTGTGAGGCGGAGCAGCCCCTCCCGTACTCAAGAGCCATAGCTGCATTTTTACAAACAGGAAATCACCCTTCTCTGAATAATAGCTCTATTTTCATTTTCAACTTTGCTTCAGAGCCACGTGTGTGGACCGAGAAAGAGCCGCAGACAGCCGACCTCGAGTCTGGAGCAAGGCGGCCACTCAGACTCTTGGGGCAGCCCCATTTCCCGTATGTAGCCACCGTCTCCATGCCCCGCCCCCCCAGTGTGCCCTTCAGTAACATGTTTGCAAGGGACATACGTGAGCACACCTGTGCGCACACACATGCTTCAAACGCACCGCCATCGAGTGGACCCTGACCTACAGAAGCCCTCTGAGACAGGGTAGAACAGCCCCTCCCCGGGGGGTGGGCGTGGGGGGTAGGATGGCTCTGAGACTGGAACTCTCGATGGGAGTAGAAAGCCACCTCTTTCTCTTGAGGAGCAGCTGTGGTTTGAACCGCTGATGGTCCCTGTGGCTCAGTGGCTTCCCACTCCGGGCGACCCCCGAGGGCAGAGCAGCACTGCCCTTGCGGGCCAAGACAGCAATCTTTATGGAGGACACAGCCACATCTCCCCCCATGGGGCGGCTGGCCGGCTCAGTGCGGGTTGTCCTCCCGTTAGCAGCCGTGTGCTCTAACCACTGTGCCCACCAGGGCCTCTCTCCTGTGTGCACACCTGTAAATGCCGTGTGCCGCACACCCCTGCCTCCCAGGTGTCCAGGCTGCTCACCAGCTGTGGGCTCCGTGGGCTGTCAGCAGGCACCTGTGTGCACCTCTCTGCACCGGAAGGCAGGCCTCCCGCACCTGCTTGACAGATGGGGAAACTGAGGCTCCTGGCCAAGAATACTGTGCCCAGGGCCAAGCAGACAGCAGCAGCATCATTGACTCCCCAGCATGCATTTTCTGCTCTTCCCCAAAAAAACATAACCACAGCAGGACTGCCCGGCGGCCACCCCACTCCAGGGAGAGTACGGGTGGGGGTTCCTTCGTAACTGAGGTGGACCAGGACCCGCCCCTGTTAAGTAGGCCCTGTGTGTGGGTATAGGCCCTTTTTAAACTGAGGTACATATATTAGGACCAGGACCAGGCGCAGTGGCCAGCTCAGGTGTCCTGCCTCAGAACTGTGCTCCAGGATGATTCTGGGTTAATGTCCTGGATTCGGATCACCAGCCCTTTCTTCTGGGCTGCCTCAGGGTGGACTTGAACCTCTGTCTCTTAGTAGTGCGTGCAGGGCAGTAGGTTTCTCCTCTCTGTCTCTTCTGGCCCGGGGAGCCCCGGTGGCAGCACGGTCATGCATTAGCCTGTTAGCTGTGTAAGTTCTGCGGTTTGAAACCACAAGAGAAAGACCGGCTGTCTACTCCTGTAAAGACTCAGAGTCTCAGCAACCCACAGGGGCAGCCGACCCCGTCCTGGAGGGTCACTAGGAGTCAGGATCAACCTGGAAGGACTGAGTTTTGACTTCTCTGGCTGTGGTCTTGTAACACCCACAGGATGATTGCCTGGGACTGTGTAAAAGTGAGGGTGGTGGGACTCGTCCCATGTCCTTTGGATACATTGTATCAAGAGTGAGCGCCATGCTGGGTAAAGCAGGAGGTCAGGGAGAGTGGGCAGACTGTCAAGGAGCTGGATGGGCACAGTGGCTGCACCAGTGAGCTCAAACACAGGGACCGTGTTGAAGGTGGCGCAGGACGGGCAGTGTTCCGGTCTGTTGTGCAGAACGCCCCAAGGGCACCTAACAACAGGCAGATACACTCACTGGGACCTGAAGATAAGGTGGCTGTGGCCCCCCTGGTGGGTTGTTTCATTTTGCCACCCTGCTGGGCTTAAAACGAGCCCATTCCAGAGGCACTGAGGGGGTGGGGGTGGGAGCCAGACTGCTATCAGGAAGAAGGTGCCCTGCTTCCTCAGGACCCAGGGCCCCTGCACTGAGAACTTCTTGGATGCAAGAGCTAGAGTTGCCCACACCATGAGCCAGCCCACAGCTTCAGGGTGTTTGCTGACCCGGGCAAGGAGCAAGAGAGCTGAACACCTCAGACAGGAGGCTTCCTGGCAGAGCAGGGGGTGCGGGGACCCTCTTGGGCAGAGAGATAGTTCTCAGGATCAATTCAGATCCTGATCCTGAATTTGCAACCTGTTTCTTCCTTCCTAAAGCCCGTAACCGTGTGTATGGTCCAGGGGTTCCGGGTAGACACTGGACAGACACGTCGTGGAGCCCAGCAGGGAAGCAGAGAGCGCGGAGTCAGAGCTAGTGAGGAGGACGGGAATCCGCTTCAGGCTGAGGCTGCTGCGCCCCCTCTCCTTCCCCCCCCCCTCGGCTGGCCTCTGGCGTCACCATCTCTCAGCACGTCCACCATGTGCACTGTCCAGGGTGCCAGTGGAGGTGCAGCATACCTGTGATGAGCGCCCTCGCTTTTCAGTCTTTATTTTTAAACTCGTGAAACACCTGTCAGGTAAAGACATAGAACGCGGCCTGCCCCGTGGAGTTCCCTTCAGCCCTGCTCCCCACCCCTACCCCCCTCAACGCCCCCACAGGTAACTATTACTCTTGGTGCTTCTCTGTTCCTGACATTTCATACAAGTGACGCCGTGACGGGCCCGGCCTGTGCGATCCATGTCACTCACATGTCAGTCACCCGCACCACCCACCCACTGCCTTCTAGTCCATCCCAACTCCTAGGCACTCTTGGGCAGAGAAGAAGTACCCCTTTAGGGTTTTCCAGACTGGAAATCTTTACGGGAGCAGACGGCCTTGTCTTTCTCCCTCGACCTTGTGGCTAGCAGCCCAGTGCGTAATCTACTACAACACCGGCCCGTTTACTGTGAGTCACACTGCATGTCGGGGATAAACCACTCGCTGTCTGTCCATTTAGTGGACATTTGAACTGCTTCCCAGGCAGCACTGGAACGAGCCAAGCTGTTGTACACACGCCTGTCCGTGGCATAAGAACTTGGGTTTATAGCCGGCCGGGGAATGACTGGGTCGTAGACCAGACGCCTTGCTTAGGGAGGACAGCGTGCTTGGTGACAAAGTTGGAGGGTCAGCAAAAAAGGAGGAGCACCCTCCACGGGATGGACTCACACAGTGGCTACAATGGACTCAACCATCACCCTGGCCGGTTGTTACAGTCTCCGAAACTCATAAGGGCAGGAGTCTGCACCCACTCGGGCAGTGAGTTTGGGTTCTGGAGGGTGCTATATGCCGAGAAGCCATAAATGGAACAGGAAGGAGGCTGAGGGCGTGGAGGACCGAACTGAACCAGAGCCAGAATCAAACTAGACAGCCAAGCCCGGTGCTCTTAAATTCTCTCTGACTCTGGCTGCAGATGGCCTCCACTCTGTCCCAGGGAGGGGCTGCTGGCTCAGAGACAGCAACCTTTAGCCAGCAGCCCGCCGCGTCACCCGGGCTCCAGGAGGCTGGCCGGATGCTGGTAAGGGTGACCTTCGTGCAGGTGCTGAGGGCGGTGAGGTGAGGTTCACAGGTATGGGGGGGTGCCTAATGGCCTGTCCTGCAGGGGGAGGAGGGAGGAGAGGGGATGCCAGTGGGACGGAAAGTGGATGTGGGGATTTCAGGGTCCAGGGGCGATGTCTCAGCTGGTGACTGGGCAGGCTGCCCCCATGGAGGGGATTGAGGGTCTAGAACAGGTGGGGGGTGGGGTGGGGTAGGAAGAGCTGCCAGCAGAAGTCAGGATCTGTGGGAGCTTGGCTGGGCCTCAGGCCAGCTGGGGCGGTGGGGAGGGCAGAAGCTGGTCTTTGCATGAATAAGAAGCATGGGCCCTCCACCTGCACACACACACACACACACACACACACACACACACACACACACACGAAGGGGCGCACTCAAGGCCTGGTGGGGTGGGGGGCAGTGACAGAAGAGGCATCTGAGGCCTGCAGGTTTCAGGGAGGCTCAGGCTCCCCTTGGAGGGAGGGGTTGGGTATGGTGGCACGCAGACGGCGCCCCCCCACCCCCCTTACCCACGGCACTCCAGGCAAGGCAGGGCAGGGCATGGGAAACGGTGGGGCTAGGAGTAGGCCAGCTCCCGGGAGGGAGGGGCAGGTTGGGCAGGGACACCTCCATAGAAGTGCCCCGGAGGAAGGGAGGACAAGAGTCCCTTCTTGGAGCTCTCCCCCTGCCGGCTCCACTCCACCCAGGGCTCCAACCCCTGCAGCAGAGAGGTCCCTAGGGTATCCAGAACCCCAAACCCTGGCCACTTGCACTCTGCACTCTGTCTGATAAGGAGGTGCTCACC
>NW_022111358.1:50261861-50273034 GCF_000313985.2 Echinops telfairi | reverse complement strand
CCCCCGTCTCTCAGCAAATAGGTTAACACCATGCTTTCTCTGCCTGGTTTTCACCTGAGCATCTCCTCGGGGCCCACCTCGGGTTTCAAGCTGCTAGTCTCTGGGCAGAGGTGGAGAGAGACTGTCTGCTCTCAGAAGCCTTGAGGCAGTGAGTGAGTGGGTGGGCACCTCCTGGACTGGGAGAGAATCCGTTTCTGCTAATTTCAGGCACCGCCTTTCTGATCCTTCAAGCAGCCTGGTGGCATCGTGGTTCCATAGAGGACTGTGATCCTCAAGGTCAGCAGATCAAAACCTCCAGCTGCTCCATGGGAGTAAGACAGGCGTTCTACCCCGGGAGAGAGTTGGGGCCTTAGAAACCCACAGGGGCCTTTGTGCCCTGTGTTGGGGTTGCCGTGAGCCAGAACTGGTGCGGTGGTTTTGTTTTTGCTGAGCATTTGCTAGGTCAGCCTAAGGAAGCAAATGCTTAAAAATAAAAACTAAACGGTACAGTACAGAAGATTGTCAAGTTTCCTCTTTTGAACTCTTGCGTGCGATTTCGGTGAAGGTGTACAGAGCAGGCCGGTTTCTCCATTCAGCAATTCCTGCTCGTGGACTCGCGACATCGCTGGCCGGCCCGCAGTGTGACAGCACTGTCCCCACTTCCTCCCTGGGTTACAGCCTCCTGCCTGCTGCCTGCCTGCCTGCCAGTCGCCTGCCAGCTGAGCTTTCTCCCTGGGCAGATGCTGCCTTTTGATGTCCAGTGGGCCACTGTGAGCAGCCCCCCTCTGTCCCTCGGTCACCTTACAGACCTGCCTGCCCTGTGTCTGTACGCTGAGCCATGGAAGTAAGCCCACCTTCAGGCGTGCAGGGCAACTTGCCTGTAGGCTGGGGGTTCCGCTAATCTAGTGTTTCCTGAAGTGGCTGATACTGCCCCTGGGGCGGGTGCTGGCACGATCCAGGGGCCACTGCAAAAGCAGAGCCTCATGCTTTATCCTGGAGTGTGGACTTTGGTACAGACGTTCCTCATTGCTGGGGGTGCCGACTTGGTTTGTTTTCTTCTGCAAAGGGGGCAGTTGGGAATCTAGGCACCAGCAAGCTGGTCTTTGTTTTATTTTTAATGGTTTGGTGCTTCGGTCCACATTTTTCTCCCCCTTGATTCAGATCTTGCTGTTGCGATGCCTTTCAGACCGGTCAGCCAGTGGGCACCATCTAGTTCTTCTGGTCTCAGGGCTGTAGAGGACTGGGTTTCATGTGGCCCATTCATTCACAGAACTAATTGTTTCCACGAGAGACGAGGCTCTCTACCCCCCTCGAGAGTTATGATCTCGGAAACCCATAGGATCGCTCTACCCTGTCCTGTAGGATCGCTAGGAGTGGGCACGGACTCCTTGACATTGGGCTCGGCCGGTTGGTTTTCTTTGCCCCTCTTTACTCTGGCTGAGGGTGGACCGATTGCTGCACCTGAGATGGTCGTGCATGAGCGTTAGGACTCCAGAGGCCACTACTCCCCAAAGTAGGACGTGGAACCCTGTCTTTGTGAACCACAGTCTACCACTTGACCTTGGTGTCCCCCAGGCCCAGTGACATCCCCTCGGAGTCTGGTTGTGTGAGAAGTCTTCGTAACTTTGCTCCCTTCCCCTTGCTCTGCTGTATTCACGGAGATATTTGCAGCACATGTAAGTGAATACAGATGTAGGCATATCCTCTGCCTTTACCTATTTGTCGCTGTGACCCCTGATCTTCCCAGCCCTATTCAGCTTGCGTGGCTGTCTGTGTATCTTATCATAAAACCAAAAAGCCAAACATTTGAGAAAACATCCCAACCCAGTCCATCAGTCCGATATTAGCCCATAGGTCTTATACCAGTCTATAAATTCTCTTCAGACTCACGCAACACATGCAATGATGCCAAATGCAGGAAGATCACAGGCCAGTGGGTGGAAAGTCTTCTGGATCCAGTGGCTGGATCTAGTGGCTGGATCCAGACCCTACAGAACTGGGTAGAACTGGCTCATCGGAGTTTCTGAGACTAACTCTTTACGGGAGTAGAAAACCCGGTCATAGATTATTACTGTTCTTGCAGGATTGGATGCTGTTGTCTTTGGGTGGCATCAACTCACAGTGACTCTGCACAACAGGACCAACACCACCTGGCCCTGCACCGTCCTCACAAGGGCTCCTGTGTCTGCGCTCAGTGTTGCAGCCACTGTTCACCCATCTTGTTGAGGTTCTTCCTCTCTTTGCTGACCATCCAAGCGTGATGCCCGTGTGCATGAGATGAAGTGTCGCCATCCTGGCTTGTAAGGAGCACTCTGGTTGTCTGTGGCAGTTACGTCATCTGGTGTCTTCTCGAGACTGTTAAGAGCGAAGGGGTGGAGTTTAACCTGTCCATCAGGTCGCAGCTTGATGACCTCGTTTGGAGGCACTAAGGAGATAAACAGCTCCCTGGAGGCGGGACACACATTCTCTGCTTGGTCTTCCTGATGATAAGACACATGGAGCTACGTTACAGCCCTGGAGCTGGAGGAGCCATGTGGAGACCCCTGCCAGCACTGAGATGCTTACACTGCCACTGGATCCAGAAGACTTTCCACCCACTGGCCTGTGATCTTCCTGCATTCAGCATCATTGCATGTGTTGCGTGAGTCTGAAGAGAATTTATAGACTGGTATCAGACCTATGGGCTAATATCGGACTGATGAACTGGGTTGGGATGTTTTCTCAATATTCAATTGCTCTTGTATATAAAGCTCTTTCTTATATACAAGGAGTGCCTGTCAATCTGTTTCCCTAGTCCACCCGGACTCACACATTGTCCTTCTTCCAAAACAGATCGGTTGTTCTTCTGGCAGGCCACGGCTCTTTCTGTCGTCTCCTCTAACATCGCGGTGAGAATGCATCCATGTCTTCAGTCTCTCAGCGGCACCGTCAGGTTTCACTTGCATATGCACGGTCAAAAATACCGTGACCTTGGGCAGGCACGCCTTAGTCCTCAAAGGGACATCCTTGTTCTTCAACGCTTGAAAGAGGCCCCGTTTGGCAGCATTGTTGCTCAATCCAGGACACCCTTTGATCTCTTGACTGCTGCTTCCTGAGTGGATTGTGGATCCAGGCAAGACAGAATCCCTGACAACTTCACCTTCTCTGTTTATCAGGATGATGTCTACTGGTCCAGGATTTTCGTTTTCTTTACATTGAGTTGCAGTCTGGACTGAAAGCTGTGGCCCTTGACCTTCATTGGCAAGTGCCTCAAGGTCCTTCTTGATTTCATCAAGCAAGATTGTGTCATCTGCAGCTTGAGAGTTGTCAATAAACCTTCCTCCATCCTGATGCCTCGGTCTTCTTAAAACCCAGCCGCTCTATCATTTGCTCTTTTTACAGATTGAATAAGTATGGTGAAAGGATAAAACCCTGACCTATCCCTTACCTGATTTTAAACCATGTTCTGTTTTCGCCTCAGAACTGCCTCTTGGTCCAGGTCCAGGTTCTGCATGAGCACAGTGAGGTGTTCTGGAATTCCTGTTTTTCTCAACGTTTTCCATAATTTGTTCCGATTCACACACCTGAATGCCTTTGCCTAGTCAATGAAGCACAGGTAAGCATCTTTCTCGTATTCCGTGCTTTCGGACAAGATCTGCCTGGCATCGGCAATGATAGCCCTCATGCCGTGCCCTCTTCTGAATCCAGCTTGAATTTCTGACGGCTCCCTGGCAAAGCATGACTGCAACGGTGTTGGATGGTCTTCAGCAGCTTGTGAGTTTGCTGTTGTTGAAGAATTTCCACTGTCAGCTCATGGTTCTTGGGAATAGGTACAAAGACGAACCCCTTCCAGTCTGTTGGCCAGGTAGCCTGCCTTCCACCTTTTTTGGTGTAAACGAGTGAGAGCTCCCGGGGCTGCAGCATCTTGTTGGGGCATTTCTGCTGGCATTACATCAGTTCCCGGAGCCGGGTTTTCACTCACGCCTTCAGTGCAGCTTGGACTTCTTCCTTCAGGACCATTGGTTCTTAATCACAGGCTGCCTTTTGAAATGCTTGTTTGCAGAAGTGGGATTCGGCCAGTTTGCATCAGTTCAGCAGAACCGGTAGCTAATTTTTTGTTGAGTTTGGCAAACTACTTGTTAAAATGGCATTTATAATCCAAGTGCCCTCTAAGGCAGGCAGCTACCCAGCATGGAAATCACAAATTTACATTCCTTACTCTTTTTTTTAAAGTTCATCTGCTCAACTGAGTATTCTAAGCAGCTGTAGTAACATTACCTGTAGTATTGTTCATCCTGCCCATTCTGTTTTTAGGTTAAAAAAAAATACTATGCTTATAATTTTCATTTAACAAAACTGATATGCTTCTGATGAAATGCTACATTTCTATTCCCTCGAGTTTGCCATTCAGTAACCAAGCACAGAACAGAAAGAGGGAAAGTGTCGGACAACCAGAGGGCGATGCGCTGCCCCTCCTTTCAACGTTGTGCCCTGCCCTAAGTTCCCACGAGATAGTATGAATGGATTATGCAATTCCCGAAAGCGGTCAAAGAGCTGACAATATCAGTGGAACAGTTTCTGTAAGTTCAGCAGAAGCGGAAAGGGATTTCTCAAAGATGAATGTACCATGTTTAGAGAAGAGACGTCGCCTGTTTCTGATCTATCAAACACGGTTGTCTAATTGGCCTACCTAGAATCCCCCTCCTGCCGTGAAAAGATGGTTAAGGACAAATCACACAGCCAGTGATGTTTCGGGAAGAGCAAGGAGCATTGCACGTAAGGCTGCCAATCAAGCAGCAATGTGAAATACCTTAAATAATGGCTTCATTGTTTTGGGTCAGGTATTATTTAATATTTTCATTACTTTTTAAAATCTCTTACAATCTGGTTTTGTGTGCCTCTTTTATTATTCTTGTTTAAGTATTAGCTGTATGAAACAACAAACTACCTACCGGGGTTGTTTTAGACTTAAAATGGTCACCAGGGCAGCAAACTGGTTGTTAAATGATTTGAATCCCCCCACTGATTGTGTGCACACGAGTTCCTTTTGAGACAGTGGCTCTGTGTATTCCGTCCCTCTCCTTTGGATGCTCCCGCGCAGCCCAGCAGTTCGTGTAGTATTAAATTAAAAAAATGACGCTGAAGGAGGGTGAGGGACCAGCCCCCACCCGTTGATACTCCTATTGCTACTACTCAGATTCAGTAATGCACAATTGTACGGTTGAGATATATAAGTATTATATTAAAGTCATCGAGAGCATGAGAGATAATACAATAATACAGTCAGGCATGATACATGGCAACATTGCTCACCTCAGCCCAGCTTGGTGGTCCACATGGAGAGAGGGGGATGGGAAGGAGGGAAAGGAAACAAGGGAGAGGGGGAAGAGTCAGGGAGGTCAGAGTCTGAGAAGTCTCTATATTGCTGACCCATGCCTATATACCTTTTGGGAGCATGCCAGCCCACTAATTACAGGTAGAGACATACGTCACAGGGAGGGGTTGCACTATAGGCTACACAGCAATGAGAGGGTGGTCTAGGGGGTGGTCTCTGGGTCTCCATAGGAACCCTTATCAGTAGGGTGCAAACCCCTCCTACAGGAACCAAGCTAATGGTCCCAAGCTTCAGAGAGTAGTCCATTGTCTCCAGCAGCAGGGAGCAGGCCCACCCCTGTGGTGGGATGAGACAGCAGTCTGGCAGCAAGTATCTGACTTCCCCCACAAGTTTGTGCATGGAATCCTTCAATACTGAAACTCAGGGCGTGAATCTCTGCAGATCTTTCCGTGGTGCTCTGGTTGCTGACCATGTTCTTCGGTCTGGCTTTCCAAGCACAGGGCTCACCTTCCAGCCGCGTGTCCAGCGCTTTTCGGCTGCTCTTCACCAGGTTTGCAGCGGTCCCTGAGAAGTGGACGGCCTGTCCCTTCTCTGTAGCCTGTTCTTCGGTGTGGGTAGGTAAGGGTGTTGCCTTTAACCCCTGTGCTCCCCGGTGTCTTCCGTTGCCTTGATTATGCTATACTGGCCTCCCCCTTGTCGTACATCGTGTGTCTGACTTCTAGGTAGTGATTTACCCTCCGGGACAATGAAGTTACACGCCTGGTCTCGGTGTATGTATGTGCGTGTGTGGACGCATGTGTGTGGACGCTGTTTACACAGAATGATGATCTGCACTTGGCACAATACCTTGAAGGTGTCTTTGATGTCAGGGCTCAGAGATGGTGTTTGCTTTTCTAGACGGTCCACTGCCTTCACACTGTCTCCTGTTTAACCGGCTCCTCACGAGGGGCCAGTGAGCGCCAGTCACGAGCAGCATGGCCATGGGGGTCTTGCGGGCCAGACGCTGTCTTGGGACACATTCCTCCAAGTTGGACGGCTGCATTCGGAACACTGACCACACCAGCACCCTTCACAGTGGCCAAGGGAAACCCACAGCCCAGGTGCCCAGCAACAGTCATGGCTGATCCATGCGGGGTCCCCCCCATGCCTCGGAATTCGATGCAGCCCAAAGAGGACCGGTGTTCTGACACGTGCCGCCCCACGGGGAAAGCCAGACTCCAGAGGACTCAGCCTGGATGGTGCCACTTGGACGGGAGAGCGAGGACACGCACATGCGTAGAGACCGCTGCTGACACGGGGCTGCCAGGGCACGAGGCTTTCTACTCCTGTGACGAGGGAGGGTCCCGGAAACCCACAAGGGTGGCGCTCTCCTGCCCTGGAGGGTCACCGGTGCTCAGCACGGACGGAGGGCAGTGAGGTTGGAGTTTTGTTGGAGGGGCTGGGCGAGTGGGGGTGGGAGTTACTGCTGCCGGGGTGGGGGTACGGCATGGAAGACGAATAGAAATGGGTCTTTGTGACGGTGCACAGGTTGGTGAATGCAGTGGGCGTTGCTGGGCTGAGCCAGAAAATGGTTCGAATGGGAGAATTTTCATGACGACCTTCCACCGCTGTGATGTTTTCAACACACAAGCAGCCGGCCAGGGGGAGAACCACGAGGCTGGCCACTCCTGTAGCGTCCCCGTCCCGGAACCCACAGGGACAGTCCTGCCCTGCGCCGTGAGTCAGCGACTCTATGGCCCTGAGTTGAGTGGACCATCTGAAGGGCATCACTCAGCAGCTCGGCTGGGATGACCCTCTTTGTGCTCCCCATCCCTGCCCGGGGCCACACCCCAAGAAAGGCTGGGGCCTGGGGGCACTGGGGGGCAGCAGGAGCTTAGCCGTGGGTGGTGTCTGTGGACGCTGGTATGGACAGGAGCCAGCCCTGCAGGGACACGGAGGGGTGCTCTCCCCTCCCCCACACCCGGCACCCCTGGGCATGGTTCCCTGCACCTTGGGAACTGGCACTGCTGGCCGCCCTGCCCCCTGGGGCTCGCTGGGCTGCGGAAGCCGGGCGGTGGCCACCTCCCCGCACGTGTTGATGGACAGGCAATTAGGCTGCCTGTGGTTATGTTGGCAACTGATCTGGAGCAGGAAGTTAGCGTTATAAACCAGGGCCTTTCCAGTTATAACAAATCCATCACACAAAGGCACGGGTGAGCTCAGAGAGACCGGCGGCCCGCCCCCCTAACCTGGCCCTCTCCCTGGCCCTCTCTATGGTCTTCCTGCCCCTACCCCCCACCCCCGGGACCAACAGCAGCTGTGTGACCCTCACCGGCAGCGCCTCGCCCCTGCCCTCTGCTCTTGCATCTCGGGTAAGAGGCTGTGAGTAGCTGGACACTGGCCTCGGTCCCCCTTAAATGCCACTGCTTGTCAGGGAGTGGGGACACCCTGGCCAGCGCTGCTGACACCTGGCAGGACACCTGGCCCTCCTGCACACACACACACACGCGCGCGCGCGCATACAGATACACACAGTGTCTTCCTACAGCTTACTGTCTACTGGAGCAGCCTTTCCCACACAGTCCCCAGGCAGGCGCCCCCACACACCTGATGCCCAGGGCTCATGTGCACCTGCCCAGGTGGCTTTTAAGCTTGGGGTCCCAAGCTGTTTTCAGGCAGGGCCTCCAGCAGACTGCCTTAGCCCCCCCAGTGGCCTGCTGGGGTGTGTGTGTGTGTGTGTGTGTGTGTGTGTGTGTAGCCCTGCCGCATCTCTGCTGCTGGAGAACCCAGTCATACCATGCCAAGTAACCCCCACCTGGCATCTCTCTGTTGGCTCCCGTGTCTGCCCGGCTCACAGCTGGCCCTGGCCTCAGCAACAGGGCCTTTTGGTCCCAGCACCTGTCAGGGTGCTGACCGGCGCTTCTCACCCTCATTGTCCCTGTCCTACAGCCCTGAACTGTCCCCAAGCATGGGTGTCTGGGGAGACCCTGTGCACATTGCAATGCATATTTTCCCCCTCCCTCTCAGTGGGACCAGGGACTGGTTGTGTGTGTGTGTGTGTGTGTGTGTGTGTAAGCAGAGGCATGTATATGTGTGCAGGGTGTGTTTCTGTGTGTGTGCAGGGGTATGTCTGTGCACAGAGGTATGAGTGTACATGTGCAGGGGTGTGTACATGGATGTGTGTATGTACAGTGTGTGTGTAAGACTTTGTATGTGTATATGTGCAGGGGTCTGTATATGTGTGTGTGCATGCATCTATCTGTGTGTGGGGTATGTGCAGGTGTGTGTGTGTGCGCGTCTATCTGTGTGAAGGGAGAGAAGGTGTGTGTGGGGGCTGTGTGTGCAGGGGTGTGTTAGGCAAGAACTCTTGCAGAGAAGTCCAGGCACAATGGTGACCCCCCAGTGTCATCATATCCATTCCAACTCCCAGCGACCCGGCAGAGCAGAATCGCTCCCTAGGGTTTCCGGGGCTGTAAACCTTTGGGGGAACAGCCAGCCTCATCTGTCTCCCAAGGAGTGGCGGGTGGGTTTGAACTGCTAACCTTGTGGTCAGCAGTTGGGCTGCTGACCAGTAACAGCACAGTGGTCAGTAATCCACTGTGCCACCAGAGCTCCTGACCGCTGGCGAAGGCAGCTTCCAAGATGGACAAGAGGCTGGTGCGCGGGGCGCATTGGAGCCCGCTGGAGCTGACGGGCCGGCAGGTGGAGGTGGTGCTGGGTGGATGGTCCCCTGCTCACCTGGAGTTCGGGAAACACACTGGAGGGCTAGGGCAGGGTGGGCCCCCTCACCTGAGGGGGACGGACCTCCACAGACTCCAAGTTCTTCCCGGTGTAGGGAAGGAGGGTCTGGGGGCCACCTGCGTCCAGCAAGCCCAGCAGCGCCCTCTGTCCCCACAGCAGTGAGCACGTGCACCCTTCTCCTGCCCACCTTCAGTCATTCGCACCGTATTCCGAAGTTGCCGCAGTGCCATCCCGGCCTCCTGGACCTCGGCCCAGCATCTGTGTGACTGGCCCGTGCTGGGCGACAAAGGCGAGCGCAGGATACACCCGCTTGTGGAGTCACCTCGTCTCCGCTGGGCACCGGCCGTGTGTCTGCCGGGGTGGGGGTGGGGGTGGGAACCCTTGAGTCGGCAAATGCTTTGCTGTAGATATTTCTGCCACAGGACAAAGGAAGAAAGCTGGACGGTACGAAATGGAACTGGGGCTGGGGGGGTTGTGGGGTTGTGGTTTTCTTTTTTAAATAAAAAGGATCTGTTCAGATTTCTCAAGAAATAAAAAAAGAAATGGAACTGAGTGACTGGGGCATACTGAGAGGAGACCGAAGGAACCATTCCAAAACGAGAAATGCAACAACGCTCTGGTGAGAGCATGCGGAGCAGCCTCCGTGCCTTAGCGGACCCTGGCCCTCATCGCAGTGGCTGCTCACCACAGTCAGCAGTTCGAACCCACCAGCCTCGCTGTGGGAGGAGGATGAGGCTCTCCACTCCCGTGAAGCCCACAGAGGCCGTTCTGCCCTGGGAGTTGACGGGGTGGTGGGCAGTGAGTGGGCCGAGGGAAGAGGTCTGCTCCTAGCTGCCAAAGGACTCTCCAGACTAGACGAATCAGTCTCACAAAGGCAGCCACCTGGTCAGGAGACGGACAAACTCCAGGAAGAGGCAGCCTTATGGAGACGGGGCTCAGGATTGGGGTGGGTGGGGCACCAATGAGGGGGGGGGCATGCAAACCACAGCCACAAGGAGGGCCTACCCCACCCCACCCCCAAGAGAAGTCCGCAGTCAGAAGCAGCAAGGAATGCACACACACGCACCCGTGCGGCACTGCCAGGCATAAACCACACAGCCGCCCTGGGCAACAGCTTGGCAGCATCTTTGTGTGTTTGTTGTTATTTGTCTTTTTTATGTTGGTGACGGGTATGTGTTGAATGAGCACTCTGCTTTCTGCTTTCGTAAGGAAGTCGGTTTCCCATTGGACACTTCCTGCCCAGGCTGCTCCTTGGCACGGCTCTGGTCCCCACCACGTCTCAGCCTCTTCCCAATTCCGCCCGGGGCTTCCCCTGTCCTTTCCTTCCTTCCTTCCCTCCTGAGCTTTCTCCCGGGCAGATGCTGCCCTCTGACCTCCTCTGTCCATTGTTCTGAGGGGAACAGGGACCCCGGGGTCAGGGGTCACCCTCCAGGCCTATCTCCAGTGAAGCTGAAAGGTGAGCCAAGACGGGAAGCAGCGATTTAAAAAAAAAATCTAAACATGCAACGATCTTACCAACAAAAAGCAGGCCGTTGTGACTACGTTGATCAGACTCCTGGCTGCCCGGGTTCTGCAGAGCACAACGGTTCCAGGAGGCTTCTTTCCTGTGTGTTTTGGCCTTAGCCAGAGGTCTCACCCACGTCCGAGTTAGTCCGTCCACCTCTTACCGCCTAAGCATGAAAGCCCAGGGGGAAGCAGGGAGGGTCCCAGTTCATGTCCAGCGGGTCAGATGGAACGGCAGAATGCCAGTGAACTTGGGTGGACGTGGACGTGGTGCCACCACCGAGTGGCTCCCGGACCCAGCGGTCAGGCTATCTTTTCGTTCCAACACACCAGGGCGTGGCAGACCCCCGCTCCTCTTTCTTGGCCAGGCATCCCTTGAAAGTCGGACGAGAAAGTTCCCTAAGGGTGGCAGCTGCGGCACTCCCATGGCACGGAGAAGGGAGGGGGTCGTCAGCCACTGCAGAAGCAGATCTGAGGCGTGTTGGGTGAGTTTGAACCTCCAACCTTGAGGTTCGTTTCATCACCGCCATGGAACTGCTGGCAACTCAGCGACCCTCTGGGACAGGGCAGAGCTCACCCCCCCACCCTGCCACCCCCGGTGGGTTTCTGAGACTGTCCCTCTCCCCGGAGCTGAAAGCCTCATCTGTCTCCCGTGGA
>NW_022111358.1:50247754-50260659 GCF_000313985.2 Echinops telfairi | reverse complement strand
CAGTTTTGCAAGATGTTGCCTTTGCAGGAAATTGGGTGAAGGGTGCAGGCAGGGTCTGGCCCGGCTTTCTTTCAACCCCAAGTGACTTGGCCATGTTCTTAAAGTTGAAAGTTTGACTTAGAACTCCCCATGTCTTGCATGTTTGTGTGTGCTGACATCTGACAGAGGGGCTTGCATCATTCAATGCACCCAGCTGCATTTATGACATAGGCATAAAGGAGCCAGAAACCTTAGTGCTTGGGGAAAAGGCAGGTTTGCAGGTTTTGGGGACCACTGGCTCCTAGACTCCAGATTTCCCTAAATTCCCTGAGCCCAAAGGACACTGAGAATCCGGGGTTTCCAAGCAGCATCTTTTCAAACCCTTGCCCTCGCCCCCCATCCAATTCCACTCCTGTTAGTGAGGGCGGTCAGGAGCCAGACCCCGGCTGGTGCTGAGAATACTGGCAGACTGGTCCCAGCTGTTGGCCAGGTGACCTGAACTCTACACCTCGTGTCAGGAACAACTTGGCTCGGGGTGCAGGGACAGGTCATCCGGCATTTCTTCTCAGAAACCTCAGGGCGGGCTCAAACCTCCACCTTTGCAGCTGGCTGCTGAAAGCCTGGAACTCTAGGCTGAGGTCTGGGAATAGCAGTAGGCCAGGAAGGCAAGGGACTGTAGCCATGCATCAAGGTGGAATACCTCAGGGACCAGCCACACATGGGTGCCTTCTGCCCAAATTCCCACCCTCCCCACCTCACAGGGCCCTGAAGGACTCCCGTTCACCCTCGGTCCATCAGCCCCTGCCCCTGCCCCGCCAGGCCCAGAAAAGGTCAACAATAAGCAGGCAGACCCAGCTGGACCGACCCAGCGGCTGCAGCGGGGGGCAGGCAGGGGTGCGCAGCTGGTTTCGGTCTGTCGTGCCCAAGGTTGCTTTGAGTCAGAGCTGGCTCTGTCACATCGAACTGCCAGCCCCCTTGAGTTGTGTTCCTCAGCCTGGCACTGCCCACATCCTGCCCACGAGGTTGTCCGTGACCGACTCCTCTGACAACGTCTCTTCTTGACCTGGAAGCTCCGCTGAAACGGGTTTGCTTTGGGTGACCCTGCTGGCATTTGAAATGCCGGTGACATAGCTTCCAGCATCACCGCGACACACCGCAGGCCAGAGGTGGACAGCAGGTTATTCGGTGGCTGGCTGTGTCCCCCCCCCCAGGCCTCCAAGCACCTGGCCTGAAGCTGCCGTGTGGACGGGCACAGCGTGCACGTCCAGGTGGAGGGGGCCCATGGCCAGGGGGGCACAGGGATCCCCTTACTCACAATGTGCTACACTCACAGCCGAGGGTGTGTCTGGAACGTAGCACAGACAGGGCGTGGGAACGCACTGCGAGCACGTGGTCAGGAAGAGAGGGATCAGACCAACCGCCCCTGTGGCAAGGATGCTGCCGCTGTGCTGCCGCTCAGAGGCCCGGAAGGAGGGGCCCGGGCAGCGGGGGCTCACGGGACTCTGAGGAAGCGAGCCTGCTGAGGAAGAGAAGGTCAAACACTGACCACGAGAGGGTTAGAGGGGCCGCAACTGCTGGAAAAGGGCTCCAAACGCTGCTGGCCCCCCCGAAGCTGGCTGGGGAACCAGAGGGATGCTACGTGGGACACGGGACTGGGGAATAAAAGGAAAAGGACCAGCCAGCCAGTTCCCCGCCTCAGGACCAGCACTCCATGCCCATTGCCAGGGACCATCCACATGGCCCAGAACCTTCCACAAGTGCAGTCACAATCGCGGCTGACCAGAGGCCGACACTGCCCCACTCTTCTCCTCCACCCGAGTGGAGCTGTATGCATTCTGCCCTGTGAAAGCAGACGGTCAGGTTAGCAGTCGGTGAGCACACACACCTTCTTTTTGGTTGTGGGGGGAGGTCAGATGCGCAGACATTCCCTCCCCTGAGGGCAATCAGTTGCCAGACTGCTGTCTCATCCCAGTGGAGCTGTATGCATTCTGCCCTGTGAAAGCAGACGGTCAGGTTAGCAGTCGGTGAGCACACACACCTTCTCTTTGGTTGTGGGGGGAGGTCAGATGCGCAGACATTCCCTCCCCTGAGGGCAATCAGTTGCCAGACTGCTGTCTCATCCCACTGCAGGGGTGGGCCTGCTCCCTGCCTCTGGGGACAATGGACAGGCTCCTGTGGGCGGAGTTTGCACACTACTGATAATGGTTCCTATGGAGACCCAGAAACCACCCCCTAGCCCACCCTCTCATTACTGTGTGACCTATAGTGTAAGCCTTTCCTGTGACTTAAGTCTCTACCTGTAATTAGTGGGCTGGCATGCCCCCAAAAGGTATATTGGCGTGGTCAGCAAGAGAGAGCTCTCGGACCTCTCTGACTCTGATCCCTCCTTGCTGCTGACTCCCTAATCCTCCCCCTCTCCTCTCCTGTCCTCTCCCTTGTTCCCTTGCCCTCCTTCCCTTCCCCCTCTCTCCACGTGGACCACCAAGCTGGGCTGAGGTGAGCAATGCTACCATGTAATGTGTCTGACTGCATGATTGTAATATCTCTCATGCTCTCGATGACTCTAATATAATACTTTTATATCTCAACCGTACAATTGTGCATTACTGAACCCGCGATTAGCGGTGGGGGCTGGCCACCCACCTCCCATCGCCATTTTAATTTAATACTACATTACACACAGTGCCATGTCCCTCACCCCACTTCCTCCTGTGTGCCCTGTCTCCACACCCCTTCTTTCTGAGCTCTCCTCAACTCTGCCCTTGGGGGATGCTGCCCTTTTCTTTCACACGGTTGGTCCTTCTAAGCACGTGTACCTCCCTTGTGTGATTGCTCCCCTTGCAGGCCTGTCTGGAGTTTGCCAGAAAAGAGCCACGGAGGTGATTTCGCTTCCAGACCTGAAGAGCAATTCAGGGCCAGGGTCTTGGGGGCCCCCCAGTCTCTAGCCAACCAGGAATCCTGGTCTCTCTCGGGAGTTTCGGTTCTGTTCCACATTCCCCGCCCCCCCCTGCACCTATCCAGGGCCTTGAAGTGGGATCTCTTACAGAGCTGCTGTTACTGGGGCTGGGCACCATCTCGACCCTCTGGTCTCCGGTCACAGAGACTAATGTTTGTCTGCCCCAGGGGTCCAGGCAGGCTGCTCCTTCGAGGACAGTTCGTGGGTTTGTAAGACCCCAGTTGCTACCCACCAGGGTGGGTGGTGGATCATTATCTTTGTGGACTGTGTTACGACAATTGGCCTGGAGGTTCCCCCAGACTGTGGTCCTTAGCCCCCAGTCCCAGGACTCATTCTCTCAAGGCAGCAGAGTGATTTATGTGGCAGGTTGCTAATCACAAGGTCAGCAGTTCGAAACCACCAGCTGCTCCTTGGGAGAAAGAGGAGTTACAGTCCAGGAAGGGAGGGGGGCAGGAAAATGAGGAGCTGATGCTAAGGACTCAAGTAGAAAGGAAATGTCTTGACAATGATGATGGCAACCCAACCTATGTACAAATGTGCTGGAGACGATGGATGGATGGATGGATTGTGGTAAGGACTGTAAGAGCCTCTAATAAAATGATAAATTAAAAAAACAGAGCGACAGGCAGCTTTGCTCTATCCTGGAAAGCCGCCATGGTCAGAATGCACTTGGTGGCAGTGACTTCGCGAAGTGTCCCTGACGTTGCCCTTGCGTGCGTGCACTTGCAGCAAGGTGCACAGACACGTTCAATAGCCTCTGTCAAGCTGTCTCTCCCACACTTATCTCCAGCCTGTGTCTCCGTCCATGCACCCCCCCCCCCAACAGGCCAGTGTTATTGCAGGGTTGCATGAATGGTAGAATCTGAGGCTCTTGCAAAGCTCCCAGGGTCTTCCTCCAAGGTTGGCAGTTCAAAACCGCCAGCTGCTCCTCAGGAGGAAGGCAGGGCTTCCTACCCCCGTAGAGAGCTACTGTCTCGGGAGCCCACAGGGGCAGTTCTCCTCTGTCCTGTAGGGTCCCTAAGAGTCGGAACCCATTAGATGGCAGTGTAGTTGTTTTCTCCCTACTCCCAAGGACTGAGATCCGGTTAGTTAAGACGGTCACAGGAAAAGGCGGTAAAACTAAGAGGACTGACAGTGGCGAGGCGTTCCGCCTACGTCACAGCCACCTATGACTGAGTCCCTGGAGTGGATCCCCACATGAGCTGGGGGCCCCTGCAGCGAGCAGGCTAAGGTTGGGAGCACCGCTGGGATGGCCTGGATGTTCTTGGGGTGGTTGAAAGCCCAGGCCATCAGAGGGCGTGGAGACGAGAAGGGGTGGGCAGAGGAGATGGAAGCACAAGGGGTGTCAAAGGCAGTAGTCGGAGGTTAGGAGGGAACAAGCCAGAGGGAGGAGGAGCAAGCCGGGCAAGACAAGGAGCCAGAGCTCACCGCCCAGTCACAGGGGAGACAAAGGCAGGAGGAGGTCTTGGCGATGTCTGCCAGCAAGGAGCAGTGGAGGCGGACTCCAAGTGGCCGTGGGCTCAAGGGTGAGGGTGGTCCTGGCGTGGGGAGGGGTGTGAGGGCAGTACTTACCAAGGGCGGCTGTGGGCGGACGGATGTGCGGTCCGGCCTCAGGCAGGGCAGCTGGTCAGTCGCTAGTCTACATCAAGACCAGCACTGAAAGCCAGAGTGAGCCTTTAGAAACATTTTGACAGCACCATTCAATCTGATCATCGAAATTAGGGCCTGCATTTTGGCTATCTTTGAGGGTTTTCATTTTTTCCCCCCTGGTAATTAATTTTACTCTATTTTCCAACAGTGTGGGTCTGCAGTAGGATGGGGGAGACAGAAAACAGAAGACCAGCCTCAGACACGGCTCTCCCGGGCGTTTTGCAGAGAAGAGAGGCAGATGGAAGGATGGACACAGTGCATTGACGGGACGGAGCACCTGCAGTGAGAAGGGAGGCCTCTCCTGTTCTGAGGTTTGTAGGTTTGTTGTTGTTGATGATGGTGGTGTTTAATTTTAGGATGTGAGACGCTGGCGGCGTGTTGAGAAGCAGAGGGGTGAAAGAGCGAGCTGAGAGGGGGATGATGGGACACAGTGCAGAGATGGGGTCACTGACGGGTGACGTCATATCCTGAGCTGGTGGGAAAAGATAAGTCCGATGTGTGTGTACGTGCTCGCACGCACTAACGTTAGGGATAAGAAAGAGGGCCGGCAACACAAAGGCAACAACTGTTTGCTTCCTTAAGAGAATTCGGCAAGATGTAGCTCTAGCAGCCAGGTCCAGATCTGAACATCCCGACTACACACACACACACACACACACACACACACACACACACACACGACTCCAGAAGGAATAGAAAACAACCACAGAAGAAGTAGGAAAGGGGGTCGAGATCATCCATGGAAAGGCCACCAGGCCCAGATGGCTTTCAGGCAAGTTGTAGCAAATTGTCCAGGAACAGGGAATTCTCATACTTGGTAAATGTCCCCAAAGCACGGAAAGAAAAAAAAGATAGGACTCTTCCCAAGTCTTCCACAAGCGCCAAGTGGCTCAGTCGGAAAGAGAATCCGGGTTTCCACTCCTCTTTGGACACAAACACAGAGCCTCTGGTGCCGGGGTCTCTTGGCTGCTCCTCACGCAGCTTCTCCGGGTGGAAACGCGCGTGTTTCCTCCCTGTCGGTCCCCCTGGGTTCTCAGCACACGCGCTCAGGGCACAGACACAGACGTCCGCTTCCTGCAGGGCGTTGAGAGCGAATGTCTTCACTGGGGATCCTTGGTAAGCCGTTTGCGATTCGTTTTGAGCAGCTTCTTTACCTGAGTTGTTTAGAAGGGTGTCCTGAAATTGACTACTTAAAAAACTCACTTTACTGGGGGCTCGTAAAACTCTTAGCACAATCCATCCATTGGGTCAAGCACATTTGTACATTTGTTGACATCACCATTCAAGCAAAGCAAAACAGTTGCTTTCTACTTGAGCCCTTGGTATCGGCTCCTCATTTTGCCCCTCTCCCTCACAAACCCTCCATGATGGATAAATTATCATTCTGAAATTGATTAATTTCCCAATGCACTCTTCTTACCCTTCGTTTCTGAATGTGATCAAGAGTGCCCAGGAAGACGGACTTTGTCGCTTCTGCGTTTGTCCTGTGTTGCGATTCCCTGTGAGACCTCCTCCTCTGTGTGCAGCGTGTCCCGAATATATAAAAATAATACGGTCTGTTCGCGGATTGCAAAGGTCTGTTCCAGAGATCCCTGGGATCCGACATTAGCTGTGCTTTGCAGCTCTTCTGTCTTCTCCATGGATCTGTGTGCACAGGACCCCCAGGCTCAAACTGGTGCAGTGAGACCCTGAGAGTGGGCTTGCTGGTACACCTCCTGCTACAAGTTTGCTCTCTAGGTTCTGGTGTGAGTCCGGGTGGACTAGAGAAACAAATTCAGGGAGACTCACGTGTGTGTAACAAAGAGCTTTATATAAAAGAGGAATTGTATGTTAAGAAGACATCCCAACCCAGTCCAGATCAAGCCCATAGTCTGACATGAGTCCATGTGTCCAACACCAACCTATAAATTCCCCTTCAGATTCGTGCAACACACGCAATGACACTGAATGCAGGAAGATCACAGGCCAGTGAGTAGAAAGTCCTGTGGATCCAGTGGTGAAGGAAGGAGCTGAGCGCTGGCGTGCGTCTCCACGTGGCTCCTCCAGCTCCAGCTCTGGCTGCCATCAGCACAGCTCCATGGGGCTTGTCCACAGGAACGTCTCACAGGAAGAAGAAGCAGAGAGAGTGTGTCCCGCCTCCAGTGAGCTATTTATCTGCGTAGCACCTCCAAAATGAGGTCATCAAGCTGTGACCCGATGGACAGACTAAACTCCACCCCTTCACGCTTAATAGTCTCAAGTTGGCACCAGATGATGTAACTACCACGGTTTTGAAGCTGTGTTGGTTGGCTCGTAGCAGCTCGCACTTGATGGGGCAGATCCTGGAGGAAACCTATGTCTCTCTCCTTCCCGCCTCACGTTTCTGTCCTCTACACCTGGGTCTCACGTGCCTGCACACATACCCACCATGATCTAGTCCCAGCCAGGAAGAGGTGGGCCCAAAGCCCACCTTCCTACACATAAAGGAGAA
Organism: Echinops telfairi; assembly: GCF_000313985.2. NCBI lineage: Eukaryota > Metazoa > Chordata > Mammalia > Afrosoricida > Tenrecidae > Echinops > Echinops telfairi. The sequence goes on along the minus strand of NW_022111358.1, from coordinate 50,253,604 downwards.
GATTTGGGGGGGTAAAAGGCTGCCCGTCCCCTCTGAGCCCTTCCTGCTTCAGAGAAGAGAGATGTAATGAACGGAGGTGCAGCAGCATTGCGTAGCCATGAGGCCCTAAGCCAGATGGCCACCAAAGGACCGAGACTGGCTCTGTGGGGGTCTCCACAGTGAGCTGTGCTCAGCTTGCAGCCTCTGCGTCCCCGTTGGGGAGGCAGACGCGCCCGCCATGTGTGCAGCCCACCCACGAACTGATTCCTAGTATCTGCAGCTCCACCGTCAGAAGCAGCGGCCACCAGGGGAGCAAAGCCCGCCTCCGTGGGCCGGTGCCCGCTCCCTGCCTCGAATCCATGACTTGCATTAGTCTTCCGACACCTGCTCGTGTGATGGCGTTTTGAAGCTCTTTATCGAAGCGCAGTTCACATCATATTAAAGCGCACCTTTCTGGAGTGGGTCTTCCTATGATGAACTCCGGTGTCACCAACGCCCGGCTCGGATCGCGGACCAACCGGTGGGCCTCGCACTTGCTCTTCTTCCACTTTCCCTGCGTCACCCAGACCCACCGTCCTTCCTGCCATCTTCCTGGACAGGTGGGGTCGGCTTTGCCCTCAGGCTGGGTCAGGTGACCACGGCCGGGTCTATCCATGGGACCCTGAGGAAGAAGATGAGAGCACTTCCTCTCAGCACCCTCCCCCAAAGCAGGAACTGCTCTCAGGGAGCCTGCCAGCACCCTGTTGTCCAGAGTGAGACTTGATTTGTCCTTGCTGCTCCTGGAGACACCTCGGGCTGGGTCCTGGTTTTCACGGAGCCAGCACGTCTGCCGAGCTCCCTCTTTCCGGCAATTTAAAAGGTCCGTGTCCTGTGTCTATTTCTCTGGGGCCCTCGTGACTCAGTGGCTACTCTTTGGGTTGAGGACCGAAAGGCCAGCAGTTCAGAACCACCAGCTGTGCTGCAGGTGGGGAAAGATACGACTTTCTACTCCTGTCAAGAGCTGTGGTCTCAGAAGCCCACGGGAGTGGCTGTACCTTGACCCATGAGGTCACTGGGAGTCACAGCGACACGGTGGCTGTGCGTTTGGTTTGAGGGTTGCCTTAGGAGCCCTGTGGCGCAGTGGTCACGTGCTCGGCTGTTAACCATTGGTGGTTCGGGCCCAGGAGCCACTCCGAGGGAAGAAGATGAGGCTGTTGTCTGCTTTCGAGAAGCTGTCAGCCTGGACGACCCTGTGGGGCAGTCAGACTCGGCCCGGTGGGTGCTCTCTGAGTTAGGTGAGAGGCAACGGGGGTGGTGGTAACTACGCTTCACCATGTGCACGCCGGGGCTTACTTTTCCTGTGCACAGCAAGCACTTTCGTGAAGAGCACAAGACACTGCTCAGTGCTTCACTCGTCTCCCCCCGCCCCTGCCTGCCCCCCCACAATGCCGCACTGCCATCGCCTGACTTTGCCTCCCAGACGCCAACAGATGGGCTTTCTAGCCCGTCCACACGACGTCTCTTCTTCTTGGGTGGAGGCTGGATATCTCACCTGGTCATCCCTAGTTGGTTCCACCTCCCCCGTCATACCTAGTTGGTTCCACCTCCCCCGCGCCCCCCCCCCGTCATCCCTAGTTGGTTCCACCTCCCCCGTCATCCCTAGTTGCTGAGAGTCGCTGTGCAGTCAGCCTGACCTGGGCGAACCTGTGTGCCACGGAGTGGACGCTCCAAGGGCTGCGAGATGCTGGCCTTCCCCAGCCGGACCTGCGGTCCATGGAGGCGGTGGCGGGTGGGTTTGAATGGAACCTCCAACCGTCACCCAGGCGTGCTAGCAGTGCTTTTTAGACGGTGTTTCCTGGAAATAACTGAATACTTGCGTGTCCAAGAAAGTATTTGTGGGCGGGGAAGGGAACCACATTCTTATTTGGTCGAAGGGAAAGGCAGGGGTGGTGGTGGTAGCCAGCACGATGTCCCTCAGGAAAGGGACCAGCACCCAGAGATGCATGAGTGCAGACAGGCACGGGCACTGGGGTCCACACACACTCCTGTGGTCTCTGAAATCCAGCCGAGCTGGCCAGGAGGACGCACTCAGTCACCCCGGAGCTTTGGCCAAGGAGGTTTCGACAGACAAGTGTGAATGATAACGCTTCCTGTGTGCCGAGCAGATTGGGGCAACAGCTGGCCGGGGACTCATCCCCCGGGGTTTGGATCAACAGGGAAGGAGACTCGGGACCTTTGGCATAGGGAATGTAACATTGAAATGTTTTTAGTTTTTTCTTAGCGTTGTTAGACCTGGCATAGAATCATTGTCCAAATTATAAAATTCTAAATCATTTCCCCTTCACATCTGTGAGTGGGGCAATTTTCCCTGAACCCAGAGTTACCAATGGGCATGGTGGTGAAGCCAGTTCCTTTGAAGTGACCTTTTGCCTCGGTCCTTGGAAAGACAGCTTGAGAGCTTCCTCCCAAAGGCCCCAGTTTTACCTTTGTCCCTAGTTTTCTACCCTGAGGGTGTTACTTTTGCCAGGGGTGGGGGACCTTTCCGGGGTAAACTGTAAACAGCTCGATGGTTTCATGTTTCTGCCTGGCCCTGGGCTGCAGCCTGAGGAGTGATTGGTCCGTTTTATGCACCTTTGCAGGGATTGGTTGATAGACTAGAGACTATGCAAATGAAGTGGATCCAGACTAAGCAAACAGTGTCCTTGGCCTACCACAGGCATTGGTCCATCCCGGCCCCAGGACCGTGCCTTGAAAATGACAAGGAGTTGGCGTATATATGTAGCCAACCCTGCAGAGGTTTCAGGAAGGCAGAGAGAAAGGAGGACAAGAAAGAATAAGAAAAAAAGAAGAAATAGGAAAAGCAACAATGAGCGAGAGAGCAAAACCTACAAAGAGCTGAAACATGGGTCAGGGCTGTTACACTGAAGACAGAAACCGGCCCAGAAGGCACCTGCAGAACCTGCGGCTAGGGCAGGAGGGAGGAGCGTGGACTGGGGCGCCTACACTGGCTGTGAGCTGGAGCAGTTACTAGTGGAGGGGCGCAGGACCACGGAACTGCTGTGTGGCTGGGAGGGGGCCTGCGTGGCCGAGGGGATGTGAGAAAGCTGCTCCGCCCTGAAGAAGGGGGTGACATGCTTTCCTCTTGGGCGCCTTCCGTCCTGTAGACCTTACCTGCGTACTTCCTGATCCCGATCCCGAGTTGTAGCCTGTTGATCCTAATCCCATTTTGCCCAATTGCCTCCTCCATAAACTGCTTCACTGCAAACATGGCCTGTGCGTTCTGTGTGGCCATTGCAACAGACCCCAGAAATGGCCAAGAACCTGGAGGGTGGAGTCGGTCCTGTCTGATCTTCATCGCCTAAGAATCATCCGGGCTGATCATGGCTCTGATCCCTAAGGGATCTTGACAGGTCCTGACATCACTGTTAGACCGTTAGAGGAAGTCTTGTGTCAGAATTCTTTTTCATTTCTGGAGGGACTCTGTCTCCCCACCCTGGGAACTTTCTCTCTCCCTCTATTTCTTTAAAGCGTCCACGCTTCCAGTCTCTCTTTGTAATTCCACCCAAGTGGATGCAGAGATGTCTGTTCCCACGTTTCCTAACTCTTCCTTTGTCCTTTCTCTCAGGTCTAGAGACTGGTCTAGCTCACTACGTTCCTGCTCACTGATTCGCCACTCAGCTCTGACTATTCTTGGCCCATGACAGCCAACCCAAACCAAGCCACTGCATGGAGTGGAGTGGGTTCTGCTTCACAGCGACCCTAGAAGGCACAGTCTGATTGCTCCTTGGGGTTTCCGAGGTTGTAAATCTGTATGGGAGCAGATTACCCCATATTTCTCCTGTGGAGCGGTGGGTGGTTTTGAACCACTGACCTTGGCGTTAGCAGTCCAACGGTTAGCCTATCGTGGCACCAGGACTCCTCTGGCCTATCACAACTGAGAACTTCTTATTCCAATGTCCACGTTTTAGTCCACTCCCACACCGCCAGGATAATCTAGTTAACTTAAGTATCTTTGAAAACTTACTGAGTTTTCCCCGCCTCACATGAACATGGCTTTATTTTTTACTTAATATATAAATAAATATAATGTGGTTAAACGTTGACTAACACAAAATTGAGGAAGAGAGTAAAAACCATCCAAGAGTTTGCCTTGTAGACACTGAACAAAAAAGAATCTCTTTCCCCTCTGAAGAGATCACTGAAGCTGTTTCGAAACACTGAGTCTTCTAAAGACCCGTTTCTCGCGTGTCTGCTCTTTCCAGTTCATGCTGATTCCCAGTGACCCCCCCCCCCACCCGTGGGGTTTCTAGGCTTTAATCTGTAGGGCAGGCTAAACCTCTGTAGCAAGCCGACCCCAAATAAAAGGACTCACCCAAATTAGAAGCAAATTAATCTCCGACCTACCCTGGGGTCGAACCCCAAGGGGTCCCGGAGCCGGTGGCTAATCTGCCAACTTCAACACGTGGCTCTGCAGCCTCTTGGGCTGCCACCACTTGGGTGGGGAGGAGGACCATAAGGCCACGTTGCCAGGAAGCCCCGGGAAATTTAGTGTCACCAGGGGTCCAGGAAAAGGAGAAACAGCATTTGGGAGTGCCTGGGCATCTCCCACGGAGCCCTAGTGGCACAGTGTTAACGTGCTCAGCGGCAAACCCAAAGGCCCACGTTTGGACTCCACCAGCGGCTCCCTGGGAGAAAGAGGCTGCCGCCTGCTCCAGGGAGGATGAAGATGGCCGTTCTGGAAATCCTGAGGCGGCGACAGGGTCACTGTTGGCACTGACTCCATGATAGCATGGAGTCTATGCTGCCACCCATTGTCTTCCATCCAACTCCAAGAAAAAGATCCCCCTCATTTCCCGGGAGGCTGCCCAGCCCCACCCCCGCACAGTGGGTCCCAGTGAAGGCTCTCTCTGTCTGCGCCCCTTCCACTGGACCCTTTTGTGGGTGCTGCTGGCCGCAGCATTGTTATTTGACTTGTCTTAGTGGGGGTCCAGTCCATAGGCAGAGCTCCAGCCTCCTATCTCCCAAGGGGTCCTCATGGTTTCTGGCTCTCTTGTTCTCTTGGCTCTAGTTGATGCCCCGCAGATTGTCACATCCAGGGATTGTGGCTGCAGGAAGTGGCTGGATTGCCCGTGCACATGTCCAGTCACAGGCCTGGATGCCCGGTCCTTCTCATCAGGGCCTTCAGGATCATGCTGCCTGAGGTCGGGCTGCCTGACCCACAGCTGCCATCCGCTGTCTTCCCAGCTGTCCCTGAGAAGCCCTGAGGTTGGGGTCTTGGAAGGCACTGACCAGTGGGCTTAGCACTGAGCAGCCAGATGGCCACCTTGATCGGTTCAGTGCCAGTGACAAGGGCTGAGGACCTCAGATGACGCATCTAGGACAAGAGGGTTTGTGTCAAGACTGTCCTCTGGCACTGCCCCTTGTGTTCTTTCAGGCTCCCATTCAGTCCTGCTGAGGGGCCGTCACAGTGGCCAGCGTCACCTCAGGGCCTGGGCTCAGTGTGGCTCAGTCACGCTGACTTTGAGCCAAGGTTTGGAAACCAAGGAGCACTGGAAAAACACCGTCTGTGTGGCCTGGCACCCGACACCCTGCAGGGTGGCTTTCCCTTCATCGAATTAGCAAATGTGTCTTGCTAGGTGTGGGCCGTGAGGATAAGTGTCCCAACAAGAGTGCTTCCTCCAGGAAGAGCCCTTTCCCCATTTGTATGTTTCTGTGAGAGAACCCGGAGGAGAAAAGATTAGGCTGTCTGCTCCTGTAAAGAGTCAGTCTCAGAAATCCACAGGGGCAGTTCTACCCGGTCCTAGAGGGTCTCTATGAGCAACATCAAGAAATCCACAGGGGCAGTTCTACCCGGTCCTATAGGGTCTCTATGAGCAACATCAAGAAATCCAT
>NW_022111358.1:50246489-50247654 GCF_000313985.2 Echinops telfairi | reverse complement strand
TTCTACCCAGTCCTATAGGGTCTCTATGAGCAACATCAAGAAATCCATAGGGGCAGTTCTACCCAGTCCTATAGGGTCTCTATGAGCAACATCAACTCAATGGTAGTAAGAAGAGAGAGAGTGTGTGTGTGTGTGTGTGTGTGAGAGAGAGAGAGAGAGACAGAGAATACAGAGAGATATCGTGCACTTTGGGGACCCAGGGGAAGCGATCTTTAAGAGGACATTGCAGTATCCTTGAATTCCATGGTTACTTGATGGCCTGCAATCTGCAAGGTCAGCAGTTTGAAATCACCAGCCCTCTCAGGGAGAAAGATGAGGCTTTCTACTCCTGTAGGGAGTTAGTCTTAAAAACCCACAGGGGCACTTCTACCCTGTCCCAGAGGTCACTGACGACGTGGCTGCAACAACGGCTCAAGCATAACAATCGTAAGGGTGGCACACGACCAGGCAGTGTTTCCATCGTATGTGCAAAAGGTTGCTCTGGGTTGGAGCCAACATGAGCTATCAACTCGGCAGTGAGTTTCGTTTGGTTTTGGTATAAGGGCCAGAGCCCTGGAATAGCCGCCACTCACTGATGCTATATCGGCATTGAACCCCTCTGGGCAACAGGGAAGAACCTCACTTCTGGGAAGGACTGCCCCTATCGAGGGCCCTACCAGAGCAGGCCACGAAGACAGCGTGCATGCGCACATGTCGTTGGGCACTTCCAATATAAGGTGGGATGAAACAGGGGACCCACCCTGTCCTTCGGTGTCTTGAGCTGCGACCCAGATGGAGAGGGGGGCTGAGCCAGAGGCAGAGGGGCCTGCAGTGCACCGTTTCCCTGGGCACCCATCGCACCCACCAAAGCAGTCCAGGGCCTGGAGTGGGGGCGCTGGAGCACTTGGAGAAGGCCCTCTGGACTTCAGAGCCATACTTCAGTCACCTGCTCTCACTGGGCGCGCCATTGTGCTCAGAGCTGCCGGTCCCTCGAGAAGCCTCAGTGTGCCCTTGAGGACACCAGCGTCTCCGCGGCAGCCACCACGCGGAAGTGACCCCTTCACCCACCTCTAGATTGGGGGACAGTGGTCTAGAGAGCTAAGGCAGCTCAGAAACCCAGAATGCTGAGACCCCCTAGACACGGCAGGCCTCCCTGCGCGCACAGAGCAGCTGCGGGGCTCAGAGC
>NW_022111358.1:50244639-50246011 GCF_000313985.2 Echinops telfairi | reverse complement strand
GGGAGGGCTGGCCGCGGCTCCGGGCGGGCGAGTGGCTTCGGGGAGCCCTCGCTGGCAAAGGGGCCGCGGCGTCCTCGAGCGTCGCCAGGTACGTGAGTGTCCCCTGCGGCGCCCACGCGCTGGGCAGAGGCGACTGCCAGGGCCTTCGCGCCTTTCGCTGCGGGCGGGGCGAGCGGCCCGCGCGGGACCGTGCTGCTTGGAGACCCCCGGCCCCCGTGGGCTGTGGCCCCATCCTCCAGGGCGGCTCAGTTCCCGGGGGACATGCGTCCTGTGGCCGACCCCCGCCCCAGCTTCCCTTCGAGCGGGTCACTCAGTTTTGAGGGCGGAAACTGAAAGGGGAGATCCCACTTTGATCCCCGCCAGGCAGGCGGCGCCCCGGGTTCGGGAGACCTGCCCTCTACAGCCCTATGTATGGTCGTCCCGCGCCGGGAGACCGGACCCCTCCCCCAGAGCCCACTTCAAACAAGACACCCTGCCGAGTGGCCTGGGGACTTCGGGAGGTGGACCCAGAGTTCCCCACGGGTGCCGGGCTGGGCTTCCTCCCCCAGGGGAAAGAGGAGGGAGTAGGGGAGGGCGCGCAGCCATTCGAGGGCTCTTTCAGAGAGAATTCACCTTCTCTCCTGCTCCCCAACTCCGAGGCGGCTGAGTTGGCGCGCCTCCTTTTCCTCCCTGGCTAGTCTGGTTTTAGGTCGTTTTTCTTTGGAGCATGGGCTACACGCCCAGCGTCCCCAGTGCTTGGGGGACTGGAGATTCGGCCTCTCCCGGGACCTGGAAAGAAGCCCCTGCCGAGTGAAATGCACTCCTCCCTCCAGCATCCGATAGACGTTGGGGAACTTGCAGACGGAGAGGAAGGGGGCCGGCTTTGTCTTTCCTTTGCGCCCCTCAATAGGTGGAGAACAAAGGGCCCGAGTACTGGGAGCCCAGAGGTGCTAGGCAAACGCTAAACACACACACACACACACACACGCGCGCGCTTCCCGGGCCCGCACTCCCCCAGATATTTTCATTGCAGTTGGAGGAGGGGAAGGTCATTCACCAGCTCAGAGTCGCATTCTGTGTAAATAGGCCGCTGTGAGCCGGAGACGGATAGGTTCCGGGACTGGGGGGACTGGGAGAGGAGGCCTTCCGAGTGTGGGAAGCTCCCCTGAGAGTGCAGAGCCCAAGGCCTCCCTCGGTATCCATCTTGGAAGGACGAATTCTGTCGCACCGCCCTGGCGGCGCGTCCCCACCCCCACCCCGTGCAGTCCGGTGGCGCTGCGGGCACTAACCCGCTTCCTGCAAAGCACGGGCCTTTTTTCCTCCCGGAGCAGGGGAGGAGGCCCGCAGGTCTGCGCGCACACACACACATACACACACACACACACACACACAC
>NW_022111358.1:50231769-50244539 GCF_000313985.2 Echinops telfairi | reverse complement strand
CACGCGTCGTCGTCCACCGCACTAATAATGCCTGGTTTTAGCTGACTTATGGGTGGGGACCACAAAAAGAATTTTCCATCTTGGTGGTTTTTTTACGCGTGAAAAATACACGCTGAGCTCCTCCTAAACCCGCTTGGGCGGGGAGCCCAGCAGCCCACCTCTTATTTTCTGACTGCATGTAGGCGTCCCGGACCGTGGGCGTCCACTCCCGGCCACCACCGCCTCAATGAAGGCGAGACAAGAAGCCGTGCTTCCTTCTGCCACCCAAGGATAGCTCCAGGCTCTCTCCTGGGGCCATCGGAACTGGAGCGCGGCCCTGAGGCCGAGCCGCACTCTGGTCACCCTCAACCTCTCGCCTGGAGGGCGGGAGGTCCCCACGGGGCTAGGGGGATTACTCCAGCTCCTGGAGCTTCCTGGCGTTCCCATCCCCCACCCGGACCCTTTGTTCCCTGCCTGGACTTTGAGGTGCATGTGGCTGGGAACCAGTCATTAGATAGGAGCCTCAGATTAGTAGGAATGCGATGGGGACCCAGGCACTCTAGGCGACACTGTGAGATGTCCTATAGATCTTTGCCGCACACCTGACAAAGCTCCGACCCCAAGTTCCTTGGGAATTTCCAAACTTATCGATCTCCATGCTGCCCCCAAAGCTCCGAGCGCCAGAGGGAGGGCAGAGGGTTGGTGGTGTGATTCCCATCAGGCGCCCCAAAGCCAAAGTGAATGCCTTCTTGGATTTGCATGGCCGTGTTGGGGTGGTGGGAGAGACCCAAGACCCCCACAGGAGGAAGGGCAGCAAGTGCCCCCATTTGCTAATCAAAAAGATTTTAGGGAGCTGGAGTAGAGGATATTGTGTGGATAGCCAAGGGGCGGATTAACCTTCCCCTTTGTCTGGCCAGCCATCCCTGAGACCAGTGGCGGACCTCGGGCAAAGCCACCAGGTCCTGGAGGGCGTGGAGCATGGCATCTGGGCCTATGTAGAAATTTTTAAAAACTCAAATTAGTGGGGTTGGGGGGGGGTTCCTCCTAACTGCGCTTTGAAGAGAATGCGTGTTGGTGTTGGGGGGAGGTAGCATCTTTTCTGAATGATACCCCTCGTGGTTTTGAATTTTTTTCATGCTATTAAAAGAAATGTTGCCACCTTTCCTTTCTGTTGTCACCAGAGTGGGTAGCCCAACATTTTGAAGTAATTTGATAAATCCCAGAGGGAGGCCACGCACAGGTACAGCTTCTTTATAACCTGAATTTACAATGAACGCATTCCCCTTTATGGATATAATAGATTAGATTTCACAGCCTAATTCACCGAAAGGCGCCGTTTAAGGGCGCACCGGCTGATTTTATTACGCCAAGCCAAACTGGATGTTTGTGGTCTTAACGAAAAACGACTGCGACATGAAGATATGTGATTTTTGAAGTTCTTTTTAAAAAAGCGTCTTTGCCTTTGTCCCCTCCCCTCTGCGCCCTTCCACCTCCTCCGCCCCGGCTCTCTCTTTTGGAAAATACCAAGAATTATTTGTGTTTGCGATGTCTCCGGAGAAACAGGAACTCCACGCCCGGAGGGCGGGCCTCTCGCCCGCACCCGCAGGCCTCGTTGGCGCGCACGCGGTGGCCTTGTCCCCGCTGCTCCACGGCGGGACCGCCCAGGTTCTCTGCTAACGTACGGAGCCGCAGCGCAATCTCGGGTCTGGCCGCGCCTGGGCAGCTTCCTGGCCAGGTGTATGGACCGTGCGCCGCCGAGGCGGGGATGGAGCCCTCCGCTGGGACCTTCTGGGCCCGCCGAGACCTGGCGCTGGCCGCGGCCCGGCAGCGAGTGCGGTCGGTGGGAACGGGGGTCCAGGCTCTGAACAGATCGAGACCGCACTCCCCACCGAGCGGAAGGCCCGGTGGGGGTCTTGGCGGCCCAGCCCACCTTGCCCTTATTTTGCTGTTATTTGTAACCCATTTGGGGCTTGGGGCTTCTGACAGCTGGGTCCCCCAGTTAATCCGGTGGGTCTTTGCAAACGGGTTTAGCGCCCCAACTCCCACCCCGGTTGGGGGGCTGAGGCAAAAGGCTGACGGCGCGGCGAGCCGGCGAGCGCGCTTGGGCCACTCTGTGTCCACCACGCCTGACCTTGTTTTTCCCCGGGCTCCTCCGGCAGCAGCTGTTTTGCCCGGATTCCTGCTGCTGGGGGAGGGGTGCTATTATTATTTGGGGTTGTTAGGGCCTCCTGGAAAAATGCCGGGCCGGGGCCAGGCTAACAATAGCCCCGCAGAGATCTGGAGGAAGCGCCCCCTCCCCCGAGTGCTGCAAGACGCCTCTGCCCTCCGACTGCCAGACCTCCGCCCAAGGGGGCCGCCTCCACCCTCGGACCCTCCCTTCTAGCCGGAAGCCGGCCCCCACATCTGCAGCCGCCGGCCCCCCAAGTCCCTTCTGGGTCGCTCCTGGGATAAGTGACCGCTTCCTGAAAGGGCGAGCCTGGGTGCGCTCCCACCTCCGCATCGTGTGGGGGAGGGGAAGACCGGACAAAGGAGACCTCAGGCGCTCCCTGCCTTGTGTCTGGGTCGGCACCCTAAGCCTGCGCCGGGTGACCCCTCACCGGGGCCTCCTGCCCTCCCCCGCCTTGGCAGCAGAACTCTCACAGTCCCTCCTTGAGGGCCAGAGAGTCGGCTGGCAGTTAATGATTACCCTGCCCTGGGGGCTTGGAGAAGATGGAGGTAGGGTGTTTGCAGCCCGCACGGGCACCGGCACCGGCACCGGGGCCTCCTTGCTCCCACGGTGCCGGCTGTGGGCTCGGGGTAGTGGCGGGGCGCCCTCGGAGGGGAAGCGAGAAGCTCTGGCCGAGGACCTGCAGAAGGTGGCACCCCCGTCCCGCATGACGGGGCGGACGGGCCACGTGGAGGGGCTCGCGGCGCCATCCCCCTTGGTCGAGAATCTGGCTGAGGGCCAGCTTCAGACTAGGGCCTGGACCTCGGCTCCCACCTGGCCTGCCCCCAGTGGAAAGGGCTTCTTCGCTTCCCCGCGGATCCCTGAGGGCTGGCGCCCATTTCTGTCTTACCAGGATACCGAAGACCCCGCGCACCGCCGGGCCTCCCGGAAGACAGGGATTGAACTTTAGTCCCCGAGCAATTAAGGCGCAGGGGCTGCACTTCATGAATGGCTGTTACACAATAAAGATGATAAAAACGGCCCCTGTTTGCAATTTTTAAATGCAGTTTGTTTTAATTTACGACTCTCAGAACTCCTGGGGTTCAGTGGGGGTGGGGTCTGGCAGAAGCCCCCTGGCAGAGGGGGACCAGCAGGAAAGACCCAGACAAGCTGGTGGGGAGAGGGAGAGAGAGGGCAAGGTGGCCTTGGGCTGGTGGCAAAACTAGGTTCAAAGTGGCAAGGGAGGCATTGGCAGTTCTGCCCAAGGAAGAATGCCTGAGTCCCAGATGCCCCCCCCAGCCTGAACACAGCTGGGCCCAGTGGCTTTGGGAGTGGCTGTTCCTAAAGACCCCAGAGGAGGCGTCCCCTGCTCTCCGGACCTTGATTCCTGCTCTGCAGGTGTGGCTGGCTCCTGCTTGCCTGTCCACTGACTGCCTGTCCTGGAAGTGCCCACCCTGCAGCCCCCACAGGTGCATCTCCTAGAACTCTATAGGAGCCCCTGGTCACCCAGGCTACAGCCCTCTGCGGACTTGGGTCCTGTGGTGGGGAGCAGGCATTGGCTGCCCTCGCCCAGGCCTAGGGGGAAAGGCAAGGACCCTGGCCTGTGGCAGCTATGCTGCCACCCAAGGGACCTGCTGAAGGCCCCCTGCTGTCAGTACATGAGGTGGGGCTCTTCCGGTGGAGGATTGGAACCCTTTGTGGGGGATGAGGGACCCACTTTGCACAAAGTGGACCCCACCAGAGCCTCCCTGCCTCATTTCTGCTGGATGCTGATGCTGCTCAACCGCCGGACCTGAGGACCGGACTCCCGAGGGGCAGGGCCTGCGTCCCATCTTTCCAGGCCACCGCGCCTGCTGCCCATCCTCCACAGGACCGGCCTGGGGCCCCGGGTTCTTTGCCTTTGAGTCTGGAAGCCTCTGCTGTTCACCGAGTTAATTGGCAAACTTTCCCAGAAGTAAACTTGAGGGTAGAAATTAATCATTTTCCTGGTGTTGCACTCCTTGCTAATCAGGCCAGCTGGGAGGAGGGGCTGGGCTCGCAGCCGCAGAGGACCCCTGAAAAGCCATTATCATGAACAAGATCTTTCAGGGGCCTGGGGTCCCCCATGCAATTTAGCAGCTCCTGCTGCTGCTGAGGTGCCGTGATGGGTGGGGGATTTGTGCTCACCTCATCCTGAGTCCAGCCACCCGTCCCTCTGGGGACTAACCAGTCCCTCTGACTCAGGATATATTCATGCTTTGGACACCAGTGGCTTCAGATCTCTTCGGCCTGTCCAGAGTGGAGGAGACGCTGCCCCAGCAGGTCACCATCCTGCCACCTGTCCTATAAATAAGCACAGTCCCACATGGGGGCCGGCAGTACACCGTGCCCCACTCTACCTTCACTGCAGTGTGGGGAGCCATTCAGACAAGCCAACTCCATGCAGGGCCCTGAGCTCTGGGCAGGGGCCTGGCCCAGCGGGACTCCCCAAGGCCGTGGAGGGTGGGGTGGGCTGGAGTCCTTGGTGCAGGTGCTGCCATCAAGGCAGCTGAAGAAAATTCCGTACATGCGGGGTTGGGGGGGGGGGCGGAGGGTAGAGAGGCTGCTGTTAACTCCAGGCACCTGTCATAGCACACCCAGAATCAAGTGGGAGGCTCCTGGTGTGCCCCTGCAACACTGTGTGACAGGAAGCCATGCAAGGACCAAGGGTGGCACATGGTGACCCTGACCTGGTGGCCTGACTGCCTGGACCTTTGTCCCGTCATTCCTTCACATGGGGGGATAGCGGGCTTGGTGGGAAGCTCATGCCTACTGGGATTTAACCCTTGCTGTGCACAGATGGCAGGGCCTGCAGCAGGGCTAGGATGATGGCAGGCTGGCCAGGCTCAGGAGTGTGGGCGTCAGGCCTAGAGGGCCCTGCAGCCAGGAGGATGCTGGCGTGGCACATCCCAGGTACAGGTGAGATTGTGGGGACAGAGAGCCAGACGGAGTGCAGCCTTAGGGCAGTGATGCAGACACCACCCCCACCCCCTCCCCTGCGAGAGACTCAGACAAGCACAGGCGCGCACTCATACACGTGCACACGCTCTCCTGCCCAGACACATGCATGCGCATACATGCAGGTGTGCAGGGGCAGACGTGCACATGTGGTAGTACATTCCCACAACACCCCTGCAGACCCCCAGGTAGTGTCTGGCCACAGGCGCTTACAGATACTGGGAGGATGCCCCGGTGGGTTCGTGCTGGGCTAAGGGGGGCTTTTGACGTCACCACTCAATGTGCATCGGGGAGAAGACTCAGGACAATGACAGTGGGGATTGGCAGGACCAGGGTGGGGCTCCCTGAAACTGCACCCCTCTGCAGGCAGGCAGCCCCCCCGCCGGGCGGCCTGCTTTGTCTTAGTAATTGCTGCCCAGTGGTGGACAGACAGGGCCACAGGAAACCTGGCAGAGGTGGGGCAATCTGTGGAAGGGCCTCGGGGGCCCAGCTAGCAGGTGCACGCGCTCCCTCTGCTAATTTTCTTTCCAGTTGTGGAAACAAGACCTGGCAGCAGCAGAAGTTGGGGGAACTGGGGTGGGGAGCTCAGACAGCCCCCAGGCCTGCTTCCTCCAGCCCTCTTCTTCAGCTTCCTTCAGGCAGGGCCAGCTAGGACCTTTCTTGGAAAGGACCTAGGACAGGCAGGAGGGCCTGCTCTCTGAGCAATTAATTTGCTCCAGCCACTGCCAGCCCAGCCTAGGCTGCCCCAGCCCTTGCTCCTGTAGCAGGTCCACCGTCCTCAGATTCTGCCTGCCTGACCTTCCTTCCTCCCGTACTCCACCACCACCACTTACCCCCCCAGTACCACCCACTCCTGGGACAGCTGCCTCAGCACCAGGCCAAGTCCCTACCCCCACCCCACCCCTGGCTGGTGGGGCCCTTCATCTTTCAGTGGGACCTTCAGGGGTGTGGACATTGCTGGGGCTTCTCTGCAGATCAGAAGACACCTGGTGGACCTTCATATTCACACCTGGACCTGAAACGAACCCCCAGTCAGGGCTTTACCTGCCCCCCACTTGGGGAGATGCTGGGGAATTCTAAGCACCCCCCCCCATCACCACCCCATGGCCGTCATCAGAAGTGTTAACTCTATGTCACAGTGGTCACCCCAAAGGACCACTGTGGGGTGGGCAGGCACCTGAGCCCTGGACACAGCCCCTGCACCTGTCCCCATAGCTGTAGTGTCCAGGTATCCTCTCCCAGGTGTGACCTAGGGCCCCTCCTCCCCTCGGGGAGCCTTTGCTGCTGGCACAGCCACAAGTCTCTTCTTCCAGCCAGGAGTGCCTCCCCCAGGAGGTCCATGCCACTGCCAACTGGGCCATACAGGGCCCAGGCCTCCCTGCCCCACCGACTCCCTGTGTCCAAGGAAGCCAGGAAGGACACACTTGGGGGAGTGGGTCTGCTCCCACAGCCTGGAGGGCAGGGCGGGCTGTGCCCAAGTCTCACTTGGCTCCAGGCCAGGCCAGGAGACACAGGTGGGGCACCTTCCAAACCAGAGCAAACCCAACCCACTGCCATTCAGCTGACTGACCCAGCAATTGATCGATAGATGGTTTGATTGCAGGAGTGCGGGCTGTAAATCTTTCTGGGAACAGACTGCCCCTCTTTTTCCCGGGAAGGGCCTAGTGGGTTTGAATCTCCAACGTGCGGTTGGCAGCCCAGCACTTAATGCACAGCACCACCAGGGCTCCTTGGGAGCAGATGGAGTGACCATGCAGAGACTGGGCCTGGGGTTCAGAGAACCAGGTCACTCACCCACGCCCCACGCCCCACACTCCACACTGAGAACCCAGCCCACTTACCCACCCCAGCCTCCACTTACACCACGCTCCATGCCAAGAACCCACCCCACGTACCCACCCGAGACTCCACACTCCACTTACCCACTTCATGCTCCACGCTCCATGCCAAGAACCCACCCCACGCCCCACGCTCCAAGCTTCACTTACATGCGCTAAGGTCCATGTACATGCCCCACACACGCTCCACACTCCACACTCCACATTCCACACCCCATGCTTCACTTCACACCCCACACTCCACGCACCCACTCCACATTCCACGCCCCACGCATGCTCCACACACCCATTCTATACTCCATGCTCCAGGCCCCATGCTCCACACTCCACTTGCCCACTCCACACTCCACGCCTAGCTGGAGGAGGAGTTGGAGTGGGACCCCCATGGATAGCGCAGAGCCCCCAGATGTGTGAGGGGGGATGGGAGAGGAGGGCCAGTCTGAGGGGGGTGGCGGTGCAGTGCAGTGAGGGGCACAGAGGCAACCTGGCCGCCTGGCCTGAGGGTGTGTAGTCCTGTGGGAGTGGGGGGGCAGCCCCCTACACCTGGCCTCTCTGCTCACTGGGGTGGGGGCGTGGCTCCCCAGGGGCTGTGTGGTGGGCTGTCACTGCCCATACCACGGACAAATGGGAGGGAAGAACCGGCAGAGCCCACCCCCCACCCCCCCAAGAGCAGTCCTGCCTCCAATGGGGTATCAGCCCAGGCCTGTCAGTTGGGTAGAAGGGGGGTCACCCCCTTCCTGTGTGGTCCCTATCTTCATCCGCCACCCTGGGTCCTGCCTGTGCAGGCGTTGAAAACAACCGAACTTCTACCACCACGGAGGCTGCTGGCTGGTGGGGGGGACCATCTGTGGGGTGCCTGAGGCTTCAGTCTTGACAGGAGCAGATGCCCCATTTCTCCACTGCGGGGGCTTGAACTGCCATCCTCTGGGCAAGCAGCACAGCACTGGTCCCTTGGCTCCACAGGGCTCCCTGTGGCAGTGCTCATGCCCAGGAACCTCTGGCGGCCTCTGCTGGTTGCGGCTTTTCCAGGACACAGGAGGAGCCCTTCAATTTGATTCTGGGAACGGCTGCACCAAGCCCTTCCTCTGGGAATTGTGAGTGCAGACAGGGGTACCCACAGCTGGGGCAGCTGGGGGAGGCTCTCCCAAGGGGCAGCTCCAGGAGACCTGTGGCCAGCAGGACTAAATATAGATCCCCACCTGTGGCCGGCCCGGACCCCCAAGCAGCCTGGGCACACAGCCCGTGAGGATACTTGTCCCGCCCCACCCCCACTCAACTGGAATGTCTCACTGTGCTCCTCAGCCCCCGGGCCCTCCCCCACTCCATGTGCCCACCCCCCTGGAGAATGCTCCATCCTGGGGACTGACCTTCCTCTGCATCTCCCCAGCCTCGCCGGCCCCTGGAATCTTCAGGCCCCCTCAACTGACTTCGGGGAGGCCCTTGTGGATGGCCCCAGCCGGCCGGCCTGTAGTCCAGACTTCCTGCCTCTCTGGGTCACAAAGGCCCCTACTGCCCTGTCCAACAATCCCGCCAGGGTGAGGGCATGATGCCCGGGATGCCCCTACTGGCAGACCCACAGGGCGACCTACCTGCTGACTGGCAGGCACCCCTCCCCCTCCAGGGCAGGAAGGAGCCCTCCCCCCACTACCCTGCCCTCCCCACCACACCCCCAAGTTCTTTGCCTCAGCCCCTTGTGCTCAACCAGGAGCACAAGGCAGGATGTCCTCCTACCCCCATCCCCGAGAGAAGGGGCACGTGGGGAGGGGGGGTAATGGTGAGGGCTACAGGGAGAGAGAGGAGACTGGTCAGGGCCCAGTGAGGGGGACAGCTCTGCCCCGTCCTCCCCTGGGCCAGCAGAGGGAGGCTTGGAACCCCAGGGAGAGGCTGTCCTCCAGTTGACACAGAAGGAAAGAGGCACAGAAGCTGGGGGTGGAGAGGAAAGCTCACAGAGAGCCCTGAACCCTCCAGGTGGCCCCTCACCCCCTGGTGGCTTGGCCTCCCCAGCCCTGCGTGGAGAGAGGGGAGGCCAGGGAGAGATCAGGAGGGACTGCAAGGGGCCTTCAGCCCCTGCCTGGTAAGCCCCTCTCAGGCACGGGATAAAGGCACTACTGCCCACTCTGTTTCTTGGGCAGCGGTGGGCTGGGAGGAGATGTGGAGATGAGGCCTGTGGGGTGGAGTCTCCTCCTGCACCCCGAGGTCATTGAGAAGCTACAGCACCCTTACAGTCTCCTCCTTTGCTGGCTGCAGGGGGCCTGGCGGTCAGCAGCTGCCTCCAGCCACTGGGCTGCCCTGTGTCCTCTCTCTGGACTGAGCCTCGCTTTCTCACCCACTGCAGAAAGCCTGTCTGAAGGCTTACCCGACCTCCCCCCTTGGCCAGAAGCGGGCCTACCCCGTGCATAGGAGATAGGACTGCGGTATGTGGTCCTTGAAACGTGCCTGGGCCACCAAGTGTCCTTCGGCATCACCAGCCAAATCCGCAGCAAGAATGGCAATGTGTCTCCCCCGATGCTGGGGCTGTCCTTGTGCCGGTGCCAGGCCCTCCAGGCTTACCTCCCACAGAGGCCGAGGTACTTAGTACGACAGTGTGTGAAGGGCTATAGGGGAAAGGAGGTCGGGTCCTGTGGGAGAAGGCCCGTTTGGAAGCCCCACGTTTCCCAGCTGCGTGCCTCCCCAGACGTCTCACCCCTCGGAGTCTCTTCTGTCTCGTCCCTGCGTGTGTTGTTCGCTGGGTCCAGCTCAAGCCAGCCTCCCGCACAGCAGGACTAGATGTAGGTGCCGGGCTGGGCGCCATCCTTAGGAGCACTGGCTGCTCAAGCCCACTGCTGCGGCCACTCTCTTTCCAGAGCCTTCCAGACTCGGGGTCTCAGCTCCCAGTGCTGCAGCAGACAACATGCACAAGTTTGCGTGGGCTGATTCTTCCGGTCCCTCTCCAGCTACGTCTGGAAGCACTGCAGAAACCTGTGTGACAGCAGGCAACACCCGAGGCTCCACCGACAGCCAGCAGGCCCGCTGGCCCCGAGTGGAAGGGGTCTCATGCAAGAAAAGCCAGGATTCTCCCGCCGCCGGGCTCCACCGCCTGCTCTCTCTCCCCCTCTCTCCCCTCCTCACTCTCACCGCTGCAGGAGGCTAAGATCTCGTTGTCATTAGGTGCCCTTGAGTCAGCTCCGACCCATAAAGACCCCATCCGTGCACCATAGAAGGGACCACGGCCGGTCCTCACAATGGTGCTCCTGCTGGAGCGTGTGGTTGTGGCCCCCGGGTCCGTCCAGCTCGTTGAGGGCCTTGCTCTCTGTCGCTGCCCCTCCACTTCACCAGACACGCTGTCCTTCCCCAGGGACTGGCCTCTCCTAATAGCATGTCCAAAGTATCTGCCTCCCAGAAATGCTAAAACCTAACGTGTCCACGGTGCTTCCTTCAGATGGCACCTGACAGGAGCAGGCTCTCGGGGTGGGCACAGGTAAGGCCTTGTGGCATGGTTATCGGCATGACCACCCCTCGGGGTGGGGGGCAAGTGCTGGGGTCCAGCAGAGCTCAGAGAGCAGACACAGGGCCGGACAGGAAAGCGGTGGGTGGGTCTCCTGCGGCCGCTTCCAGCCACAGACGTTGAGTCTCAGGAGGCCAGGAATGCCACCGCTCCCGAGGCTCCCGAGGGCACCATGCCTTCCTCTCCAGCTGCCCGGGGACCGTGGTATCTCTGGTTTGTGGCTGCGTCCCTCTCATCTCCGGCCCATTCGGGAGAAAGCGGAGGCTGTCTGCTCCCACAGAACTGTTAAGCCTCCGAAGAGTCCCTCTGAATCAGAGTTGACTTCTGTGGCCATGGGTTTGGCTGTGGTGTTTATACGGATGCCGTGGAACCTGGAGACACCGTGGGTTAGGCGTGAGTAACTAAGCACAAGGGTGGTGGTTTGAGCCCACCGGTCCTTCCTCGGGGGAGAGATGAGGTTATCTGCCTCTGCAATGATTGGCAGTCTCCGAAACCTTACATAGTAGGCCTGCTATCCGTCAGAACTGACCCAGTGGCTGTGGGTTTATAAGGACACTGGTCAGTCATTTTGCATGAGGACCCATTCTAACCCAGCATGTCCTCATGCAAATGTCCTGTGAAGGACTCTATTTCCACAGGGTTCCCTACACAGAGGCAGTGGTTGAAGCTTCCGTCTCTCGCTCTCTCTCTTTAAATAAAACTTCTTATTTGATTGGAATTAAAATTTACAGAGCAAATTGGTTTCCACCCAACAAGGGACACCTGTCTGGTGACACTGATTGCTGTCCCCACCGTGTGAGCGTACTCCCTCGTCCTACTTCCTCCCTGGGCTTCTTGCTTCCGCTGCCCTCTTCCCACCCCTCCTGGCCTTCTGGGCCCACATTCCTGCAGCTGGTCACCTACAGAGGCCGAGAGCTCGCCCACCCACCAGTGGGCCCACAGTGACAACATAAGGTACTGCCCTGTAGCCTCGGGGACCCCGGGAAGCGTCAGGGCCATCAGGAGGAGCGATTCCTAGAGTCCACGCACTGCCTGAGTGGTGTGCGCCCTCCCCACCATAGTCCACACTCAGATGCCCCTGTGGACTTTCTGCCTTGAAGCAGGAGGTATCCAACGCTGCTCCAGCCATATCGTCCTTCCCTTAGGGGTCCCCTTCCAAGTGGCCCTGTGCCCACCAGGCGTCACAGCGGGCAGGGCCTGCCTGGTGGAGAGAACCAGGCACTGGACACCCTGCTCGCCGGCGCTGCTCTTTGTTGACCCTCAGTTTCTCCATCTGAGACATGGCACCTTGACCCTTCACTTGATGTCACCTCAAGGTCCCATTCTTGGTCTCCACCTCTAGGGTGGAGAAAAGACGCTGGGAACACCAAGCCGGCAGACCCTGGGCAGACCTGGCTCCCCCACCCCTCTACCCTCTCAGGCTGGGAAACAAAACTTGGTTAGGGGGATGCTGGCCCCGCCCACTGGGCCCAAGGGCTGGCCTGGGCCCTGCCCTGGCCTGGGCCCGGATCGCAGGGCTGCCCGCGCCCGCCGGGTGCAGGCTGATTTTTCCGGTAGCTTTGCTGCTGATGAATTGCAGGTGAGGGGATGCCACGTGGTTAGTGTTGTAACAATATTTTGGGACAATTAGATTGAAACCACATTGTCTGCGGCCCTGCTGGCGGCTGGCCGAGGCACTGCACTCCGGGCGCCCTCTGCGGCTCCCAGCTGCCCCCCGCCAGGCTCCCGTCCTCACGCCGCCCAGCCTCCAGACCCCTGAGTCCCCCCTGGCCTCCCGCTGACCTCGGCCTCCAGTTGTTCCAGAAACAGCTGCTGGAGATCTCTGACTGGTGCGGAAGGGGCAGCCTGGGGCAGAAGGGGCGCCCTCCGGTCCCTGCCCCTCCCACTGAGAGTCCACCAAGGCGCCCAGCCCTGCCCCCATGCCCCCCCACCCAGACCACAGCCTCCAGGAAAAAGGGCCCCAACCCAGGGACCCAGAATGGACAGGGACAACTGAGGTGTTCAGGGGGTCCAACTCAGGGGTCCCCTCCATACCCCCACTACCACACCCTATGAGTGGAGCGGGGACCGAGCATAAGAAGGCTCTAGAAAGGGGGCTCTGTTTGTGGGGTCCCTGGAAGTGGAGAGACCCAGGAAGGGGCCCTGAGAGTGGAGGGTCCTGGGAGAGGGGGGCGTAGGGTTGGGAATCTTTAAAGTGCGCAATCTCTGAATGGGGGGAGGGTTCCTGGGAGTGGAGAGTCAGGAATGAAGGGATCTAGGTCTCTGAGTATGGGGAGTCCTGGGAATGGAGTCTTAGGGTGGGAGTCCTAGGGTGGGGTCCCAGGGAAGGGGACCCTGTAGGGAGACC
>NW_022111358.1:50229437-50230959 GCF_000313985.2 Echinops telfairi | reverse complement strand
TCGTCCCCTTCCCAAAGTGGACTCTGGAGTCCTGCTCAGTTTGCCTGTCACCTAGCCACCCCACCCCTGGGTCCATACCATCTCTACCCGTCCTGCTCTGGTGTGACAGGGCACAGGGTGGTCACACTGACCAGTGGGAAGCCAGCCAGATGGAGAAGGAGGTGAGAGTGAAGGTAGGGGCACCCCTCTCCCCCCATCCCCCTCATGTTTCCCTCTGGGAGGCCCTGCCCAGCTCCAGGCAGTAGGCAGCCACCCAGCAGGACTGCTATGGAGGGGCCTGCTGAGGTCACAGTGGCTACTCCCTCCCACAAGAGGCTCCCTGGATCTCAGGAGTGTGTGGGGGTGGGGGCAGGGACAAGGGCTAGGGAAAGGCCCCCAACCAATCTGTCCCACTCAGTCGGTCCTGTGGTCTTGTCCTGGCTCCAGAGGCTTCCTGTGAGTGCTCTGTACCCACCCCGTGGCCTGTGCCCCCACCCCAGCCACCCAGCAGCCCACCAGGCTCCTTAATCTCCAGTTCTCAGGGAAGTGGGGGGAGGACCCCAGCCTGGGTGCCTAATCCCCCTTCTCAGCACTGGAGCCTGATGCCCACTCTCCTGAGCCAGCCTGCCATCATCCTAGCCCTGCTGCAGGCCTGCACCTCTGGGCACAGGGAGCTCCGTCCAGGCAGCTGCCCGGCACAGGGGGTGCAAGCCACTGGCAGCATGACCATGTGGCCTGGGCCCAGGAGCCGACTGATGATGGCCTCATCGGTGCAGAGCAGAGGCTTGTATGCCAGGCCCGCCCCGCCCCTTGCCTCGGTTGGTTCCCCATTCAGAGGCGAGGTGGGCCCGCTGGGATGACAGGAAAGGCTTGTATGGTTGGTGGCAAGTGGCCGGAGTCTGAGAGACCCAGCGACCAGGAAGGGCCCTGTGGCCGGCACCTGGCCTGTCTCTGTCCCTGGTCCTGTTTAAACACTGGAAGTGGCCGGTCCTCCACAGCTACCCCAGGGCACCTCTGCGGCCTGAGCAGGCCCTCGGACACCGGAGTCCCGGGAATGGCGCCTGGGCATAGGGGACGCTCCCTCAGCCGCGGGGGCAGCAGGGGGCACCGTGGAAGGGAGACCCCCGAGGCCCGGCGGTGGTCACAAGGGGCCTGTGCAGCGGCTTCCTCTGCTCAGAGGCGGGGACTGGGGGTGCGTTCCCAGCGAGGACAGATCCATCACCAGCCCTCTCCAGGCCCGGCTGTCAATCACAGCGCCCGCCCCATCAGGCGGGCACATGGCCCCGGATAGCCAATCAGAGCAGGCTGTGCCCCGATGACGTGTCTGCAGCTCTCCAGCTGCAGCGGGTCACCCGCGGGTGTGGGATGCTGCCGGAAGTCCTGGGGTCCTGGTTGCGTTGCGGGGTCGAGTCTCTCCCAGGCAGCCAAGACGAGGCCGGCCGAGGGGCGGGGGCAGCAGGTCGAGCTGCAGGCTGGTCTTTCTGCATAAACCAGAGGCCCCGGGGCTCACCGGTGGAGAGGGGACAGGGTTAGAGCGGGCCTC
>NW_022111358.1:50227007-50228844 GCF_000313985.2 Echinops telfairi | reverse complement strand
GGAGTTGGCACCCAGAACTCAGATTTCTAGCCTCCCGAACTGTGCGCCCCAGCTATTCCTCAGTAGAAGTGGAGGCTGGCTGCTCCTGTGAAGGCTGAGCGTCCCAGCAACACACAGGGCAGTTCTACTCTGTCTTGGGGGGGTCTTTCTGGCTGGAGTTGACTCCGTGGCAATGCATTTGGTTGGGGGAGTGCACACCGTGAGAGAAAAAATGTCTACCGAAGCCGTCCATTTGTGGCAGGTCTGAGGTGGCAGCACCACACAACTAAGACGGTGCTCAAAGCAGACCTTTTTTTAAAACTAATAAACTAATCTGTTATTTGGTTGTAGGAAGACGCTGGGGGATATTTCTGGTTTACAATTTAAATTTTATCTCAGAGCAATCATTTCAGGGATTTATCCGTGAAATGGCCCCATCCAGTTCTCTGGTCTCATGGCCAAGGGGACCAGTTAGCCACACGTCCCATTTCCTCCTCCTCTTCCTGACTCTCCATCTTCCTTGGGTGAATAGGGGCAACAATTGTGCGTGACTCCTTCTGGCTGTACATGCCCTGCTTCAGCCTAAAGTCTTCCGTTTGGTGGAAAAGTGCATCCAGCTGCCTGTCCACTAGAGCAGCTGTGTCCATCTGGGTAGAGAAACAAATCCAGGGAGCCTCGGATGTGTCTAACAAAGAGCTTTAAGTCAGAGAGTAAATTGTACATGAAGAAAACATCCCAGCCCAGTCCAGATCAAGTCCATAAGTCTGATATTAGCCCATATGTCCGATACTAGTCCTTAAGTTCCTCTTCAGACTCACGCAACACATGCAATGATGCTGAATGCAGGAAGATCATAGGCCAGTGGGTGGAAAGTCTTGCGGACCCAGTGGGTGGATGCATCTCAGGGCAGGCAGGGGTCTCCACATGACTCTCCAGCTCCAGGGCTCTGGCTCCATCAGTGTAGCTCCATATGTCTTGTCAGCAGGAACACTAAGCAGAGCGTCTGGGTCAGGCCTCCAGTGAGCTATTTATCTCCAGGACGCCTCCAAATGAGGTCATCAAGCTGCGACCTGATTGACAGGCTAAACGTCACCCCTTCACTCTCAATAGTCTCGAGTTGACACAAGATTATGTAGCCACCACAGCAGCTGTGGGTCTTGTTGGGTCTGACACCCTGGGCACCAGCACAGAGGGACTTCAGAATCAACAAGGACTCAGTATCCACAGTTTTTTGATCAGGACAATCTGTTCTCAGCTGTACCTGCAGCCAGATCTCTCTCTGACCCTCAATCTCTGGCTTCCTTGGCCCCTCAGCCTGGCCTCTGCCCTGCTCATACAGGGGTTACAAAGCTCTTTATTTCTGCCAATCATGTCCAGAGACACCCCACTCCCTAGGAAGCCTGAAGGTACTCACTCTCTTGTTCCGAGAGTTGGCAAGCCTAGCTCCCTCAACGAGTGCCCGGAGGGCCCCCACTTTTTCAGGCAGCCTCCTTCCTGAAAGGCTCAGCTCTCTTTTCTGTGGTGAAGCCCACTACAGCATCATCTTCTGCTTCTGCCTGAGGCGGTTTCTCGACCCCCAGTTCTTGCCACCTTGTGTCATGTCATGTCTGGTGTTACAGCTGGCTCCCTGGCTCCTGGGTCTGGGTGGTTCTCAGCACGAGGGCTCTGGGCCCTAAAGATCGCTTCTTCTCGGTGGGTAGTGAAGTTCTCTCTTGCTCTGGGATTGGCTCTTTTTTAAGCCTAGCAGGATGGCAAGATTAACCAATCTTCTCCTTAGAGGTCCATTTGCATGGCCCCAGCCACCACAGGGGTTCTATGCACCTGGTTTGCATTCTCAGCAGACTGTCCAATTCCTTTG
>NW_022111358.1:50223736-50225793 GCF_000313985.2 Echinops telfairi | reverse complement strand
CCTGGACGAGGTTTCAGGGAATCTCTCGATTGTGCTGGTGGACACAAGAAATGAATCCATCTGCCAAAAGGTATGGATGGGAACTGTATGCTTCAAATGGGCAGACTGCATGGTACGTTAGTTGTACCGCAATGGCAGGGAGGTTGCTTACCCTGAAAAAGCCAAAAAGAGGCCGTCTGTCACCTACCGAGGGACAAAGGTTCACGCCTGCCGATGGCAGGAGTTCGGGGAGGCCGAGATGCTCACGCTCGGTGGGGGTGGACGAGGAGCCTTCAAAGAGTGGCTGGGGAATGTTTGTTATCTTTTTTATTCCAATTCCCCATCAACTTTGGAAGCCCCCTTGCATGTCGGCTTTTTGGCAAGCCAGTTTGTCAATATCCAGTCCAAATGAGCAGATTGTGCCTATCTCTCGATGTAGCAATTTCCCTCGCAGGAATTTTATTTCCTGAATGTATCCTTCACAGCAGTCCTTGTGTTATTAAGAACCACCCCCCACCCCGCAAGATGAAAACACCCCGAACCATGACGTGGAGTTGCTGCTGACCCTGTGCTACGGAGTAGAACACCGCGTAGGGTTTCCTAGGCTGCCGTCTTTGCAGAACCTTCGTGCCCTCACACCCACCAGCGGCTCCTGGGGAGAAGTGTGGCAGAGCAGACTGCTCCTGCAGAGACCTGACCTGGGAAACCCTCGGGGCAGGATCAGGTCTCGGTTGTTCACGTGTATTTTGTGCAGAAATGGACCGAAGGGGTCGAATGAGAAGCTTTATTGGACCGGGAGTCAACCATTGCTCAATGTCTCAAATTCGGGCTTATGAAGCAACAAACCATGAGTGGGTGGGGCGATGTTTCGAGTCCAATCACAACCGCCCACGCAGACTAGGGGGAGGAACAACTAGGGAGCTCCCCAGTGGCATCCGTTGTGGGCGTGGGCAGCAGCCCGCCAAAATTTTGAATCTGTTGGTTCTTGGTGGAAAACAAATCCAGAAGTAGCAAGCTGAAGCCATGGGGAAACACAGAAGCGAGTCAGCAAGTGGCCACGAGCTTTCAGGTAGGTCCATGGACCACCTCTCGATGGCAGGACGGGGAGGAGTGGCACTCGGGTGTGAACGCCCTCTTGGCCCCACTGTCCACCACGCACTTGTTGGCACACATATGGGCAGTCTCCAGGGTTTCTGAGGAGAGCCGCAAGTGTCGGCCCAAGGCTACGTGGCCACTCGTCCCTTCCTCACACCCAGGTCAAAGATGCCAGTCTTGGCATCAGGGACACCTGGCAGAAAGGGATTTTGAGTAGGGTGATGTTCTTATAATAAGGGTGACACCAGGCAGGACAGCAACCCGTGGGGGTGCCAAGGTCCACGGGGTGTCTAGGCATCTCCATCCTCTCCAGTTTCCCCGTAAGCAGCAAGGCGAACCCGTAGGGGCCCTTGAAGATCTTGCCTAGAAATAACCCAGCCAGCTAGCCAAGGTCATCCCTTTCACATTCAGCCTCCCACCAGACCTTTGACATGACCCGGCCCCGGCCCCTCCACCCTCCTGTCACGTGGCTCGTCCTTTTGTTGCAAAGCCTCATCTGGTGTCCACCTTTCTAGCACACTGCGTGGCGGGCACTGCAGGAGTCCTTCTCTGTCTCTCCTCACCCCCCTTTTTTTAAATCATTTTTGGGGGGACTCGTACATCTATGATCACAGTCCATATATCCATTCATTGTGTCAAGCACATCTGTACATTTGTTACCGTCATCATTCTCAAAACATTTGCTTTCTACTTGAGCCCTTGGTATCAGTTTTTCCCCCTCCCTCTGCCAGCTTCCCTCATGAACCCTTAATAATTTATAAATTATTGTTATTTTTTCATGTCTTACACCGACCACTGTCTCCCTTCACCCTCTTTTCTGTTGTCCGTCCCCCTGGGAGAGGGTTATATGTCAATCATTGTGATCGGTTCCCCCTTTCTACCCCACCTTCCCCTTCCCCTCCTGGTATCTCTACCCTCATTATTGGTCCTGAAGGGTTCATCTGTCCTGGATTCCCTGTGTTTCCAGCTCTGATCTGTACCAG
>NW_022111358.1:50215699-50223604 GCF_000313985.2 Echinops telfairi | reverse complement strand
TTGTGTGTTTCGTTGGTGCTACACTGCACACTAACTGGCTCATCTCTCCCTTGTGACCCTTCTGTAAGGGGATGTCCAGTTGTCTACAGATGGGCTTTGGGTCTCCACTCTGCACTCCCCCTCATTCACAATGATAGGATTTTTTTGTTCTGGGTCTTTGATGCCTGATACCTGATCCTTTCAGTATCTCGTGATCACACAGGTTGGTGTGCTTCTTCCATGTGGGCTTTGTTGCTTCTCCGCTAGATGGCTGCTTGTTTATCTTCTGAGCCGCGTCAGAACCACCTTTGACGGCCAGAATTCTACCAATTCTACCACCAGTTTCTTCAAGGCACCCTGGACAATCACCGCAAACCAAATCCACTGCGCCCGCTGTGGTTTCATCCCGGGCTGTGCGTCTTGACTGGAGCAGGCTATTTTTTTGCCATGAGACACCTGAAACTTCTACCCTCCACCATCGGTATAAGCCTCTGTCAGAGCAGCTCCTCAATCTTATTCCATTTTGGGGGGGACACAATTCGATCCCTAACTTGGTCTAATTAGGGGGAGGCTATGGGCCCCTGGGGGGCTTCAGTCCCAGGACAGTCTTCCTGTGGCCTCTCTGGCCCCTGATTAGTCTCCGGCCTGGGGCCTCCCCTCCCAAACCCGGGCAGCCTGAGATTGTTAAGCAAATTGACTGCTGGGGCCCTGCGCGCTAATTCCCGGGCCTTAATGAGTGGGAAGATGAGGTTTTATTCATCATGGGGGCTTTAAAAATTGCAGTAAAGTGGCCCACTTTATAAAGAAAAAAAATCAATAACAAAAAGAAAACAGAAGTATGTAAATGGACGGAGCGACAAAAAGCGGGCCAATTACCCCCCAAAATGAGCCGCCGTTATGGCTCCATTAACTCAATTATATTTTCAAAAGGATTTCTTGTGCGGCCCCCCACCCTCTCCACCCAACCCCCAGCTCCTGTAATTTCTGCATCAACTTCAAACCATTAAGTGGCATTAAATTATTTTGTGTGAGAGAGAGGTGCGTTTGGGAAGAGCGGGAGCCTGGCCCGCCAGGGCCTTCAGGGGGAGGGGGTCAGGTGTGAGCTTGGCAGGGGGTCTCCACAATGGGCAAGCCCCTGGAAGTGGGGGCCAGCTGTTTCCTGGTGAGAGACACCTGGGGGAGGAAACACAGGCCTCCTAGATGGGGTTGGGGGGCTCTGGGTGAGCTGGACAGATTGTGTGGGGAGGCCTAGGTTGTCCTCACGGGGACTTCCAGATGGTTCCCCAACACCCCCTGATTTTGTCCCCCGTGAACACTCACCACACTGCCCATCCCTCACATGCCAGTTGCACATGGTCCCTAAGCTTGAGTGGGCTCCTGGGACCCCCTTTGTCTGCTAGCTCAAGAAAGACAGGATTGGACTGCGGTGCTAACGGGGGTGGTGGTGGGTGGTGTCGGTGTGTGGTGTGTGTGTGTGTGTGTGTGTGTGTGTGTTGTGGGAGTCTGCTGCTCATGCCCCCCTCGGCAGTCTGTCCACTTGGGTGTGCCCTGGCCTTGGCCTGAGATGAGGCTGTGTCACTGTTGGGCCCTGAGGTGCTTCCAGGCCTGAGGTCTGTGCTGGGTGGGTGGGGGAGTCCCTGCATTGGGGGCTGGGTGGGGGCACTGAGGCCAGTGTTCAGTGTCCCCAGCCCTGGGTCACACTGGCACTGAGGGGAGTGAATTCCCGAGGGACCAAAGTAACCTGCTGCCACCCAGTGAATGCCAGCCCATCGGGATCCCAGACGGCTTCTGAGGCTGTCAGGCTGCGTGGGGTAGCCAGCTTCTGCTGATCCCAAGGCTTACCTGATGGTTCCACCAGGACTCCTTCGTCCAGGGGATAGATGAGTCAAACCAAAAAGCGACCCACCCCAAACCTGGTGGCCCGTGGCAGTTGCCCCCCACATCACAGTGCTGTGGCCAGTGGCAGTGGCCCCCACGCCACAGTGCAGTGGCCCATGTGCGGTGGCCCCCCACGTCACAGAGCGGCTCTGCTCCCTCCAGGCTCGGCCTGCTCCGCTGTGGCTTCACAGAGGCAGCTCACCAGGCCTTTCTCCCTCCGTCTCGCAGGGAGCTCAAACCATCACCCTTTCTGTGAGCACCTGGGCACCAGGGGCCTCGGTAGGGGCAGGAGAGGTGCTGGGGCTCATGGGCTCAGCATGGAGCAGGGGTCCACATCCACGGGACTGAAGCCAGGGCCCCCAGGAGCTCAGGGGTGGGGCTCTGAGACGCTAACAACTGACGGGAGTAGAAAGCCCTGTCTCTTCCCCACGGAGCGGCTGGCGGTTTAGAACTGCCCACCCTGAGGATCACAGCCCGGTGCATAACCACTGGGCCACCAGGGCTCCTGGTGACAGCACAGTGGGCGACAACGTACGATGAATCTCCCCCAGCTCCACCCTCCCTCTACCTCCGTGTCTGTCTGCCTCCGTCACTGGTCCACCTATAATGCTTATCCACCTCTGCTGTCCGTCCATCTGTCCACCTCCTCTGTATGTCCACCTCTGCCATCTGTCCACCTCCTCCATCTGTCCATCGTTGTCATCTGTCCACCTTTGTTGCCTGTCCAACTCCACTGCCTGCCACCTCTGCCGTCTGTCCATCTCCATGACTGTCCAACTCCTCTGTCTGTCCATCTCTGTGTCGGTCCACATCCTGTGTCTGTCCACTTATGATGTCGGTCCACCCCTGCCATCTGTGTATCTCCTCTGTCTGTCCACCTCCTCTGTCTGTCCACCCCTGCCGTCTGTCCACCTCTGTTGTCTGTCCACCTCTGTTGTCTGTCCACCTCTGTTGTCTGTCTACTTTTGCTGTCTGTCCAATTCTACCACCTGTCCACCTCCCTTATCTGCCTCACCCTGCTGTCTGTCCACCTTCGCCATCTGTCCATCTCTATCATTGGCTGGGCATCCCAAGGAGACGCTGGGGGGAAGGGCTGACCTGGGTAGTGGGTGGACACAAGTCTTGAGAGGCTCCTGTCAGAATCCCAAGGGTGCCCCCTACTGGCTGGGCTCACAGTGAGTGGGGGCTGAGCAGAAGTGTGGGGGTCAGAGGGCTCCCTTCTGACTGGTGGGGAAGTGCCTTCGTCAGTGGAGAGGGACCCTGATGGCCAGCTGATTGCCTTAGGACACCCTGAGCCTGATGCCGGGCTAGGTGGTGACCACAGGGCCCCCTCAGGTCCACCAACTGGTCACGGCCGCCTGTGTGCTCCACCTCCCTGGGTGGGCATGAACCACTGCTGCGGGGAGGCCTGAGATGGGGGGCAGGGGAGCCAGTGCCCAGGTGGGGTCCTTCTGCTTGCCAGTGTCTTGCCCTGTGCCTCTTGTGGGCAGCCATGGGGGCCTGATCTGGGCACCAGGCCGGGACTGTGGGTTACCTGGAGGACAGGGTCCGGGGCAGCTAGCTGGGTCCTCCAGCCCCCGTGGCTGGCTCCGCTCGGCCAAGCACTAGGCCCTCAAGGTGAGGGGCGACCTTGAGCACCCTGGCCGCCTGCATCAAGGTCAGGTAACAAGGTGGCCGCCAGCCCGGGGCTGCACAGGAAGAGAGGACGGGGTGACAGGGAGGTTACGGTCTCAGGGAGGAGGGAAATAAAAAGAAATGACATTTTTTAAAAGGTGCTCCGGGCTGTCTGCCGACACGGCCCTGGTCTCCATCCGTTACAGCCTGCGGCCTCAGCAGATGGGCCTCGGCCAGCGGGCAGGCAGCGGGCCCCTCCAGCCGGCTCCCTTAGGGCTTCCCAGGCCCAGGCGATGGAGTGGGCAGGGAGGGGCCTCGATGGAGTGGGCAGGGAGGGGCCTCGGGGCAGGTAGGCCCTCCATGCTGGTAGAGTCCATCCATCCATCCATCCCCCTGACAGGCCCATTTCCTTGTGTTTCACAGGATCTCCTGAGCCAGCGTCAGTTATGCCTGCCCCTACCTGGTCTTTGTTTAGTGCCTTCACTCAGGCCCCGCTGAGGAAGGACCCTTCTCCCCACGGGGACCCCACGTGGGGCCCTGGGGCAGGGCCAAGAGT
Organism: Echinops telfairi; assembly: GCF_000313985.2. Lineage (NCBI taxonomy): Eukaryota > Metazoa > Chordata > Mammalia > Afrosoricida > Tenrecidae > Echinops > Echinops telfairi. Next base: position 50,219,577 of record NW_022111358.1, on the reverse strand, counting down.
GGCTCCTGAGGGGATGAGAGGTGGGGGCCCCTATCCTGGGGTGCACTTTGCGGGATAAAATAGAGGAATTGCCAGAGGCCAGAGGCAGTTGGAGGGGATTCTTGGAGCAGTGGCTCCACCTGCTCCCCTCACCTGCGCAGGGTCACATTCCACATCTGTGCCTTGCCGTGCCATGGGGGACGGCACTTCACTTCCGGAGTCCAGGTGCACAGAGAAACAAATGCACAGACACTCATATGTGTGTAACAAAGAGCTTTATATACAGACTAATTGTACGTTAAGAGAACATTCCAGCCCAGTTCAGATCAAGTCCATAAGTCCAATATTAGCCCATATGACCAATATCAGTCTGTAAGTGCCTCTTCAGACTCACGCAACACATGCAATGGAAGATCACAGGCCAGTGGGTGGAAGCATTTCCGCGCTGGAAGGGGTCACCACGTGGCTCCTCCAGCTCCAGGGCTCTGGTTCCATCCGACCCCTTTGGGGATTGAACGACCCTTTCACAGGGGTCGCCTAAGACCATCAGAGAACACATCTTTCCGATGGTCTTAGGAACCGAGACACCTCTCTCATCTATCTGTCTCCAGGAGGGTCCGCCCACATGCAGATACGCCCACAGATGAGTATCCAGCGTGATGACATCACACACACCCGTACAAATACAGGGTACGTGACAGGGTTGGCGCCATGATGTACTTATGCGGACCAGTCACACATGTGTAGAGAGCAGCTACTGTGTAGAGAGCAGCAGTACTGGAGGTAATTACTGGGTAAATGTAAAATCATGTACTGCAAAATCATCAACTACAAAAAGACAAAGCTGTACCATGGTAACTTAATCTGGATGCTGATGAGTCTTTTTATATTCAGCTCTGGTTATGATCAATTTGTAACAATGAAAATACATCCTGCATATCAGATATTTACATTACGATTCATAACAGTAGCAAAATTACAGTGATGAAGTAGCAATGAAAATAATTTTATGGTTGGGGGTCGCCACAACATGAGGAACTGTATGAAAGGGTCGTGGCACGAGGAAGGTTGAGAACCACTGCATTAGTGTGTCTCTATGTGGCTTGTCAACAGGAAGACAAATCAGAGTGTCCTGCCTCCAGCGAGCTATTTACTTATCTCCGTAGGGTCTCCAAATGAGGTCATCAAGCTGTGACCTGATTGACAGGCTAACCTCCACCCCTTCACTCTTAATAGTCTCAAGTTGACACAAGATTATGTAACTGCCACACAGGGTTTGCTGCACATCAGACCAATGCTGTTTCTCCAGCTTGCGCACAGATCTCTGTCTCCGGGTTGAGTGGTCATCTCAGCCTGGGACAAGGGATGCCAAGGACATTGCCTGTCTCTGAAGGATGGAGCGACCCCTCAGCCCCTCACCCTCAGATCCCCAAGAACCTGTGTGTCGAGTTGGCTGCAGTTGTAGAGAAGTGCAGCAGACACACCGAGGCAGACAGTGCAGGTTCACACTGCCCCGACTCCCACCGGCAGCTCCCCTTGACCCTCCCCAGCAGAATTCTGGGAGCCTCTGTACCGCCACCACTTCTCAGTGGTTTGTCAAACTCAGGTGCTAACTGGGTGGTACTCTTCCTCCCCAAACATGGTAGACACCCCCTCCCAGCCCTGCTTCCACTGACTCTGGGTATCGCCTTAAAGAAGCTGCGCCCTGGCCCAGGGCCCAGGGCCCAGGATGCCCACAAAGGTCTCAAATTCCTGAAACTCAGGGAGGACTGTAGGGCTGACCCTACCCATCAGGGTCCCTCAAGGTGGGAGGCACAAATGCAGCACTCTGGGGGATCCCCTCAGCCTGCATGGAACCTCACTCCCGGGGCCTTCTTGGCAGTGGCAGGGTGGCCACAAGCCCCAGCCCCAGCAGCCAGGAATGCAGGGGGCCCAGCCTTTGTCTCTTGGCGTGGACCCCTGAATCACCAGGGGAAGAACCCTCAAGGCGTGGCCAGGCCGTGTCTGATGACAGAAGGCTGGTGCTCTTCTGCTCCTGGCTTCTGGCAGGTCCTGTGCTTTCCTGGGCAACAAGCCCCACCTTGTAGCCGACCCTGAAATGGGTGAGAAATCCATGAGACCCCGGTATTCAGCCCGGCATGCTTTTGATGGTGAGAGCAGGGCTGGTTTCCGTGACCAGAACCTGACGGAGCTCTTTCGGCTGATACAAAGTTCATCAGATGGAAGAAGCAGGGTTGGGGCTTGAGTCCCACATGGAGAGGCCCGTCGTCCTGATCACACCCACCACCCCACCCACTCATCCATCACCCATTCTCCCACCAACCCAACTATTCATGCATTCAGGCACCCACCCACTCCTGCATCCAATTATACCAGTGTATATACCCACCGCCCCGCCCATCCCTGCCTCCATCCAGCATGCACGTCCTTATGCCCCCACGCAGCCACGCAGCACTCTCCTTCCTGCTATTCGCCTGCCCAGCCCGCCATCCGCCCATCCTCCATCTATTGGTCTTCGTTTGTCCCTCCTCCTATCTATCCATCCACCATCTACCCATCCACCCTCCATCTATCCACCCATCCACCCATCCACCCATCCATCCATTCACCTATCTATTCATCTATCTACCCATCTATTCACTCATCCACCCACCCTCTATCTGCCCACTCATCCACCCATCTATCTATCCATCTATCCATCTATCTGCCCATCCACCATCCATCCATCCATTCATCCATCTACCTCTCTGTCCATCTATTTACTCACTCACCCATCCATCTGCTCATGCATCTCCCCACTTGCCTGTCCTAGGTTTGCCACCACAGAGTACCGAGAGATGGCTGGCTCATGAAAACAGGCATATTGTCTGGCAACTGTGGGGGCCAGAGTCATCACTCGGTTTAGGCTGTTGGCAGAGCCATGCTCTTTCTGGTGGTTCCAGGGGAAGTCTCCCTCTTGTCTCTCGAAGCTCCTGGCATGCCAAGGTGTCCCTTGGTCCTGCCTCTGCCTTTCTCCGGGCCTACCCCTCCTTGTTTACAGGACCCCACGCAGACTGGATAGGGACCCCTTACTCCAGGATGACCACATACAAAGACTATTACCAAACAAGGTCAAATCCACAGGTACCAGGAGTATGTTTCAACATGTCTTTTTTGGGGGACCCCATACAGGACCCTTACCCTTACCCCCAGCCCGGATCCACACCCCTAACAGCCACCTCCCAGGCCCTGACCCAGCTCCCACTGCCCCCAGGTCCCCCACCTGCCCGGAACCCCAGCTCAGTGCCTCCCTGGTCCTTGGGGAGAAGCTTTGCTGGGGCCCACCTGCGTCTGTCTCCATCACTCACCGGCTGTCACCGATGACGTTAATTACCCGGCTCCATCTGCCGGCCTCAGCACATCTGTGCATGGCCTGAGCCAGGCTCTCCACATTCCTGCATACCTCCCCTTGGCGAGCGCCCCGCCCGCCTGCCCGCCCTTGCACAGGCATGGGACAGGGGGCCTCGTGCTGCAGGTGCTGGACTGAGCTCCAGGGCTCCCAGCTGCACCTCCCTCATCCCCCACCCCGCCAGGGGAGACAGCAGGTATCACGTGGGGTCTCCTGGGCCTGCCCCCAGGCTCCGTGGCCAGCATTGCAAGAAGGAGCTTGGAGCTGGGCTGCCTGTCTGGAAGTCTTCACCCCAGAGACCCCAACCCCATGCTTACAACCCTCCCTGGAGCTGGCCAGGGCTCATGGGGGCCGTGAGGGGTCTAGACCCACCCTCTTGGGGTGCGCTTTTCTGGAGCACAGGCAACACTTCTGCTCCCTCCACCCTGAGTGGGGGTGGGGGCAGGTCCTGGGAGGCCGCCTCTCCTGAGGGCCCCTGTGATACACCAGGAGAGTCCAGCTGAGGGCCTAA
>NW_022111358.1:50204042-50215409 GCF_000313985.2 Echinops telfairi | reverse complement strand
TGGATGTGCGGGGTCTCAGCCCTACTGCCCAGCCAAAGGGCTGCCAGGCTGGGGCTGCAGAGGGTGAGGTTGCCCCTGGTTCTGCTCAGGTCCTGGGCAGAGCCCCAAGCTGACAGGTGGCTTAGTATAGTGGGGTGGCCATGCCAGGGCCAGGGAGTCGGGCACCCAGTGGCAGGTCCAGGTCCAGCCCTGCCCTTCTGGGGCAGTGAGAGGGGGCAGGTGTGGGGGTCGGGAGTGGTCCATCTTCCTGGCCTTGGCGTCTGGGTGGGGGCCTGCTGGAGGCCGGCGGGAGCAGTGGAGGGTCTCTGGGGATCATAGCTGTGTCCAGGTGTCCTGCGGACTCCTGCTGGTCACCAAAGTTGTCCATGCCCTGCTGTCACGTCAGCCTGGTGCACCCTGGACAGGGGGTAGAACCAGACGCCACAGGGCCAACAGGAGCCCAGAGAAGGCCTCGCTTGAGGCCCGGCTCAGAGTCCGGCCTCCTCAGCCTCCTCCTGGGCTCAGCCCCTTGGGTAGGCAGCCTGGGGCCACTCCAAAACCAGCATCCTCCCCACCCCCCACGGAAGGGAAATGAAGCCAAGTGTGCGGTGGACTTTGAAAGGTCTAGGGCTGGAGGGTGGGGGAGGGGGCTGGGTCCCACACCACCCCTCCCCCGCCCAGAAAGCCAAGGTCAGGGCCAGGGGATGTGTGCGGCGGGGACGTGGCACGCTGGGCGGAAGGGCACCCAGACACGGGTGGTTTGTGGTGCTGTCCTTCTGTTTGGGCCTGGCCGCTGGCCGAGGGCTGGCGCTGCTGCCAGCCTTGCCAGCGAGCTTGCCCGCAGCCTGCTGCGGTTTGAGGACACGAAATTAGATCCAGCCCCGTGGGCTGGATGGACGCGGTGTCACTTTTATGGTGCTGGGGCTACAAAGACAGAGGGAGGAGTGTGGGGGGCGGGGTGGCACCAGGCTGGGGCCCCTCTTCCATCTGACACCGCCCTGGGCTTGAAGGGTTGGGGGCTGGGGGATAGCCCAGGACTCTACTCTGATTTAGAAGGCCCACAGAGGAAGGAGGGGGGAGGCGGCACCCCAGAACCTTGACAACCCAACAGCTGAGTTGGGGTGAACTTTTAGCCCTGGCTCCACAGGGGATCCGGGTAGAGGGGATGAGTCCCCTCCACACCCAGTCTCCTCCAGTCCCTGCCCTCCCCCCTGGGGGCCCTATTCTCATCGCATAGGGGTCACCATGCTGGCCTCCGGTCTCAAGATCAGAAGCAGGGGCACAGGCAGAGAGCGGGGTTTCCTCACTAAGCCGCTCTCTGAGGTCCACTTTACCCCTCACAAGGCCCAGAGGCAGTCAGGTTCCAGCCACGAGGTCATGGGGCCCAGGGGCTGCGGGCTGGAGCCCTGCACCTCCATGAGCTTCTCCCAGAGACCCCTGGAGGGTCGGCCTCTGGGAAGAGGGCTGGCAGCCCTCACGGGGACCCAACCACAGGCTGGTGCTGGCAGGGCTTTGGTGGGGGTTGGGTTTGGCAGGATGAGGGCGGGGGAGGACCCAGTTTGGGCTGCACCCAGGAGGCACTGGGCATCTAAAGCAAGCAGCAGGCCTGCCTGGGAGGAGGGGCAGGGGAGCCCACCGGAGGGGCGAGCACTGGCCAGAAGGTACCAGCTGAGCAAAGAAGGGACCCTGAGAGCAACAGATTGGAGCTCGCCAGGCACAGCCACAGGGCCCAGTCCATCCTGAGGGCACAGCACCCTGGCTGTTCACGGTGGGCACTGTCGAGTGGGCTCCGACTTGTGGGACAGAGCAGAGCTGCCCCTCAGACTCCCATGGCCAGGAACCCCCGGAAGGTGTGAGCCACTATCGGATGCAGGGGCAGCTTGCTTCTTCCTGCTAAAGAAGCAGCCCATGCCCTCAGTGGTGTGGGCAAAGCCATGGCCCCTGCAACATGTCCACCTTCTTTCTGGGCAACGTGTGACTGCCACCCCTACTGTGGCCAAGGGGACTTTGCAGGCAGGCTTAAGGTTAAGCATGGGGAGAGGCCTCTGGATTACCTAGTGGTCCTGCAGTCACACCAATCCTTAATATTATAGGGCCTTGTCCAGCTGGACCAAGAGGGGCGGTGTGGGCACCCAGGCCACTCCCTGCTGCTGAGCCACGGAATGTGGCAGCCTCTTAGCTTCGCCCACAAGAACACAGGCAGCAGCAAGGAGAACAAGGGACGGATCCTGCCAGCAACCTCCACCAGCCAGGAACGGATCCTGCCCTGGAGCGTCCAGGCGGGCAGGAAGCCTGCTGACACCTTCATTCTGTCCAGCAAGATCCAGGCCGGACTTCTGACAGAACAGTGAGATCATGGAGAGGAAGACAGTCACGAGATGGGACGCTGCGTCGTCGCACTGGATCAACCCGCCGCCTAAGACCGCTTGAGAGCGTCGAAGAGCGAGCAGGCCGCTCTGAGGACCCAGCCATGGCACTGTCAGTCTCCTCCCGTGGGTGTGAAAGTCGCACATCAAACACAGGAGCCTCTGGATGGTGGTGCTGGCGAGGAAGATGGGCAGTACTTTGGTTGCCAGAAGAACCCATACACCCAGAATGCTCCTCAGAATCCGGATGGGGGCCTTTGTCTCATTTGGACTTTGGACTTGTTGTCAGGAGAGACCAGTCCCCGGCAAAGATCATCATGCTTGGGACAGTGAAGTGGCAGGGAAAGAGAGGAAGGCCCAGACACCGTGGGTGGACCCCGTGGGTGGACCCTGTGGGCGGACCCCGTGGGCGGACCCCGTGGCTGCAAACTGAGACCACTGTGAGGACGGAGCAGACCTGGATGGCAGGTCCGTCTGTCCTTTGTCCTGTGAGCTGAAACTGACCTGCCCCAGGCACCTGCCAGCGCAGAGACAACAGCAACAGGAGCTGAGGAAGGAGCCCTGCCGGCACAGCGGATTACGAACTGGGCTGCCTGCGGCAAGGTCAGCAATTCTAGCCTACCAACGGCTCAGAGGGGTCTCTGCGCCCCTGAAAGACGGACAGCTTTGAGTCTCTGGGAAGATGGCCAGAAAATCCAGAGTGTGGCTGCTGCCAGCGGGAGGGCCAGAGCAGGCCGGGGTCCACCAGCAGGCTGGGGAGCCCGGCGGCGCTCTTGTCTTCTCTCTGCTGTGGATACCGAGTTCAGTCCCTTTCCAAGGTCATCCTCGGCCCATGGCAGCAAGGCGCTCAAACTGTCTACCCTGGCATCCCCTTCCAACCCTGACCATCAGGATGACAGCCCCGAGGGGTAGAGGGAGAGACGGGGTAGGAAGGCGGAGGGGAGGGGAGCTGATGGCATTGATGACTGTCTCCCCTACTCAGGGGAGTGGACAGCTGAATTGTATGTGAATGGATACAGTGGATGGTATGGGATACGGCAAAAATAAATCGATAGATATAGGTTCCTGGGGGGTGGGGTAGGGAGGGAGGGGTTAAAGGGGAGCTGATGATACCAAGGAGTTCAAGAAGAAAGAAGATGTTTAGAAAATGGATTGTGACATAATAATAATTTATAAATCATCAAGGGTTCATGAAGGAGGGAGGGAGAAAATGAGGAGCTGATACCAAGGGCTCAAGTAGAAAGAAAGTGTTTTGAGAATGATGATGGCAACAAATGTACAAATGTGCTTGACTCAATGGATGGATGGATGGATTGTGATAAGAGTTGTATGAGTCCCAATAAAATGATTTAAAAGAAAAAAAGAAAACGGATTGTGGTAGCAATTGTAGAATACTGCTTGATGTGGTTGAACTGTGGAGTGATATCTGTAAGAGTGCCCAATAAAATGATTAAAAGGAGAAAAAAAAAGATTTACAGCCTTAGAAACCTATAGGGCATCAGTTCCCAACCTGTGGGTTGCGACCCTTTTGGGGGTTGAACGATCCTTTCACAGGGGTCTCCCGATTCATAACAATAGCAAAATGACAGTGATGAAGTAGCAACGAAAATAATTTTATGGTTGGGGGGGCAGTCACCACAACACAAGGAGCTGTGTTAGGGCCGTGGTATTGGGAAGGTTGAGAACCACTGCTCTGGGGGCTGTTCTAGTCTGTCCTGTGGGGCTGCTATAGTCCCAGCTGAGCTGCTGACAGCGAGAGATAAGAGTTATAAACTTCCAATGTATCCCTCAGATTGGCCAAATGGACCCACTGAAGGCAGGGCTCCACAGTCTGAGATCCTCGCCAAATCTGGCTGGTCGGCTGTTTGTGTAAATAAGGTTTTATTGTCACGCAGGTGATAAAACTGTCTGTCTGGGTGTCGTTGACAGGGGCAGGAGTGGGCAGACCCCCCTGGCCAGCACAGCAGACGGCACTCGCTGTCTGATTCTCCACCAGAAGTTTGCCAGCCTCTGAAGTAAACCAGCGAGGAGGAGCCCTTTCCTCACAGTGTCAAGGTGCGTGTGTGCGTGTGCGTGTGCGTGTGTGCGTGCGTGCGTGCGTGTGTGTGTGTGTGTATGTGTGTGGTCAGACCTGCATCCCTGCTCCAGACTTTCTACCCGTTCTGACCCCAGCCATCCGTCCCTTCGCCGGCACCCTCTGCTCCTCAGCTGGTGTGGTTCTCTGTGGGGAACTCACAGACCCCGCGCATATTGATGAGGTTTATTAGGGGAGTTGCAGGCGATATCTGAGGTCAGGATCAACTTGTAAGTAGTAGGGAGGATGCAGGCGACAGTCCAGTAAGTCAGGCTGGCTGGCAACTGGGGTGGCTCAGTTCCCTGCTGGCCTCACTCTTGGCCTCCGCCTGGTTCAGACAACTGTTGTGGCTCCTTAGTCCAGAGGCAGTCCTTCTGTCACGAGCCTCTGGCCCAGTGGTGCTCTCGATCCGTGGGTCAGCGAGTCTGCTGCAGCCACCTTGCCCTTCGGGCTGGGAAGCCCGCTGCAAGCCACTGCACGTGCCACCTGGTTCTCACTGTTGTGCTTTCGCGTGCCATCTTGTGTTGCTTCTGGTGCTACGGCTCCAGCTCCGGGGTCCAGGAGGTTCTTAGCCCGGGGACTCCGGGTCCAGGGACACACGTTCCCCAGCGATCCCCTTCAACCTCTGTGGGACTGGCCCTTTTAGGCTTTGCTGGATGGTAGAATGGCCCCACCCCTGGTTGGTCAGACACCTCGCTCCCATAGCCACTGTCCACTCCCTGCAGCAGTTTCACGCGTCTTATCTGCACAGTCCTGGTCAGTCATTTTGCGGGAGTTGAGAGGTCTCGGGGAGAGGTCACGGCAGGAGTTCAGCAGGAGCATGGGTCCTTGTGTTCTGTGCTGCAACACCGAGCTCACACTGACCGGCCCACCAGGGGGCTTCAAAAAGTTCATGGAAAAACGACACTATCTTGTAGGTCCAGTTTTTCCGCGATCTTTTGGAAGCCCCCTCCTGCTACTGGGGAGTAGTGTAGGCTGGTAACATTTCCGTGTTACGCACGGGACACGGCTATGACGTCATGGCTGACTCAGCATGGTATGGTCGCCAAAGTAAGCCTGAGTCGTGCATCTTCCCAGGGACATGCAGATGGAGTCTGGGCTCCGACTTCACGCTAACCCCGATCCAAGAATGGCTAGTTCTGATAACATGGCCCGGCTGGTTGCTCACCTTCATGAAGTGATCGCTGAAGGGAAAGGTGCTGCAGCAAAGTGTGGTGAAGGGAGCAGATGGTGCCCGGCTGTCAGGTGGAATAGTGTCTGGGGTCTGGTGTTCAAACCAGCGGCCATCTAAGCGAGGCGTCAACTAAGTCCACGAGGGCGAAGCACATCTGCTTGTGTGATCCAACGATGACAATAACAAAATTTAAATACGATGAAGGGAAAAGTATCAGAGCTAAAATTACGAACACCCAATTGGTAGAAGGCCAGGCTCTCAACAGCCTTACTATCAGACAGAGAGGATTGTAATCTCAAATATGCTAGATGAACTTGATACTTGGTCAGCTGACCTCCCCATTGACCCAAGCCGAGTTTCTTCTAAGTACACGTATCTCTTGCTTGTTCCATGACAAAAATTTCTCCCCTGACTTTTTAAATACCGAGAGTGGTCTTTTCTTTCTTGTTATGTGCATTTTAATCTTTATATTATTATTAATTTATCCTTACCACTTTATTTCGGTTTTGTTCGTTATTGCTTCTGTTGGGTTTCCCAGTTTGTGCAGCACAGAAGGAGTGGATGCAGAGAGACAATGCTGATGGGAGGGTTTGCAGGGGATGTAGAGGTGGGGTTGGGGTGGGAGATAGGAGGGGGAGGGGAAGCCCTGAAGAAGGGAGGGGGTGGGAGCACTAGACTGATTGTGATTACACAACTCATTTTAAAGGTGATTTAACCACGGGAGTGGGGGGATGTTCTAAAATTGATTGGTGGAATGATTGCACAATCCTTCTTGATACGATTGAGCGATTGAACTATGGAATCGGAGATGTGGAATAGGTGCCAGTAAAAATGTAAAAAAAAAAGTTACAGCTGACCTAGTGGCACGTAAGAACATTTAAACATTGTATTGTATCCCATGTCCCGTTCACAGCAACCCTAAACATTGTATCCATGTCCCGTTCACAGCAACCCTGTACAGAGGGGGCTGCCCTAGCAGGTCTCCAAGGTGGCCACCTTCATGGAAGCAGATCACCAGGTCTTGTCTCCCGTGGAGCGGCAGCTGGGTTTGAACTACCGACCGACCTGGCATCAGCAACAGTGCTTCACCACTGCACCACTTAGGGGGTTCCAGAGGGCAGGGAAAGGCGTGATCCCAAGTACAGGCAGAACCAAGACGAACACTGGAAACCTCAGGTGGAGTGGCCAGGAGCCCTGGTGGCGCGGTGAGCATGCAATGGGACGCTGACCTCAAGACCAGCAGAGGTCAGCAGTTCAAAACCACCATCCGCTTCTCAGGAGAAGAGGCTTTCCACTCCTGTGAGGGGTCACAGTCTCAGAAACCCCCGGGGGCAGCTCTACCCTGCCCTGCACCGTCTCCACGAGTCAGCGTGGACTCGAGGCGGTGAGCTTGGTTTGTGATGAGGGCGAGCGGCAGAAGGACTGGCCGGGCTTCAGAGTTGAAACATGCAGACATCCCTCCCAGTGGGCTGAGAGAGAGTCTGAAATCATAGTGACTGCTAGCCCGGGTGGACGGAGAGACAAAGCCATGAACACGCATATGTGGATAAGAAAGAGGTTTAGATACAAGAGCAGTTGAATATCGAGAAAACATCCCAGCCCAGTCCAGATCAAGTCCATAAGTCCAATATTAGCCCATATGTCTGATACCAACCGATAGATAGTCTCTTCAGACTCACGCAACACATGCGATGACGCTGAATGCAGGACGATCACAGGCCAGTGGGTAGAAAGTCTTGTGGACCCAGTGGCTGTAGAAGCATCTCAGCACTGGCAGGGGTCTCCACGTGGCTCCTCCAGTCCCCAAGGCACAGGGTCTATCAGTGTAGTGCCACGTGTCTTGTCAGTAGAGAGTTTCTCGGGGAGTGAGCAGAGAGAGAGTGTGTCTCCCGCCTCCCAGGAGGAAATACAGCAGTTCCCAGAATTCTCAGGAGAAAGCCATGCCCACACAGAGGCCTCATTGACTATAACCCACTGACAGACTAGACTCCACCCCTTCACTCTTAGCCTCTCAAATCCCAAATGGACACCAGATGATGTAACTACCACATAGGGAGCCACAGTGACAAGAGAGTCTCTCTCTCTCCTTGGCCAGGATGTGGCCACATGCCACATGGCCACTCCCAGCTGCCAGGGAGCCTGCAAAACGCACTCTTTCTTCCAAATAACTCCGTGGCCAGGCCAGAGCCCGATTCTTGTGGAAATGGCACAAATAACTAGGAGGAGGCCCGCAGCAGTCTTGTCATTCTGTGGTTAAAGCTGGAAGGAAGAGTAAGGAATTGATCGAAGCTGGTTTGCGATGACCCCAGGCTGGCAAGAGAGATGGAGGGAGGGTGGAGTTAGGACAGGGCCGTCGGAGTATCTAAATGCTCAATAATCTTCTGTTTAAAAAATTTTAAATAATGATGTTCACTGCTATTTGTTGGGCTGTCTGAGGGTCCGTCCTCTTGTGCTGCTATCCGGGCTCCAGCTTATACATGCACGGACTTATTTCAAACAAAACGTGTCTACACATGTTCTGTTCTCAGCGAATGGCTGCAGACAAGTTCTCTTAATCCTACTCTGCCTCAATCTCATTGGATGCTGTGGCAATTATGTAATGTGTCAATCTGCAAAGGGGTGGAGTCTACCGTCATTCAGGTCACAGCTTGATGACCTCCTTTGGAGGCGCCACAGACATCAATAGTTCACTGGAGGCCAGACCCACACTCTCTGCTTCGTCTTCCTTTTGACAAGCCACACGGAGACACGCTGATGGAGCCAGAGCCTGGAGCTGGAGGAGCCACGTGGAGACCCACACCAGCGCTGAGATGCTTCCACTGCCACTGGATCCACAAGACTTTCCACCCACTGGGATCTTCCTGCATTCGGTGTCATTGCATGTGTTGCGTGAGTCTGAAGAGGAAATTATGGACTGGTATCAGACAAAGGGGCTAATCTCGGACATATGGACTTGACCTGGACTGGGTTGGGATGTTTTCTTTCTTTCTTTTTTTTTTTTTTTTTAGGATAAAGTAATCCTTTATTTTTGGACACGTTCATACAACTTTCAACAAACCCCTTCCCAGTGGGGAAGAACGAACATGAGATCGAGGCTGGAGCTCGCAGCAGCTGCCTGGCTCAGGGTCGGGGCTCCTCCTGGCCCCGGTGGTGAGGTGGAGGCGTGGACGTCTCGCTGCTTTCGGATGGCAGACAGGCGTTTCACCGTCTTCTGACGAAGCAAAAATCATCACACTCTATCTTGCATGCTTCCTTTGTCCGGATACCACCGATTCCACGGGCACATCCAACCCATTCTTTTTCGAAGGAATGGCACTGAGCTGGGTTCCTATAAGGCTGGGCAGCACTCTGGATGGGCATTGAGCTGTCTAGATCAAGGTTCACCCTTGTCTGCACATCCAAGAGAGGCACGGCTTACTGCCGAGATGGCCTTGTCTTCTCGTAGGCCACGCCGGAGCTGGCGCGATGTTTTCTTAATATACAATTACTCATTACATAAAGCTCTTTTTTTATCACACATGCGTTTCCCTGCATTTGTTTCCCTAGCCATCCCAGACTAACACCAATGCCTTCAAAAAGAAGAAGAAAGAGGGCAAAGCAGCCCCCGTCAAAACAGTGGTTTCCAAGGGGATCTGCTAGCCAGCGAAATTCAGGGCACAGAGGTCAGGTCAGGCGGGATGGCGCCTGTTTCCTGGGATCCCAAAGAGGTCATGTTGATAGACTTTTCCCAAAAGGACACAGGACGATCACAGGGGCCTGTGAAGAGGTTTTAAGACAATGAAAAGCTGCAGTGGCGAGGGCAAAAAAGCCAGGGTCGGCGTGCCAAGGCATTGCTTTCCATCATGGCACAGCACCACGCATTTTTTTGAGGGTGAGACTTTCAACAGGAAACCCTGCCGTATCCACCCTCCAGTCCAGGCCATGCCCCATTCAGACTTGTTTTTAGTTCTAAAATGCAAAGAACAGCGAAAAGGAATGGGGTGCGAGTCCCACGAGGGTGCCAGCATTGCCGTGAGGTAATTAGGGTTTGTACCAACTTGGCTGGGTCAGGATCCGCAGTAGTTTGGACCAAACATAATCTAAACAACTCCGGGCTGTCCTGTGCAGTGCTGCAACCCCTCACTCACGTCACAGCCTGATGATACCTCCCTGGGGGTGCAACCTGCTGCACACACATACATAGATGACTGTGGACAGCTCCTGCTCTTTCCTCCTCTTTTCTTTCAGCTGCTTCGGAGCTGCATCTGGCTTGTTGAGATCTGGACTGGTCCACTGCTATGTGGTCTGCTGGCCCTGGGAGGGATCCGTGGCCTGTCATATGGCCTGCTGACCCTGGGAGCCATCAGGCCGTTACATCTGACCGACCAATTCCTGCTCTGTTCTGTTTTCTCCTCCTGCCTCCTTATTTGTCTTCCTGTTCCCTGTCTCGCCAGTCCTGGCGGCTGTGAGTCGAAAAGGGCCACCTGTTGGAGGGGCCAGGCCTTCTCTGCACCTGGGTGGATGCTTTCTAGAAATGGAGTTCTTTCTTATGCCTTTATAGCTGCCACTGCCACTGGTTTCGTTTCTCTAGAGAACCCAGCCTGCCACACACCACCTTAAGAAGTGTGCAGACCAAGGTATAGAAATAAAATGTTTCTGCTTCATGAAGTCTTCTATGATATCGTAGAAATACTTTTTACTTATCCTTCTATTACAGTTACAAGTCCTATATTCTATGCATGCTTTTTCAGAGAAATTACATTAAAAAGCAGGTTATAAAACATATCGATGGTTTCATTTCTGTAAAAATAAATGAATACAGGCACTTACTTAATCTTTACACTGGTACATTCTCTTTGGCCTCAAGGTGAGGCCAGCCCGCCCTAGTGGTCACCTGGTCTGGTGCCTGCAAAGTCAGCTTTTCCTTCAAAACCTTAGATCCTTTGTGTTTGTAAAAAATGGCCTCCTCGGGGAAGCGATTTCAAGAATCTATGTATAGCCTTCTCCCTGGGGGATAGACAGCAGAGAAGAGGGCGGGGGAGATGTCGGACAGTGTAACATATGACAAAATACTAATAATTTATGAATTATGAAGGGTTCATGAGGGAGGGGGAAAATGAGGACTGATATTAAGGGCTCAAGTAGAAGGCAAATGTTTTGAGAATGATGATGGCAACAAATGTACAGATGTGCTTGACACAATGGATGGATGGATGGATTGTGATAAGAATTGTACGAGCTCCAATAAAATGGTAAAAAAAACCCAACAACCCCAAAAATGGCCTCCTCTCCAGCTAAAGGCTCTTCATGGGCACCCCTGGCCCTTGATCTCACTCAACACTCAGTGGGCATCTGGGCGTGGTCAGGGGTTCAGGGGTGTAGCAGGGTAGCTCTCGGCCCCACTTCTCCCTGAAGGGTTTTCATTCGATCTTCAAGGGCCAGGTTAGAAGCCACCACGTCCTCAAAGCCCCCTCTGGGTGTCTCTGCCCACGTCAGTCCCTCTTGCTCTCGCTGTGCTGCTGAGTTTGGTTTAGATTCCATGCTCCCCAAAGCTCGCTTCCCAGACCATAGCGCCCCGTTCTCTCTTCTCCTCTGGCGTCTGCATGCAAGTTCGGGCCTCCTTGGCCCCAAACGAGACACCCGCCAGTAAGCCCTTAAGGCCCCGCCCACACTAGAAGACCACGCCCACACCAAGCTCCCTCTCCCGGCTCCGCCTCCAGGCCCGCCTCTCGTTGGTTGGCTTCCCGCCCGAGCCCCGCCCCTCCTGACGTAACTTCCGGGCAGGGGCGCCGCGG
>NW_022111358.1:50177625-50203450 GCF_000313985.2 Echinops telfairi | reverse complement strand
CCCCGGCTGTGCACGCGCCCGCAGAACGCCCAAAGCTCCGTGCAGTGAGAAACTTTATACCCAGGACCAGGCGTCAGGGAGCAAAATGAATGTCCACAAGTGGACGCCAGAGGATTCCCAACTGCCCCTCAAAACACTCAGACTCACGACCATCCAGTCAATGCCTATAGACCAGGATAGAAACCTCCTCTTTCTCGCTCGGAGTGACCGGTGGCTTGCAGCGGGAGACGGTGCCTGTCGAAGCCCACCTGGTAACCACTATGCCACCAGGGCGCCTATCAGCTTTCAAAGTCGGCCCCTGCCCGGAAACACAGGCGAGCACATGATGCCAGTCTTCCAGGGTGTACGATGAGATGATTTCAGAGGACCCCGGCTGTCAGAGTTCAAGCACTGTCTGCCTTTCGGGGTGAGCCAAGTCTCCCCCAGGGGGGAAAACACCAGCAGCCCAGAGCGTTGGCCTCTGGCCATCAGTGGCACCTCACGGAGAAAAAAGGAGCGTGTCTGAAATCCGTGTTCACCTGGCTTCTGGCTCAGTTGTCCACAAGCACACAGACGTCCGGTCCTTGGCTCAGAGCTCGCCTCCCATCGTTGTGCCGGACTCTGTGCTAGTGAGGGAAATCTCCTGAGCCTCTTGTGATGGACAGAGCCTCTGTTCCCCCTGCTTTCTGAGGGAGCAACTGCCGTGAGCGCTTGCTGCAGTTGGGAGAGAAGAGGGGGCTTTGGACAAGGCTGGTGGCAGCAAAGGCCACAGACTGTCTGACCCCCGTCTTACTCGATGAGACAACGAGATGGGAGAGTGAAGACACGGGATGTTTTTGGGGAACTGGAAATGGGCACCCAGAGCAGTTTAACGTCACAACTGTTTTTCGCAATAATAATTTATTATGTGTTTGTGCACGTTTACAAGGCGAGTTAAATTCCCCTTTGATGGTGTCCACACATTGATCCGTGGCTTTAGGGGAGGCCACAGCTAACAAACATTGAGGTTTTAATATTTGGGGGTGGGGGCAAAAGTGTTTTTTCAGCCTGGGAGTTTTCCGCGCCGTACATCGCACCCTCCAGCTGCCTTGGGTGAGGCACGGTTCTGAGCTCCTGTGTGAGTTGGACGCCTGGCGTGGCTGGCAAGCCGTGAGTGTGAGGACTGGGGCTTTGCCAGCAGCAGGTGGCAGAAGGCTGAGCTGGCAGCTTCTAGGGCCCTGGGGCGACATCTATGTCGGGTTGGATTCCAGCGCAGCACGCCCGCCCTCCAGTGTTCCTGGAATGTCTGCCTGTCCCAGCATGCACTCTGGCTCTCGAGTTAGAGCAGACTGCCCCCTGGGATATGTAGTGTTGGCAGGTCACCACTGTCCTGGATGGCTGTTTGAGAGTGCCACCAAAGCCAGGTTCAGACAGGGCCCTGGTTGAGACACCTATTGAGGGCTCAGGTGATTTGCCTGTCCACGGACGGGGAACATCTGCCACATGGTGGGCACTGTGGCGCTGCTAGAGGAAGTGACAGCAAGGAGGGCCAGCATCACTGGGACAGTGTGCACGCGGGAACCACGCACAGATGCCCTATGGCCCGGCCTCCCAAGAGGCCAGACGGTGGTGGCACAGGGAGAGGCATCTGCCTACCTCCTTGAGTCTTCTCTGTGAGCTCACCTTCTCGCCTGCTGCCCTTGATCGGGAGCCCTGCGGGAGGCCAGCAGACAGTTTGGGAGGTGTATTTTCAGAGTCTGGCAGCCATGCCTTCTTAAGGGATCTTTATCATGAATTCGAGGAAGGTTAGCAGAGCAAATCACTAGTTTACACTGAACAGTGCAGACACTTTTCATTTCATCTCACTGATTACATCCCGTAAGGCAGCCTGGCTTATCGCCACTTTCTCCCTGTGTTTCCTGTTTCCATCCCTCCTCTCCTAGCTCTCTAAACTTTGCCCTTGGGTGAATGCTGCCTTTTTGACCGTAATCAAGTGGTTACTCTCAGGTGTGCATGCCTCGCTAGTGTTCTTATTCCTCATGGATCTATTATTTGACTGAAAATGAGTCCCGGGACCGCGTTCAGTCGCAGACGTGAAGGGTGACCAAGGGCCCTTAGTCTCAGGAGCCGTACCAGTCGCTGTTCACACAGCACCCCGAGTTTGTGACTCAGAGCAGCTGGTAAAGGTGGCCGGGCACCATCTACTTCTGGTCTCGGAGTTGTGGGCACTGGTGGCTGCGTGGCCCCAGTCCACTGGACTCATTGCTTCCACGGGTCTCTTGATTCCCATCACTTTGCCTTCCTCCGGAAGGGGAGCAACTCAGCCTAGATATCAGGCCCGAGAGCCGGGGTCGTAGCGGCCTGCTGCCACGTGTGCAGGTGGGCACAAGCTGGAAACTAGCCTGACGGCAGCCAGCGGCAGTCCCCATGCAACGCAACTCACCCTTGTTGACATGCAGCCCTGCCAGTCTTCCCGTATCCCCCACCCTGAGCCATAGCATCACCACCGCACTGGAGACAGACGAGCTCCCTGGCAGTGCCAGCTCTACAGCCGGCCCTTTCTGCCCCCCAGCTCCTGGTTTGCCTTGTCCACAGCACCACACGGCACTCCGAGTCTGGCTTCTCCGAGCCGGCATCAAGCATCTGATACCCGTAGTCCATCTCTTGCTTGTTGCTGAGTTTTCTTCCCTCTAGGAGCCGCGGGGGTGTGGTGGTTACAGGTTGGGCTGCGATCCGCATGGTCTGCAGTTCGAAACCACGAACAGCATCAAGGGAGAAAGCCTGGGCTTCCTACTCCTGTAAACAGCCACAGTCTCGAACCTCACGGGGTGGGGGTGGGGTGGGGGGCGCTATGAGTCAGCTACAGGCAGGGAGTTTGGGTTTTCATATTCCCGCTGCCTGACAGCGGGTCATGAAGGCGGCAGGAGCACGGAAGCATTGACGTGTGGGGCTGGCGAGGACGAGTGAAGGCGCCCTGGACTCCCGGAGAAACAACAAGGCTGGCTTGGAAGAAGTACAGCCAGAATGCGCCTTAGAATCGAGGATGGCCGGACTTTGTCGCACATCCCTTGGACATGCTGTCTGAGAGACCAGTCCCTGGAGACGGAGGGGAGCGAGAAAGAGAAGCTCCTCCACAGGCTGCACCCACGGGATCAGACCCCAGAGCGAGTGTGAGGGCGACCCAGGACCGGGCGGCGTTTTGTTCTGTGCACGTGCGGTGCCTCGCCACAGCAGTGTTCCCCATTCACCTGCCACAGGGTGTGTGGGAGGTCTGCAGGTCGCCCGTGGCTGTGGGGATGTACTTTTCATTTGGGTCTGAAGCCAGGTGTGTAGTCACATGGATGGGCCTGTCTGTTTCACTCTGTAAGACAGGTGCAGATGTCATCCTTAATCTCCTCCAGAACACACTCCTTTGTACTTGTAGCTGTTGACCCCAGTGGCTAAAAAGTGGCACACGGTGGGGCATCTGCCAGGAATGGGGACTGAGTTGCTTGAAGCACGCCCATGACTCGGAGGGGGCGGAGCTACATGTGTGACCTCAGTGCTGGGTGCTGGCACCCAGGGGGAGCATGAAGCACCATGGGGCCTTCTGTTTATGTGGCAGGGGGTGGGGGAAGGGCTTTCAGAAGCGTTTAGTTGGGGTGTGGGGTGTAAGGGTCTGGAAGCTGTTGTGCTGGTAGACGCTGCGGTGGAAGCCTGAGGGGCTCCACCATTGGTGGGGAATGGCATGGAAGGGCGATGGCCGCTCCCGCGAGGCGTCACCAACCAGCTGCCATGTGGCCCGAGGGCCTGGCTCCATCACGTGATGGCTGCTCTCTCCCGCAGTGCGGCATCCTCCTGGGGGCGCTGCTGCTGCTCTTCTGCTCCTGGATGACGCACCAGTCCTGCATGTTCCTGGTGAAGGCTGCCAGCCTGAGCAAGCGCAGGACCTACGCCGGCCTGGGTGAGTGCCGTGTCCACGGCCCCTTCGCTCCCGCTGCCTTTGGCAAGGTTCTTTGGACAGCCATCTCCCCAACCCCGCATTGTCATTTTGACACGTAGCTTCATTCTTAAAATGGAGCACAACCCCACACTTCACAGCTGAAGTGACAGGCTAACAGGAGCCCCTATTTGTCCCCCTGCACCCCCCCCAAGTCCCCTGTGCTCTGCCCAAACCAAGGCACCCACAATCTTCCTCCTCGAAGCCTTCCGAGGGCCCTCCCCCACCCATCTGTGTGAGCCAGGGCCAAGCCTGGCTCTCACCGCAGCCCTCTCGGCTGCAGGCAGGGACAGTGTGCACATGCTCTGGGCCAGCGTTGCCGCCCCTGGTCCCCCTCCAGCTCCGCTGCCGGCTTCACATCCCCGATGGCAGCCTTTGTTTATGTGCTTGGGGCTGGGGCAGGGGGTCAGAGCGGAGGGGGCCCCTTGGAGCTGGGGTGCCCGTTTCCTTGCAGGAATCGTGCTGGCTGAGTCTGTGCTAGTGCTGGACTTTCCTGAGGAAGATCGCCCAGTCACACGTGGCCCACTCTGAGGCGCAGGCTCAACCGGGGTGAAGTGGGCCCCCGAGACCCCAGAAGGGGGCCCATAGGGTGACCTCCCTTGTAGGGTCTCTGCAGGGTCCCCTGGTGACAGGGCCCTCAAGCGCACCTTACTGGTCTTCACGTGGACCTTGGCCCCCATGTGTCTGGCTCCGCCTCTGGGCATCCACGGTTGTGCAGGAGGCCGAGTGAGCTTGAAGGAGGCGGTCTTGGGGTTACACTCCCTGCGCGGGCAGCATCCTCCTGCTCCCGGCGGGTCGTCTCCTGAGGATTTCCAGCTGCAAGGATGCATGGAGCTTCCTGCTTCCTGAGGCTTCTGGGGGTCTGACCCCGTGAGCAGGGAGGAAGTGCAGGCAGGAAGTGCCCCATCCTGCCATACGCCCTGTCATAGCACAGCCCTGCTGGGCCAGGATCTGGTGTCTTGCCCACCAGAAGTCCAGGTCAGGACTATGTGGGTTGGGGGCTGGGCCACAAGCAGCAAGCCCGAGGCCGTGGCCCGGCCCTGGAATCATGAGCCTGAGCCCTGGACTTAGCCCCTCGGACAGTGCCCGCTGACACCCTGCTCCATCCTCTGCACGTCACAGCCAAGGGTGACGTCCCTTCAGGGGGGCCTGGGGGCGGAGATGCTGGGGAGGCCACACTGCACGAGACTCCATGCAGGGACGCTGCCACCACCATCTGTCCCCCACGTTTCTCCAGGCCCCCATCCACACCGAGCCCCTCCCCCGAGAGCACACATGAACCAGGCCTCTGTTGTAGATGTGCCTGCTTTCCTGGGGCTGGTGGTGGGTTTGGGGCTCCCTTGGTGGCAGCTGGGTCCCCTTCGTTGCATCAGTGTGGACAGGCCACGTGCTCCTTGTCCACCACCAGCAGCCGTGGGAAGGCGAGGCTGTGGCCACTTTCTGGCTGGTATGGTGGGAATGCAGGGGACAGTGTATCCTCCGAAGAGTGGCTTAGAGGGTATGGAGGACTGGCCTTGTCTCTCTCCCTCGCTTGGGAACCAAGAGGAACCTCCCCCTCCCCACCAGTGACCTCACAGGCCCTTGGCCTTTCTCCCGTGGCCCTCACAGCTCTGGCCACAGTGTGCGTTGCTGTTGCACCCTTCGCCCTGGTGCCGAGCACTGACTCACCTCTGTCTCTCTCCAGCCTTCCACGCCTACGGGAAATTCGGGAAGGCGGTGGTGGAGACCAGGTAACCCCGCTGCTCCTGCCTGCCTGCTGACTCTGGTCAGGGCAGGCTCCGGGCCCACAGAGGCAGCCTGAGGATCCTTAGATTCTGTGTCCCAAACGCCACTCTCTCCAGAGCTGGGCATGGGACTCATTCTGCCCCGAGAATAATTAGCATCAGGGTGAAACCCGTGCAGAGCAGCGCTGCCTCCTGGGCGAGTGCCGCCCTCGCCCAAGCGGGCCTCATGGTGGCAGGACAGGGGCACCTCCTGCCCCCATGGTGAAGCGTGGCCTCCTTCCCGCAGCATGATCGGGCTCATGCTGGGGACCTGCATCGCCTTCTACGTCGTCATTGGGGACCTGGGCTCCAGCTTTCTTGCTCGGCTGTTTGGGCTTCAGGTGAGGCTGAGCTGAGGTGTGTGGTGGCTGGAGCAGCGGCTGAGCTGGGCGGGTCCCCAGAGATGCTGGATCCAGTGTTGGGTTTGGGCCCAGGCATCTGGAGGGGTAGAATAGCACCCCAGGAAGCAGAACCTGAGAGGAGTGGAGAAGTTGCCTGGTTGCAGCCCTGCTCCCAAACAGGCCCACCACCCAGGGGATTGAGAGTGTGGGGTGCTCTGTGCACCCCCTGCTCCGGCAGCTGCATCCTGGGGCAGATGTGGCCGCAGGAATATCCAGAGTTTCCTGCCAGAGAGGACCTGTAGGCTGGATGTGGTCCGTCTTCCTGGTCAACCAGGTCCTGTTGAGTTTAGGCTGGGGATGCCTGGAGGCTTTGCCGAGCCTCACCTGTCCTCCCTCCCCATGCCCAGTGTCCAGCGTCTCCCCAGGCCCCACCTCCCCCATGCCTGGCGCTCTGCGCAGAAGGAGCCTCATCCCCCCTCAGGGACCAACAGCTGCCCCAGTGACAGCGTGGTGTGGCACAGAGACCTGCTCCTGCATGAGTGTCCCTGTGTCCCAGGGACAGTGTCCTTGGTCCAGATGACCTCAGTCTCTGGCTTCACTGGGCCCTGCAGGGGCCAGAGGCTGAGACAACACAGCACAGGGAAAGAGAAGCTTCTGGAAGCTGTTGATCCAGAGCTGCACCTTAGTGGCTTGTGTTCTTGGTTGTAACTGGCTCTAGAGGACTGTCCTCTCACCTGCCAGTGCAGGGCCGTGGGCACTTGTCCTGGTGCTGGCAGCCCTTGACCTGCTGGTTTGCTGTCCCAGGTGACCGGCCTCTTCCGGGTGGTCCTGCTGGTGCTCGTGTCCCTGTGCATCGTGCTGCCGCTCAGCTTGCAGCGGAACCTCATGGGCTCCATCCAGTCCTTCAGCGCCATGGCCCTCCTCTTCTACACCGTCTTCATGTGCGTGGTGCGTGGGGCTCCGGGCTGGCAGGGCTGGGGGGGGGGGGCGGTCTCCCGAGGCCCCACCGGCTGACGCCCGCCCGCTCTCTGCAGATTGTGCTGGCTTCGCTCAGGCACGGCCTCTTCAGCGGCCAGTGGCTGCAGCGCGTCAGCTACGTGCGCTGGGAGGGCATCTTCCGCTGCATCCCCATCTTCGGCATGTCCTTCGCCTGCCAGTCGTAAGCGCCGCCCGAGGGCCCTTCTAGGGGGCTGCCAGGCGGGATCTTGTGGCAGGGTCGAGGTGTGAGGGGCCGTGGACGGGGCGCAGTGCAGTCCCAGAACAGAGGGTCCTGTGGGGGAAACACTGCCCCGTCTTGTCGCTGACAGGGTGCATTCCCACGTCTGCTGGGAGCGTGACGGGCAGGGGCTGCGGGTGCCGGAGCTCCTGCGGGGGGTGGAGGGGGGAGTGGAAGTGTGGGGCATGTCTTTCCTGGCCCCCCTGAGTGCCGCCCTGTGCCCCTGCAGCCAGGTGCTGCCCACCTATGACAGCCTGGACGAGCCTTCCGTGAAGACCATGAGCTCCATCTTCGCGTCCTCTCTCAACGTGGTCACCACCTTCTACATCACGGTAGAAGCCGGGTCCTTTCCCGTCCCTCCTGGCAGTGCCCGAGAGGCACCCTGTCCAGGGTCCTGCCCCACGGCCTCTTGTTGAGGACAGTGGCTTCCACTAAAAACAAGGCGCAGTCACCCTGGGAGAAACCAGAAAGCGCAGCTGACTGACAGGCTGCGCCCTTGTGGGCAGTCTCTCCCAGCTGCCAGATCCGACTTCCTGAGCGGAGCATGTGCTCCTGTGTGAGCTGCTGCCTTCACTGTGGTCTCTACGGCCGTCCGCAGGCTGTCACTGTGGTCCGAGGAGACCATGGGTAGCCCTCAGTACCCGAGGCTGCGCCGTGCCCATGGCTACCTGGCTTGGCCTTTGAGGCTGGGCGCCATGGGCAGCTGTCCACTTCTTCCCCTCTTTGCTGACAGAGCGACCCTGAATCCAGAGCCCCTGGGTGGGGTGATGGGTGGGGTGGACACTGGCTCTGAGACCAGGGCCAGCTCTGTGGGCCCTGCCCTGGACCCTCACAGAGGCTGGCTGTCACCACGGGCCGGCTCCTCTCCGCCAGGTGGGGTTCTTCGGCTACGTCAGCTTCACAGAGGCCATCGCCGGTAATGTCCTCCTGCACTTCTCGTCCAACCTGGTGACAGAGGCCCTGCGTCTCGGCTTTCTGATGTCGGTGGCTGTGGGCTTCCCCATGATGATCCTGCCCTGCCGGCAGGCCCTCAGCACCCTGCTCTTTGAACAGCAGGTGAGGCCCCGCCCACACAGCCCAGCTCCCCTCCCCGCCCTGGAGGGGCCCCACCCATAGGAACCATGGCTCCGCCCACGGGGCTTGTGGACATTTTCCTGGTACAAAGAAAACAAAACCTGAACCTCAGTGCCATCCAGTGGATGCCCACTACAGGGCATGGTAGTACTGCCCTCTGGGTTCCTGAGACTCTTCCTCTTTGCGGAAGGCGAAATCCTCAACTTTCTCCCAAAGACCTTGTGGTTACAGCCTCTGGGCGCTGGGCTACTGAATTTAAGGAAAAAGAGACACGCTGGGAGAAACCGCAGTCCGGCCCAGCACCCCACTGATCAGGCCCCGCGCAGCCAGGACCGCCAGGCCGCGCTGTGGCCCTTGAGCCCTGCGTGTGTGCATCTTGGTGACTTATGAGCGTGTGTCAAGCCTTGGCCAGGGGCACATCGGCCCTCTCGCCCATTGTGGCTGAGTGCCCAGCAGAGATGCCTGTCGTAGCTCCGCTCCAGATGGGCCACAGGCCACCCTGCGGCTCGGTGTGTGGCCTCCCAGACTCTGCCATGCCATATGCAGTGCTGGCCCCAGGCCCTCACAGGGGAGGTGATGGAGCCCTTGCTTCCTGGGGTGCCATCATGGCCTCCCCTCAACCCTTTGCCCAGGGTGGCAGCCGGGTACACCCCTACTGGGGACAGCAGTAGCACAACTGAGTTCAGGTTTTTGCCTGCACCCCAGCTGGCCATGACTCCTTCCTGGGCAGACCGTGAGGCCGTCCCCCGGGAAGGACACTTGGGTGGGTGTTCAGCCCTCGTGGCTTGCGTGGGCTCAGTCACTGTGCTGCCCCAGAGAAAGCGGAAGGCTCCCTGCTGCCATTCAGAAGGAGCAGTGGGTTCTGGGCCAATTGAGGCTAGACAGTCACGGTGCTCACTCGGCGGCGAGGGTGGAGGTGGGGATGGGCACTTTACTCCAGGTTCCCTGGGACTCACTCGCTGATGTGCTCTGCAGACCCTGGGAGGCGTTACTGTGGGGCTAGGTCAAGGCTGCGGTGTCCTCACGCCTCTGTCTGCCCCATGTGGGCAGGCCAGGACATCTACCGTCTGTCCTGTGTGGGTGGGTCAGGCCATCTGTCTTTACATCCATCTATCTATCTGTCTGCCCCATGTGGGCGGGCCAGGGCATCTGCCCTCACGCCTGTCCATCTGTCCTGTTCCGTAGCAGAAGGACGGCACCTTCGCCGCTGGAGGGTACATGCCCCCCGTCCGCTTCAAGGTGCTCACCCTCGTGGTGGTGTTTGGGACCATGCTCGGGGGGATCCTGATCCCCAATGGTAGGTCAGCCTCCCGACCTCACTGCCTGTGGGGGCCCCTTCGGCTCCCAAAGACCCGAGGGCCTCGCTCCCCAGAGCATCGGGGCCAGACCAGAGCTGAGGCCTAATTGTGGGACTGGTGACAGAAGCTGCCCTTGCCTGTGAGGCATCGATGGGTGCATGTGTCCCCAAGGGGCTGGGTGCACAAGGGCCAGCTCTGCCTGGTAGCCGGTCTTGGGGAGGAGGCAGGATGGGTGCCACCCAGGGGTGCCAATGTCCTTCCCTCCTGTGGCCTGCCACACCGGTCCCCGAGAGGGGACAGGCAGAGTGGACATGGAGGCACGGTGCGCCTCTTCCCTCACTGTTGGTGCCGTGGCCTCACCCCAATTCACCATGACCCCATGGGACCCACAGAGCTGCCGGGAAGGGTCCCTAGCATGCTCCTCCGCCGAGAGCTGGCGGGCTCAGCCCACCATCCTTTCATCTGCTACTCAGTGCCCAGCTATTTACCCTCAGGCCCCCCCAACTCACCCTTCCACACGGGCAGACCTGGGTGCCATGCTGGCTGCTTACAAAAGGCTGGCAGGGGACCCATCCAGGCCTGTAATGAGGCCTGGTGCGAGGGCATCTGCCCTGCAAAGACGGCACCTCTTATTTGTCACAGCGGGCAGGGTTTCTGGGGTGGCTCCAGTTCTGGGTCACCCGGTCCTCTGCCCGATGCTGGGGTACATCCCTCTCAGCACCCCTGTCTGCCCCATGCAGTGGAGACAGTGCTCGGCATCACAGGAGCCACCATGGGGAGCCTCATCTGCTTCGTGTGCCCCGCCCTCATCTACAGGAAGGTGCATAAGAAGGCTCTCTCCGCCCAGGTGAGGGGTGGCAGTGAGGGTCATGCTCAGCTGTGGCCATGTCAGTCATGGGGTGGGTGGGATGATGGTGGCGGGGGGGTGGGGTGGGGGGGTAGATGATGCTGAGTGCAGGTGGGGCCACCTGGCGCTGGCTTGTGGCAGTAGCACTGAGGGTGCCATGGTTGAGCCTGGCAACACCATTGGCCACACAGGCCACTCGACCCCTGGGGTTCCCACTGCCCGGGACACCAGGTCTTCCCTTGCTGGCCTTGGTGGGAAACCCTTGGGTCTGTCCCGGGTGACCCTGGGGCATGTTATGTGTCCTGGGGCCTTCTGTAACGCCCCCCCCCGCCCCCCCCATGTTCCACTCCAGGTGGTGCTCTGGGTTGGCCTGGGCGTCCTGGTCATCAGCACGTACGCCACCCTGACTGTGCACGAGGAGGCCCCCAGGGACTTCTCAGAAGAGGTGCCTGGCGGCCGGCTTGGGGAGCCCGATAGTGGAAAGAAGGTGGAGGCAGCCCGGCTATCAGGTATGTGCTCGGCTGGTGGGGGACAGAGTTGCAGGCACACGGGGTGCTCGATGGGTTGGGTTCATGTTGGTGTCCAGGGCAGTGGCTGGGTTGCAGAGCAGGGGCAGCCCTGGAAGTGCATGTGCACAGTGCTGGGCTGAGGAAGGTCTGCAGACTGCCTAGCTGGGACAGTGCTGGGTGAAGGTGGACAGGGGTGCCTCAGGGTGAGTGGACATGGGCCTGAGCAAGGGGCACAGCTGGGAGTTGGCTTCCACCAGCTTGCGGGCAGCATGTTCTAGAAAAGCCCGAGGCGGGTGAGGATCCTATAGGGGCCCCTGTAGCCCCATCTCAGACCTGACATGCCCTCTCCTCCTGCCTGGCAGACCCTGGCCTTGGTGGTTAGGAGGGGACGGCCTTCCTGCTCTGGCTGGAGCTGTGCTCTGCCCAGGGTGTGGACAGGTCCTGAGGGGGAGCATTGTGGAGGGGTTCTCTTGGCCAGGAGCCTCAGCAGGCTCACCACCCTTGGGTTGGACGCTGGCAGCGCTGTTGTGAACCTGCGAACCACCTTGGGGGCAGAGACTGCTGGCCCGCACCTGGTGGGGACTGTAGTGAATGCCCTGAGGCGGCAGCCCCTGTGGGTTGGCCCTGTCCTTTCCTGGCTTTGCTTCTTCCCATTTCCCACTGGACAGGGCCCTCCTGTGAGCGGCCAGACTGTTGTCACCGGCTGAGCTGTGGCGCAGCTAGCCAAGCCCTGACCCAAAGTGTCACAGGCTTGGGTTTGGTCTGGATACCACCGCTCTAGCCCAGTGCCCTGCAGTGGCACCCAGAGCCTGCGGGACCAGGCGCTCCAGCTTCTGCTGTTTCCCCCTGTAGAATGATTGATTCTGTAGTCCTGGGGCACCCCCCACCCCCAACAGTCTGCTATGTGGGGGGCACTCCAGGGAGGGAAGGCCTGCCTGGTTGGGTTTTTGCTTACCTTCCTCTGAGGCTAATTCTCACCGGCCCCCCTCTGAAGATGCCTAGTGCCGAGCATTCCCTGCCGTTGTCAGCAGGACCCTCCTTGCCCGCCTGTCCAGGTGTCTCACACTTGCCTCCCGCACGAGGTTGGGCCCTGGCCCTGCTCCGCGGCTGGTGCTGCCACCTGGTGGGAAGGGTGGGGATGACAGGGCTGCGCAGGGTGAGGCATCCCTTGGGTCCGGAGACGTTTTTGTTTTGTTGTGAGCGAGCGGGAGTGGACAGTGGTGGCCCAGCACAGCTGCTGGTGGACAAGCAGGAGATAGCTGGGCAGCCAGGACAGCTTGTCCTGGGCTGCGGCGGTGGGGTCTCCTGTGCTGAGGCCCCCACTTGCTTCCAGCCCAGAACCCAGGAGTGGAGGTAGCCGAGGACTCCCGCAATAAGCCCAAGGTGCCAGGCCAGAAGGACGAGGCCGAGCAGGCTCAGATCAAGGGCCCAGTGGAGGCCCCGCTGAGAGGAGGGGCCCAGGAGAAGCCGCAGGCCGCCCAGCTGGACCGACCGGGCCAGGGTGGGTGTGCCCAGCGAACATCAGTGTGCTGCTGGCCCTGGTTCTCCCTGCCCCAACCCCGCCTGCTATCACAGCTACAGTGTCCCTCCTCCTGGGGGTGGGGCCAGCCCCCCTCCCCCGCTACCTCCTGAGCAGTGCCCCAGGGGTGAGGATCTGAGAAGCCCTTGTGTCCTTTCAGGGGTTGCAGTGCCCCTAGGGGAGGCCCACCGCCATGAGCCCCCCGTCCCACATGACAAGGTGGTAGTGGACCAGGGCCAAGACCAGGAAGGGCCAGCAGAGACCAAACTTGAGCCCAAGCATGCAGGTGGGGAGGCTGCGGCAGGCAAGGAGCCGGACTCGGGGAGGGAGAAGTCCGACCCAAGAGAGGCCCTGCAGGACATGGCTAATCCTGAGGAGATTCAGCAGCGGGTTCCAGAAGCCATCGGCCAGCCTGCCAACGAGGACCTGGGGCCTGGTGACAGTGACAGCCTCCCGGGGCTCCAGGCAGAAATCTCCCAGGAGCAGAAGGTGCCAGCAGGCAGGAGGGAAGCCGGCCATGTCCCTCCTCCTGACCCTGCCGCAGAGGAGCCTGGGAAGCCAGCTGCTGAGCAGAACAACCCAGGTATGTGTGGGCGCGGGGGCTTCTGGGCTGGGGGGAGGAGGGGCTACTTCTCTATCTAGACATCTCCTTTGAGCTCAGCAGTGGCATGAATGTGGCATCTTGAGGCTCCTATACTCTTGGACCCTGCTGGTGCCTCGGGGCCGTGGGTGACACTCCTGAGGGCCCTCAGGGGCAGGCTGGGATACTTGGCGCTGACATGGAGCCACAGGCCACAGGATGGCTCCCCAGGGAACACCGGGTGAGCAGAAGCCATGCTGCGGGGAGCGTTCTGGAAGATCATGGTCCCTTGATGCCCCCTGTGGAGAAGAGTCCAGTTCTCACTCGTGCCCACAGGTGGGAAGGCAGGCCTTTTGGCGCAGCACCTGGAACCCCCCGCGGCACTGTCGGCGGAGCTGCGGGCACAGAGGCAGGCAGAGGGGCAGCCTGAGGACAACGGCGGCAGCAAGCTGGAGGGTAAGGCTGGTGGCTCCCTGGTCACCTGCCCCAGGGATGGCCTGAGGGCCCCCTATCACCCCCAGGTCACCCTGGGACGGTCTGTGGTCCCTCTCACCCCAGCAGGTTCTGTGCACCACTACCCCCTCCTCCTGGCTGCTGCTCTCTGGGGTCGGCTGGCACTGCCCTCATGTTCTCTTCTTTCTCCCTGTCGGCTGGCAGACTGTCATGGGCACTCTTGTCTGCTTCTAGAGCAGACGTGTTAAGCTGTTAACTCTCCTGCTATTTCCAGCAGCCAGGTGTCAGGGCAGCTTAATTTAGGGACCTGCCTGCCTGGTGACCCATCTCCAATCTGGCAGCCCTGCAGCACCCCGCCCACCTGCTCCCTCCTAGAAGCAGCCCGCCCGCCACCCCCCCCACAGCCTCACACCTGTCTGGGCTCATGCCTTGTTGGCTTTCATGACAGTCAGTGTTTGCCACGGCCTCTGTGGCCTCTGTTCAGACAGGTGCGGCCCCTGGTCCCCTGCCCCCTCCTTTCTTAGTAATGAAGGTCAGGCCCCACCTGGTCGCCGCCAAGGCTATCATTGGTCCCAGTGTTCTGGGCAGTTCTTCCTCTTGGATCCCTTGGCTGCACTCGGTCTTGTCAGGGTGGGGCCTCCCGTGTGTGCTTCTAAACTGTAGCACGCCCCTTCTGGGGTCGTGGGTCCAGGCAGCAGGCTGCCCACCCAGGAGCAGCAGGCTCAAGGTGGGCTTGGCCTCTCGCCGCCGCCAGGTCTGTGTGAGGCCCCAGCTCTATCCTTCTATGGAAACAGCCCCCAGGCGGCGGCCTCCTCCCCACACACTGCTCAGCAGAGCCAGAGAAGCCACTGACTCTGCTGCCCAGAAGGGGCCCCCAAACCAGGGCTTTGACCCGGGTCATACGATGTCCGTCAGGCCCACGCAGCAGAATAGGGCCAGCCCAACTGCCTGAGACTCAGATGGGTGGGAACCCTGGCACAGCTACGCAGGGCCACCTTGGGCGAAGACAGGGCTCTACTCCTGTAGTTACAGTCTTGGAACTGCAGTTCTACCCTGCCCTCTGGGGTCTCTGAGTCAGCATCGAGTGCCTGTGTGCGCCAGTGCGTATGCAGGACCACAGGGTGGCCACCGGCTTTGAGCCGGACACCGTTGTTTCTGACTCTGGAGAGCACCAAGGCTGCTGTGCAGCTCACACTGCCCCTTCTGAAAGAGTGGTGGTGTGTAGCTGGGCGGCAGCCCCCACTGTCCCCATGTGGCTGTTGTACACGTTTGGGTCTGTTGGGCTGGTCAGCAGACACGGCTCTCTCGGGTGGGGGTGCAGGTGGCTTGAACGCACATGGGGAGCACTTGGTGGGGCTGTCCTTGTGCTCTCTGGTCTAAAGCTGTCCGATTCTTTCACTTGTTCTCTCTGCAAAGAGCCTTTTCCTGTTTCTTAATCTGCCTCTCTCCTCTCTTCTTTCCACGGGACCACACAGCCGAGATTAAAAAGGTAGTGGCAGGTAGGGACTTGGCCGGGGGTGGGAATTGGGAGCCTCAGGGTGAGGTGGGGTGAAGGGACCCTATGCCGGGTGGGGCACAGCATAGAGCCACACCCAAGTCCCCCTCAGTGAACTGAACCCTGGCCATTCTTGGCCAGCTGCTTGGGGTGTGACTGTCCTCCCTGGTGGCTACAGGCCCCACCTGAGTGGCCACGAGCACCCACTGTACCTGTGTGCTTGCGTGCATGTGTGAGGGCCCTTCTAGAACATCTGGCCCTTGGGCTCTGGGCTCATGTTTCCCTTCCTTGCTGCATACCATTCTGGCCAGCCTGCAGGGGGTCTGCTCCTGCAGAAACCCGTTGTGGGAGCAGCAGTGTGGGGGTCTCCTCCCCTGGTTATGGCTGCAGCACTTAGGCCAGAGTGCAGGCAGCTGACCCTGGGAGTGGCTCTGCTCACCCAGCCTCCAGGTGTCCCTGCACTGGCCACCTGGCCGGGGTCCAACAAGGCTGGGTGCTGCCGCTGTGGTTACTCTGATTTGAACTATAGCAGCTGCCAGCCCTAACTGCTTCCCCCCAAACTAATCCCTTGCAAACGTATGGGTGCTTTAGATGGCAGGGGCAGGGTGGGCCCTGTCCTCCCAGAGTCCCTCCAGAATGGAGACTGTCTGGTGCCTAGGCTGGCCCAACTGGCGCAGGCCCGCGGGGGGAGCGTTCTTGGAGGCCCCAGTGCTCTGCAAACTTCTTAGACCTGGTCTTCCCTTGCACACTGGCCACAGGACCATCGGGCTGGCTGTGTGCGCAGCTTTCCACCCCTGCCCTTGCAGTTTCTCCGGGCAGGTTGGACGGAGGGCCCCCGAAGGTGCACCTGACCTTCCCTTCCGCCCGCAGATGCCGGCCGGGCCGAGCTGCTGGACCACGCGGTGCTGCTGCAGGTGATCCAGGAGCAGCAGGCGCAGCAGAAGCGGCTGCTCGAGCAGCAGGAGAAGCTGCTGGCCGTCATCGAGGAGCAGCACAAGGAGATCCACCAGCAGCGGCAGGACGGAGAGGAGGAGCGGCCTCGCCCGGGTGGGCGGGCGCAGGGGCGGGGCCTCAGTGGGCAGGCGGGAGTGGGGGGCGCGCCTTGACCCCGGGCTGAGCTCATAGGCCTGTGGCTTTCCTTTGCAGTGGACGCGCAGGCCGAACAAGGGGCCGTGGTACCCGCCGGGGAGCTAGGCCAGGACCTGCTGGCTCAGTCCAGGGAACTTGCGCCAGGAGACAGCGCAGGCGCAGCAGCCCGCCCAGAAGCTGTGCAGTCCCATGCGGATGCAGTCAGAGGCACGGCCGGCCCTCCTGAGGGCGGCGTGGACACAGAGCCACGGGCAGCTCCACGGGAACAGGAGCCGGTTGCCGAAAAGGGCCAAGCTGGGTCGCCTGCGCCCCCCGCGCCAGGCCGGGGAGCCCTTGGAGGAGGCTCCCAAGAAGGGAAGAAGTTCGGGCAGGAAGCAGCAAACCTGAGGAATGAGGCAGAGGGGCCAGGGGCAGGAGAGGCAAGTCGAGCCCCAGGGCCTGCCGCCAAGCCAGCCCACCAGCCCATGGGAGGCGTGGTTCCGCAGGCCCCCATAGCACCCGAGCACCTGGGGGCCGCCGATGGCGCTCGTGGCCAGTCAGTGGACCAGGCCCACCACCGGGATGCCAGGAAGGAGGCCCTGGGAGCAAACCCCGCGCCTGAGCCCGGTCCCCAGGCAGCTGCCCCAGACGCCCCGAAGGTGGACGACTCCAAGCCCAACAGCGACCTGAAGGTGCAGGCAGATGCTCCGAAGGTGGACAACGCCAAGCCCAACCACGACCTGAAGGTGCAGGCTGACGCTGCACAGGCGCCGAAAGTGGACATTGCTAAGCCCAATCGAGACCTAAAGGTGCAGGCAGGCTCTGACTTGCGGCGCCGGCGCCGAGGCCTCGACTTGGACCTGGACCAGGGCGGTGGTGTCCTCAGTGCCCACTCTCTGCTGGGGCTTGAGGCGAACGACCTGCGCAGCGTCCTGGAAACCCAGCTGCACCTGGGGGCGCAGGGGGCAGCCCAGGTGGTGCTCAGCCGTCAGGTGAAGCAGGTGCTAGAGGAAGAGGCATGAGCAGCCCCCGAGGGCAGGACCTGGTCATTCCTGGCTCTCCTGGGGAGGGAGGGGCAGGGCAGGCTGGACACTGTTCCAGGGTCCTGAGCCCCACTGAGGTGTCAGGGCAGTCCCTCATGGTGGGAGTGCACTAGCCACCCACCCTCACCTCACTTGTCTTTAGTAGGCCTCTGTGCTGCTGACCTAAGGTAGCTGGGGACTGAGAGGTCCCCCTTTTTATCTCCTGTCCTGAGTTTCGCTGCCATCCAGTCAACACTGCCTGCCACTGCCCCTAGGAACACCACACCACGGGTCACCCACCTCTGGGGACGAGGTCCCCCTCCACTGCATTCCCAAAGGAAACCACCCCATTATTTTTGATGAATAAACACACGCTGGTTGCTGGACAGGTGAAAACTGGTGGCAGGAGAATTGACTATAGAGACCCGGCCCAGGGCTGCCTGGCAGGGGTGCCACCTGCAGTGAGCTCCAACCTGAGCAGTCACGCTGGGTGCACGGAGGTGCTGCTTAAGGGAACAGGTATACTTACCCCCATCTGGGAGATGGGTACATTGAGGCCTCAGCGTGCATCTGTCTGCATGTGTGCCCCACACCATTGTGGAGACTCTGTGGGCTGGCTGGCCTGGGTACGCAGAGCTGGTTACAGGTAAAGGTGTCCCTCGCTCGGAGGACTAGTTGGACATGTGCCTTAGGAGCCTGCCTGGGCCTCAGAGTTCCTCCAGCACACCCCCCCTCTCAGCTTGACCCCCCTTCTCAGCTGCAGTCACTCAAGTCCAGGGTGTCGGTGATGCTGGGCCCACCGGTGCCCACCATTGTGTCCTGCGCTTAGTTTTAGTTCTAAGCAGTCCAGGTGACCTTGCCCAGGGGCAGTCACACCCCCGGGCTGCAGTGGAGTTTGTTTCCAGCTTGCTTTTCTCAAATGTAATCAGTGATGCCGGCCCTTGGTGGTGGTGGTCTCGGAGGCAGGGCCGGCAGCACATGGGGATGGACGGGGTTTGGGGCTCAGGAGCGCCAGGGTCTCCACAGTTGGGGCAGTGGGACTGGTCCCCCATGACATGGGAAAGCTGATGGGGGGCCTGCTGGGTCTAGAAGGCAGAGTCACTGCAGCTCCCTGGGAGGGGCACGCTCTCAAAGCCATTCACTGGGTTCCTCTCCCCTGGGGGGTACAGTTACTGCCCTCTGATCCCATTTCTAGCCCCTGAAAAGCTAGGGTGAGGAGCTGGATACAGGAGAGGTCTCAGTGATGAACAGGGGGGCTGACAGACCTAAACAGTTAACCCTGGAGGCAGCCCCCACCGTGGGGATGCGCTGCCCTTACAAGCCTGTCAGCTCCAACTCAGTGACCCGTTCCCCCATCCCACCCTGCCCCCAGTACCAAAGGAGAGCTGATGGTATAAGCTGTGCTGATGGCCGGCTCAAGTACATTTTATTCTATCTCAGGGCCTGTGCACAAAGCGCTGGGAAGGCTGCCTGGACACACATCTGGGAACCTGGGTCCACTTGCTCCAATTTCTGACCCCGTGTCGATGGCCACCACGTGGCGCCCGCCCTCAGCGGGACATGGCCTGGTTCTGCGGTGGGGGCAGGTAGGCCCAAACCGACGGAGTCTAGCGGCTGGAGGCAGGGCGGGTCGCTGCTAGCAGCCCTTCGTGGTCTTCTTAGCCTGAAAGAGGGTGCCTTCTCAGAACGGGTGGTTTTCGGGCGAGATGGCCCCCACAACGCCGCGAGGAGCTGGCCCGTGGCAGGGTCCATGCGTTCCCACCCGCGCGACCAACACCGCGAGCTCCACCGTGTTCTGGGGTCGGCATCTTCCTTCCCTTGTGAAGCCCACCACGCAGGCCGGCTAGCGCGTGTCTGGCACACGCTCCAACAGGGAGAGCTGCCCTGCGAGGCGGGGCGAAACCCGCGGGTCGCCCGGCGCCCACTTACCGCGGCGAAGCAGCTCCGCAGGGCCGCGAACTCCTGGGCGCAGAGGTCCTTCGTCAGGCTGCCGCCCGCGGCCGTGGAGGCCTGCACGCACCTGCCGTACGCCGCGGCCTGCGGGGGGACGCGCTCAGTACCGGACTCGCCGCGCGCGACCCTCCCGGCCCCCTCGCCGCCCTCCGCTCCCCACCACGTCCGGTGGCGCCCACCTCGGCCCCGCAGGCCGCCAGGCGCTCGGGGAAGGTGCGGAGGCGGGCTCGCACACGACCCCACACCGTGCCCTGAGCCGACATGAGCGCTCCGTCCCGTGTCCCATGGGCGCCGCCATCTTGGGTCCGTCCTCTTCCGGCGCCGGCGGCCTCGGGAGCACTCGCTTCCGCCCTGACCTTCCCTGCGCGTTCTCATTGGCAGGTTTCGACCTTCATCTGCGTGTCTGTTTCTGTTCTGGGACTTTTGATTGGCTGACACTCAAATTGTTTACCGAAGCAACGCTCGGTTTCCGCCCCTTCTGCCGCGCGATTGGCCAGCGTAGCCAGCTCCGCGTGGTGATTGGACAGACATCGGCCTGGCGGAAGCGATTCAATCCAAAGGTGACTGGTATCATGGCTGCGCTGCCGCCGCTGCGGGACCGCCTGAGCTTTCTGCACCGGGTGAGTGAGCTTCTATGGCCCCGGCTTGTCTTCGCCGCCGATTTCAACCTCGGACATAGCCAGGGCCACCACCGGCGGGAGCCGCTGCCGTCCTCCCGGAGTGCCCGCTATCCCGAGGGCCGCCGGGTCCCGCAGCCTTCCCTCCGCCCCGGTGTCCAGCTTCCCGGTCCCCCGGTCTGTCCTCTGGTCTTCCTGCCGTCGATGTTCCGTCTCTGCCCTAGGCCTGTGTCTCTCCCGAAGGAGGGGACCCTCTCTCCAGGGTAGGCAGGTCACTCGCCGCGGCCTCGGTTCTCCTGGGCTTGAGTGCCTTCCTCCCGAAGGACCTTAGTCAGGACCGCGAGCTCTGTAGGAGGCGGACTGCGGCTTTCTTTCCCAAATGAAAGAAACTCCAGGGAGATTCAAGCGTGTGGGCAACGAACCCCTACCGTGGGGACCCCCAGACTCCCACCAGGTCTGGTGGGCATGTGAGACTTTGGACACGGACCCCTGGCCTGCCTGATCCACTTAGCAGCTTGTGTACACATTGTCAGGTGTGGACAGGACAGTGCCTGTGTGGACATACGCAGTGCCCACAGGGTCCATCACTCACAGCTCTGAGCACCCCCAATCTCTCCAGAGTTTGGCTCAGGTGACCCCCATGCGTGCCAGGAAGAAGTGGACGTCCCTGGCTTCATCCCGGCAGTGAGTGCATACAGCATTCATAGAAGCAGTCCTGCCGCAATGCACTGCTAACTGCAAGGTTGGCACCACAAACCCACTAGGTGCGCCTCGGGAGAATGGGAGGCTGTAAAGATTTATAATCTCAAACCCTACGGAGCAGTTGTAGTGCATTCTACAGGTCGCTCTGCGTGGGAACCGACTCGAGGGTAGTGAGTGGGTGGGTGCTAATCGGCCGCGGCAGAAAGGCCTGGCGGCCGGCTCTCCGGCGGTCTCAGCGCCCGCGAGCTCTGTGTTGCGCAGCTCTGCCCTGGCACGGGGGGCGGGGTGTGTGTGTGTGTGTGTGTGTGTGTCCTTGAAGCTGGAGCAGAAAGGTGAGGCAGGCGTGCGGATGTAAGCTCGCCCGCCTGTCCTCATCTCTCCCCGCTCTGTGCGCAGTCCTTGCAGAAGAGGAGCGATTGCCTCCCTCGGCTGTTCTGTCACGTCACTTCCTCGGGCTGAGCTCTGCAGGCAGGCGGCTCTGCTGGCCCGTGGGCAGCCGTGGTCCTCGCTCCCATCACCGCGTGGACCCGCCCACAGGCTTTGTCCAGCTGTGGGACCAAGACCACTCCCTTCGCCTCCCCTCCCTGTGGGCAGGTCAACAGTAAGGCCGCTGGCGCCCCTGGGGCTCCCAGCGCCTCCAGGATAGGCGTGCCCGGCCAGGCGTGCCCCAGTCTCCTCTGCCCGCTCCGCTCCACTGGCGTCCTCACCACGAGTTCTTGTCCCTCCAGCTTCCCGTCCTTCTAAAAGGCACCGCAGATGACGACGTCCCCTGTCCCGGTTACTTGTTTGAAGAGATTGCCAGTATCCTTCCTCGGGTGACCCGGGTCGGGGGTGATGGGCTGCAGGGCCCTGGCAGACGGAGTTTATGGGGGCTCTCCTGCCACCCCGGTGGGCTCCTTGGATTCCTGTACCCTGTCATCAGGCCTCGGGGAGCCCCAGGTGACTTTACACTGACACAAGCTCTCAGGCGCCAGGCCAGGAGCGCTGTTCCCCACTCCCCCAACACACGTCTGCTTGTCCACCCCTAACCCGAGCGCGCAGACATCTCCCACGAGTCCGTGGGGAGCAGCCAGTGCCTCCTGGAGTACCTTTTGCGACGCCTGCAGAGTAGCTCTGGCCGTGTGAAGCTCAAGGTGCGGTGGGAGAGGCGCCAGGTGGCTGCCGTGGGAAGGGGAGGGGGCCGGCTCGGCCGGAAGCCCCGCTCACGTCGCTGTCCCGCCCCCCAGGTGCTGAAGATCCTGCTCTACCTCTGCAACCACGGCTCCTCCTCCTTCCTGCTCATCCTCAGGCGCAACTCCGCCTTCATCCAGGAAGCCACAGGTGTGGTCGAGACACCATCAGCCGCCCCCTGAGCTCAGCAGTCCAGGGTGGGGGTGGAGTCAGGTGAAGCAGCTCACGTCCTCAGGGTGGGGCAGGGTGCCCAGAGCACTGTGCACTGCCAGTCAGTGGTCAGCACTGGTCCTCTGTCCGCAGTCTTTGCTGGGCCGCCCGACCCCCTCCACGGGAGCAGCTTGTACCAGAAGGTGCGGCTGGCCGCCCAGGTGAGTCCCCTGCCCAGCACAAGAGTTCTTCCCTCCCGCCCCATCGGGGACCCCCACCCAGCCCTTGTCCCTGACCCAGAGCTCCCGTTTCTCCATCCTGGGTGGCTCAGGAGGTGGGACTGTCTGGGGGGCAGGCCGAGTGGCCCTCGTGGACAGTTGGGGGCTGCAGTGCTGACGTGCAGGCGCTGAGCGGCTCTTGTCCTTCTTTAGGACTTAGGGAGCGCCCTGTTCTCAGACTCTGTGCCTACGCTGCCTGCGCCCCGGACCCCTAGGCCGCTGCCTCTTGCTGGTACATGACGAGACCTTAGAGCATGCTCGCCCTGCCCGCCATGGGCATGCGTGCTGAGGGACACCAGCACTGACCCCGGGTCCCCTCCCCAGGCATGGGCTCCCAGCCGCAGCCCCACAGTGGCGCCCTGCAGGGCTTTGGCTTCAGCCAGGAGAGGGGCCAAGGGGGTGAGTGCTACCTTAACTTCCGGGGCAGACCCAGGCTGGCCCTCAGTCCACCTGGGCTTGACCTTCCATAGGGCCAGAAGGAGTGGGGAGGGGTCAGGAGCCCTCCGCCCTCAGCAAGGTGCCCGGTCCTCTGCAGGGGGCAGGAGCAGGGGCAGGGCTGGTGGTGCCATCCTCTCCCCTCCCTGGGCAGGCTCTGTGGGCGAGGCCCTCCTGTCCACCATCCAGAAGGCTGCTGAGGTGGTGGCAAACGCTGTGCTGCCCGGCCGAGAGTGGCCGGGCCCCCTGAGGCCGGAGCCGGGGGTCAGCACCTACCAGCCCGCTGTGACGCCACCCGCCAGCCACAGCCAACCCCCTCCGGGGAGGCTAGCCCCCGAAGCTGGCCTGGGCATTCGAGGTACCTTGGTGGGGTGGGAATCTCACCTCATAGCCTGGGCTGCAAGCTGGTTGGGGGCAGGGGCAGGGGCAGGGGGCATTCTCTGCCTGCAGGGGCCGTCACAGCCACAAGGCGGCTTCCTCAGCTGCTGCCCAGACCTCCTTGTCTCAGAACCCCAGGCTGGACGCAGGCTCCCGCGGGGCGTGAGCCTGGCTCTTATCTGCCTCCCCTCCCACCCCCAGCTGTGAGACACCAGCCGGGGCAGCCCGGGGGCGGCTGGGAGGAGTGTGACAGCAGTCCCAGCTCCCAGGGATCTTCCCAGAACGGCGGCCGGAGCAGAGTGTCCGACTCCGGCAGTGGCTGTGTCAGTGAGAGCCACTCGGGGACCATCCGGGAGCTGGGGGAGC
The DNA here is from genome assembly GCF_000313985.2 of Echinops telfairi. Taxonomy (NCBI): domain Eukaryota; kingdom Metazoa; phylum Chordata; class Mammalia; order Afrosoricida; family Tenrecidae; genus Echinops; species Echinops telfairi. Next base: position 50,180,279 of record NW_022111358.1, on the reverse strand, counting down.
AGCTTGACAGGTGAGGTCTGGGTGCTGCAGGTGTGGGCCCAGGGCTGCCTCTGTGCCCCCCTTCCCTCTTCTCCCCTCTCTGGTCCAGGATCCGCCCCCCTGGTATGCCCCCAGGACCTCACACCAGTGTGAGGAGGAGGGGTGTATGTGATCAGTTTAGCAGGGCCCAGTACTCCCTGACCTCTCCCCTGACCCACCCTCCGTTATCTGTCCATCTGCCGACAGGGTGGAAGCCCTGTCCCTGAGCGATTGCCAACAGGAGGTGAGCCTGGTGAGGGCGCTGGTGCGGGGGCCTCGGGCCTTCCTGAGCCGGGAGGAGGTCCAGCGCTTCCTCAAGGAGTGAGTACCCGGCCCTGGTTGGGGGGATGCCCCAGGTTCACCCCACCGGCTCACGCCAGAGCTCAGGTGAGGCTGCCGTCACCCAGTCAGTTGGCCCCTGGCCTAGCTGTCCCTCTGTGCAGGTGTGGGCGGCTCAACTGTGAGGCCGTGCTGGAGCTGCTGACCCGCCACCTGGACGGGACCCCCGAGTACGAGCAGATGGTAAGGCCGAGTGGGCGGTGTGTGTGCACGTGAACTCGCGTGCAGTCCCTGGCTGTGAACAAGCCCTTCCCGAGTCTCTCAGAGCTGAATTCGGGGCACCTGCAGGAGTGGGGCCCCAGGCTCAGCCCCCCTCTCCCTCCCCCCCCAGAGAACCCTGTGTGCCCTGTCGGCCCTCTGCAGCTCCGACCTGCTGTCCCAGGAGCGGGTGCTTCTGCTGGCCCGGCCCAGGCTGCAGGAACTCGCAGTGCACAACCCCGGGCCCGTGGCCAGCAAGGCCACCAAGGTGAACAGCTGGGGAGGTGACTGGCCCCTGGGGGTGTCACAGGACTGGAGCCAAGGTTTATCAGGTGACCAACCTCCTGTGGTTCCCACCTCCCCCCAGATCCTCAGGCATCTGGAAGCATCCTGCCAGCAACGGCCCCTACCCTGGAAGCTCCCGGCTGAGCCCCGTCCTGCTGTGCCCCAGGGTCCTCCACCCAGGCCTCCTGACCTGCTGTCGGACGCTGTGCCTCCTCCAGGCGGCCAGCCAGCCCTGCAGCCTGAAAGCACTGCTCCCGCAGTGGGGCAGCAGCCCACCCCTGCACCCACCCTGGCCCCCCAGGAGGCAGACACAGGTGCAGCAGACTTCCCGGTGCTGGGTGCCGGGTCTGACACGCTGGTCAGAGGCCTGGAGGCTGACCCAGCCCCCAGAGGCTGCCCACAGACCCCAGCGGCTGGTGGCAGCGGCTCCTTGTTTGCTGGCATGGAGCTGGTGGCCTGTTCCCACCCGGTGAGGGGCCGGGTTCCGGCCAAGGAGCCCCTCCTCCCCCACTCGGTGCCCGAGGCCCCCCGGACGTTGTCACCCAGGGCAGCAGCCTCAGCCACTCCTGCCTGGGAGGTGTCAGCCTTTTCGTTCCTGAACTCATGACCCCACGCAAGCCACACCCCTCCAGGGGTCCCTGTCCTTGGCTCTCCTGCTGGGCCTCCACCCTCACCCTCCTGCATCTGGCCAGCACTGAGCTGAGCAGGACCGGATGTCCCCATGAAGACCCTGCCGATGCCCCCTGGACGTGCCCTCCGTCCCACAGGCCACTGGAGCCAGCAGGCGGGGAGGATGGGTGGTCTGCCGTCCCAGATCTCTGCACGTCCTGACATCCCCCCTGGCGCTCATGGCTTCTTGAGCCCGCTGAGGGCAGCTCCTAGGTCTCCCGGGGATGGGGGCCAGCAGAGGGTCCAGAGTTCACGGCTCATACAGATCAGGGTGGGGTCAGAGTGGGTATCGCCAAACTGCCCTGGGGTCACCTCCTTGAGTCCTGTGGGACCCACCCTAATTAACCCCAGAGTTGAGTTGCTCAATGTCAACATGTGGGGGGCCCCATCCCTCCACCCGAGCAACTTGGTTCATGGTTCATGGGAGACAAGGCCCTCGGTTTCCCGCTGGCTGGCTGCCTGCTAGGCCTCGCCACAGGGACTGTGTCCACTGTGGCTCTGGAAGAGGTAACTGCCTCTCCTCTGAGGGGACCGAGCTAGAGCCCTCTCCCCCAGAGCACAGCGGTCCCCCTGATCCAGCTTGGTCTGGGGCCGTGCCAGACCTCAGTCCCTGTTGGCATGCCCACGGAGACTGGTCTCAGAGGACCCCCCTGCCCAGCCCTGAAGCACCTCGGAGCCTTTGGGTTCACAGTTTCTAAATAAACACTTGTTTACACAGAGAGAGAACATTCCCCCCGTTCCTTTTTCTGGAAAGGTGTATTGCTGTCGGGGGCCCACAGGGCCGCTCAGTCCATGGCATCCGATGCCTTCCCTGTGGCGGCCAGCGGGAAGCTCCACTCCTCTGGGCGCTGATGTGTGTCTCTCACCCTCTTCTTGATGAGCCCTTAGACCCAGAGCAACTGCTTGTGGCAGAGCTCAGAGGATGGGAAGCCGCACCCCTCTCCCCGACAGTGCCCCGTGCCTTGCAGCAGGGCCTCGGTGTGTTCCTACACGGTCACCCTGTGGAGCCCGCGGGGCCCACAGCCATCCGGTGGTGCCCAGCCACAGCTGCTGCTCTTCCACGGCTGCTTCGGCGGAAGGGCGGTCCCCTTCTTCATCGACCACCACCGGTGGGTTCTGACTCAGCGACCTTCTGCCACACCTGG
>NW_022111358.1:50171468-50176685 GCF_000313985.2 Echinops telfairi | reverse complement strand
GGGCCCCCCGCCCATTCACTCATAAGTCTCAAATTGCACCCCTGTTAACTGCACCAGATTGGAGACCTCCAGGCCCCCCTGCTGGTGATGGTGAGCACACGCATCAGCGCAGGGCATCCCAGAGACACTGCCCCCTGGTGTCCTTGCCTTGGTTCCTACTCAGCAACCACAGAACAAACTGCCCAGTGCTGTGCCAGCCATCCTGTCGTGGGCCTTCCTCTTGTCTGCTGCTCCCCTCCATTGCCAAGCGTGATGCCCTCTCCAGGGCTCTCCTGACGGCACGTCCAAAATACATGGAAGGGAGTCTCGCCATCCCTGCCCGCAAGGAGCGTTCTGGTGTACTGGCCCGGGGCAGATTTGCTTGTTCTTGGCTGAGGTCCACATCCTTTCCACGTGCTCTGTGGCAGCACACTCATCCAAATGCATCAAGTCTGCCCTACTGAGATGCAACAAGACAGCTCAAAGCTATGGAGTCCAGCTGGACTCCGACTGACCCTACAGAGGGTAGGCCTGTCCCCTGCGGGTTTCTGAGACTAACCACCACTCCCGTCTTTCTCCCCATAGCAACATAGAGAGCTGCAGCAGGAGAGACTCCAGGCCAGCGGTTCACAACCTGTGGGTCGCAACCCCTTTGGGGGTCAAACAACCCTTTCACAGGGGTTGCCCGATTCATAACAGTAGCAAAATGACAGTTATGAAGTAGCAACGAAAATAATTTTATGGTTGGGGTCACCACAACATGAGAAACTATATTAAAGGGTCGTGGCATCAGGAAGGTTGAGAACCACTGCTCTAGGCTCCAAGGCTGCCTAGCCTGCAAATTCACGTGTGATGAAAGGGAAGGAATGGGCCTAGGACCCAAGGGTGTGGACAGAGGGGACCTGGGTGGAATTGTGCCCCTGCCCTCCAAGTCGCAGCCCTGCACACCCAGGAGCCTAGGGTTTCCTGGAGACGGGGAGACGGGGTGGTGGTGGGACCATCCGTCTGAGCATTTCAGGCGCCTGGACTATCGAGTCACGGGTGGGTGTGGGGACCCACCTGCCCGGCAGCATGGGGAGGACGTACAGCGGGTGCAACTCCCGCGAGAGACTGGGTGTGCAGGGCAGGAGCGCAGAGGTTCCCTGGGAAAGGAAGAGCAAGGTCAGAGGGCGAGCAGGAAGGCGGGAACCGCCGAGCGGTGCAGGGACCAGAGGCCGCAGCGGGGGGCTGAGGCGAAGGAATGGCTCTCTCCGTTGAAACACATCGCAAGGCTGCCCTGAAAGCGGGGGCCCCGGGACCCCTGCCCACGGGAGAGCGGGCCAGGCCCGGCCCGGGGTCTTGAGTCGGCACGTCCAGACAGGCCTCCGCGAGGGACCGCGCATGCGACGCTCTCCCTTCTCGCCTGTGGCTGCTAGGCCGCACCGGTTCCGCTCCTTCCTAACCCGTCCAATCTGCAGCCCGCGCTCGCCCTAATGCCCCGCCTCCGTTGCGCCCGCCCCTTTTCTCCACGTCCAATCAACAGCCCGAGCTTACCCCCGGCGTTTCCGCCCCTTCCCGTGTCCAATCCGCAGCCCGCCTCCTCCGCCTCGATTTCCACCCCCCGCCCCAGCTCTCCGAAGCTCCTCCCACCCGGGACCTCCTGAAGGACAGCTAAGCAACCCAATAACCTCCCGGGTTGGCCTCAGCGGGTGGCCCCCGGGCCAATCGGGCCGCGGCGCGGGCGGGGGCGGGCCGCGTGGCGAACGCAGTGGGTGGAGCCTGTTGGTTGCTAGCCGCCGCCTGGCCGCCCGAGTGTCGCGGGAGTCGCGGAGGCAGAGCCCGGGCGCGCGGTCAGCAGGTGTGGGCTGAGGCCTGGCCCCGGCTCGTGGCTCCCGGGCGGTGCAGGTGAGGCGGGCCGGGCCGGAGCGCGGGCGGCGGGCGTGGCTCGTAGACCACCGAGACGTGGCCGTCCAGCGCCGGTCACCTCTTCATCCAGGCCGGGCCTGGCGGTTCCCATGGCAAGCGCCGTGTTTATCGCTCGAGCTGGCGGTTGCAAGTGCTAACCCAGCCGCTCTCCGAGCGTGGGGTGCCCAGGGCGGGATGTCCAGCGAGACTGGCCAGTGCCCCAGACCAGGGTCGGTGGAGTTGCAGCACCACCGGAGGCATGCCCCTAGCCGGGGGCCCTGGGCACTTGGCCCTGCTGGTGATCATCAGTGTCCCAAGTGCCAGTTCATGACCCTCACTGCCCATCCAGACGCTGGCTGGGCCACTTGCCGTCCCGGGGCTGTGTCTCACTAGGAACCCCATAAAAAGGAAGGGGTCAGTGGTCAGAGCGTGGGGTGGGGGCTCCTTTGGGGTATGAGGGACTGGCAGGTACTGGGTTTGAGGGGCAGCTCGGAGGTGGCTTCACTGACAGGCGGGGGTGGGGTGGGGGACAAGTTGCAGAAACAGGGTCTGTCCTGGTAGGTCACTGGAGGGGCGGGCTTTCTTCCCAGTGCCAAAACGCCAGTGGAGGGGGTCAGCTGGGCAACGCAGGGAGGGCCCTGGAGAGCACACACTTGGCTGCTCACTGCAAGGTTAGAAGTTCAAGTCTGCCCAGCGGTGCCTCGTCAGGCCTGGTGACATGCTTCTGAAAGTCAGCCACTGAAACCCTAGGGGCACAGTCCTCTGACACACGGGTGGGGCGGGGTGGGCACCTGGAGTCAACTCCATGACCACTGCTTAGCGTGGCCCCACACCTTCAGGCAGTGTGTGGGCGTGATGGGCAGTGGGAGGCAGCGTGATGGGCTCGGAGGGACCCCGCTACAAGCCTCACACCAGCAGGCAGGACACGTCTGAGGTGGCTCTAGGGGGGCTGGCTGGGCCACAGGGATGTGGAGGTGCCATCCAGGTTGGTGATGTGAGCTGGGGGTCAGGACCTGTCTGGACAGGAAGCGCAGGTGGGGGGAGCTGCCAGCAGGTGGGTGGTCAGTTGAGGCGCAGCCTAAGCATACGCAGAGGATGGCAACTCTGTAAGCAGAGCAGGATGCGGGGCCAGGACTCCGAGTGTGAGCAACTCCTTGGGGCCGGGAGGCCTGTGGGAGGTGAGCCTGTGGGTGCTGGGCTGGTTGACGCAGAACTTCCCAGGTTGAGTCCTGTTAGAACGGCCACACCTGCCGGGGCTCCCCGTGCACTGGGCTCCCAGCCTCCCATCACATGGCTTCAGAGTCATGTATGCACATGGGGGACCCCAGGGAGGTACCCCACTTGCCCTGCCCTACCTGGATCTCGGCTGAGGGTGGGAGACAAGCCCTGTGCCCTGGCGTGGCAGCAGGCAGGTATTGCTTTGGTAGCTCCAGGATGGCAGGCGTCCACCACAGTTCCTGGGAGCACCCCTGACCGCCTCCCTCACTTTGCTGCCCAGGCCACCTCACCACAATGAAGGGCGCCCGTGCCTGCAGCGGTGCCCCCGAGGGCAGCCCAGACTACATGGACCTGAGCCTAACCGGCCTGCCCCTACCCATGTCCAGACGTCCCAATAGCGCCTCGGCCACCAAGCCCCTGGCTCGCTCCGTCTCTGTGACCGTGGGCAGCGAGCCCAGGAGGAAGGTGCTGGTGAGTGCCCCTCCTGGCTGGCCCGCTGGGCTTCCTATTGGCTGAGGCAGAAAGAGCTGCCTGGCTGTACCGTTTCTACCGGGGACTTCACCTTAGAGCACTTTAGAAAGAGTTAGGTGACATTTACAGTGCCTCTGAAGCCCTTCACCTGCCCCCCGGGAGTGACCCTTCACATGAGTGGGGGGGGTTTGTCACCTGGGTCCCCCATGAAGGCGCCAGCCTGGATCAGTCCACGGCCCAGCTCGAGCGTGAGGACGGGGCAGCCTGTCCTGCTGTACAGGGGTCTCAGAGTCGGCTCGAGGGTGGTCCATCCTGCTGTACAGGGGTCTCAGTCAGCTCGAGGGTGGTCCATCCCGCTGTACAGGGGCTCGAGGGTGCCGAGCGGCAGCGGGCAGCTCTGGCTTCTCGTTTTGCGCACCAAGCTGTGGCTGTCCTGTCAGAGAAGCCGCTCCCTCACAAAGAATTTCTCCCGCGTTTCCGCCTGGAAGCGCCCCGTTTCCGCGCTCTCAGGCCAGTGAGCCAGTTGCAGCTGGTTTGTGCCATGGTGCGAGGAAGGGGTTCTGGCTCTCTGGCCTGTCTGTGGGTGTCCAGCTGTCCCAGCACTGCTTGCCCTGTGCCAAGGGCAGGCGTGCAGAGTCCCCCCACCCCTGCCCGGTTAGCAGCTGTCTCCCCTTTCTGCAGGAGGCCGCGGGGCCGGGGAGTGCCCGTACCATCAACAACCTTCGAAGATCCAATAGTGCCTCTCAAGTCAGCCAGCCACGGACCAGCCCCCCCCGGTAACCTTTGACCCCCAGGTAGCCCCAGGCCTCCCAGTGCACCCCCTCGCCAGGCGACTCAGGAAACCCCCTGAGCCCTACGGTAGCCCTTGCCTCCCTCAGGTGGGAAGCATTCTTAGCCTCGTTTCAGAGATGGGTGAGATGTGTCCTGGGCCAGTAGCCAGTGGACGCTGGGTCTGGGCCCTGCCTATCCAGCTTGCCTTGTTCCGCAAATTTAGGCTGCCAGGCCTCCCGCGCTGGCGCCTGGTACGTGGGGTGGGTGGGGGTGGCAGCAGATGGCTACGTGGGAAGTACTTGGCCCCCCCAGTGTCCTAGTCAGCGAGGCTCTAGTACCCCAGTGTCCTGGGGAGCTCTGTGGGCTGCGGTCAGCAGACGTGCTTTTTGCCTGCCGCCCCTGCACACAGGTCGGCAGAGACCCCTGACTTCCTGGCCCTCTTTGAGAGCAGCGCTGTGGGGAGGAAGAGGCCATCCAGCCTGGGCCTTGCCCCGAGCCAGCAGGGAGTCACGTGGCATGCCCTGGTGAGGCTCTGGATGGGCAGAGGGCATGGACAGAGTGGCAGGGAGGTGGCATGGCAGGGCGGGGGGTTGGGAGGGGTGAGCCCAGAACTCTGCATTCCCCCTTCTGCAAGGGGAGGGGCCAAAGGCAAGGAGGGTGGAGTTTTATCCACCCTGGTGTGGCACACTGAGTAGGAGGAGTGCAGGGGAGGTCTGTTTGGCAGGAAAGGGCACCCCCATCACCCCTGTGTGCCTGAGGGCTTTCCTTCTGTACACAGGATGACGAGCCCCCAGAGCTCACCCTGGCGCCGGGTGCCCGCAGCCCCACCGCCCCAACCCTGCCGGCCAGCCTGCGGAAGAGGGAGTGCACAGTGACCCTGGCCCCCAGCTTTAC
>NW_022111358.1:50166247-50170678 GCF_000313985.2 Echinops telfairi | reverse complement strand
GGCCCTTTGCCCAGGGCTGGCCTGACTCTGGCATGAGACCGAGGTTGGGGGCCCTGCCTGCATGCTGGGGCCCCAGGCTGTGGGGAAGGAGGGACTCACCTTCAGAGGACTGTCAAGTACTGGTTTCCTGTACCTGACACCGGGAGCTCCCTGAGCCCCGGGCCCACTCTGGAACTCTGTGGCTTCAAGAGTCCACCATGCCCCCCACCCTGGGCCCCCATGGCTGGGACTGTTGACGTCCAGGCTACACAGGCTCAGGTGCCACTGCGCCCAGGGTGACTCGGCCTGTTCTGCCTTGCCTGCCAGCAACATCATGAAGGCAGCCACCGCCGAGGGTGCCGGGGGCACCCGCCTCGGGAAGCCTCAGAAGAACGCCGCTGTGACGGCGAGGAGCCACACCGGGGCCCCGGCCCGGAGGACGGAGGTGACAGAGGAGGAGGCTGAGAGGTGACCGCAGGCACTGGGCACGGGCCAGAACATGGGGCCTAGGGCTCCACCGACAAGATGGGGCGGACGGCAGCTCGGGTGAGCCTGGGTGTCCGAGTGAGGCCGCAGCGGGTTTCTGGTGACTGAGTTTGTGGACAAATGAGACACCTTTGTTTTCAAACCACGTGCTCCCTGGTGCAGTAGCTTCCTATGAGAGCAGACGTGGGCGTGCTGTGTGCAGAGGTAGTCCTCCGTGAGCGGTACACGTGGGCACAGTGTGTGCAGAGGTAGTCCTCCGTGAGCGGTACACGTGGGCAGTGTGTACAGAGGTAGTCCTCCATGAGCGGTACACATGGGCACAGTGTGTGCAGAACAATGTAGATGGCCAGCCTTCTCTCTCCAGGTGCCTTGTGGTGTGCTCGAACCCTGGCCTTTAGGCTGCCAGCTGAGCGAGTTCATGGTGGGCACCACAGGGACTGCTGCCCCTTCTGTGTCCCTGAGTGATGCCCACTGGGCAGGCTGCCCACTTCTCCATCTAGTGGGCCTCTTGGTGGCTGCCTTCCTTCTGAGGGCCCGGTCCTGCGGGACTTCCTTCTGCAGAGTGGAGCCAGGAACCCTTAAGGGGACCGCACTCCGCCCCTAGCCTGAGCCCACTCTCTGGCAGGTTCATCTACCAGGTGAACCAGGCCGCCATCACCATCCAGCGCTGGTACCGCCACCAGATGCAGCGCCGAGTGGGAGCAGCCAGCCTGGAGCACTTGCTCGTGTCCAAGAGAGAGGTCAGTGTCGGCACCCACCCTGAAGGCGGGGTCAGAGGCCAACAGCTCAGGCCCCGCCGGTAGGGGTGGGGTGGGGAGGAGCCCCCTGTGCCTGAGGCTGGTGGTACCCGGTTTCCATGACTGGGTGGCAGTATTCAGAGGACAGTGTCAGGCCCTGAGTGTGGGGGTCCCAGGAGGAGTTCTGGGAAGGTGCCCTAACCCACACGTTTGGGGCCGTGCTGGGAGTCGGGGTGGGAGTGGAGCACCTGGGTGCTCCTGGTGACCCAGGCCCGGGCTCAGGGCTCTGCCTTAGACACCTGACCCTCCTGCAGGAGCAGCGGCAGCGGCAGGCAGAGGGGAACATTCTGGAACTTGGCCAGCAGAAGGCAATGGCGCGGAAAAAGGCCCGAGAGGAGAAGGCACGCCAGGCCAGGCGGGCAGCCATCCAGGTGCTGGGGACCTGCGGGTCCTGGGATGTCCCTGCCCGCTCCCCACTGGCAGCCCCTCTCTCCGTGGGCAGCTGCTCATTGACCCCTCCCCCTCCCCCAGGAGCTGCAGCAGAGACGCGCCCAGAAGTCAGCCGAGGCTGAGGCCCCGCCCCCGCAGGAGCCTGGAGCCCTTCCAAGACCCAGGCGGGAGCCAGCCTTGACACTGGGGGCCGCAGCCCCCAGGGTGCCCAAGGCCAATAATGCGGGTGAGCATGGCCCCTGCCAGCTTCCTCCTCCCTCTGCCGCCTGACCCTTGTCACCACCTGCCTCCCCCAGGGGCTTCTGGCCCCTGTGCCCTGTCCCTGGTCCCCACAGATTCCCGGCTCCACCCCCATTGGAGCAGGATGTGGCCCTCAGCCACCAGTCACTGGGAACCCTCCAAGCCAGGACCCGTGAAGACCCCCTGCCTGGCTCCCCCCAGGCCCTGTGCACTGCCTGCCTGGGGTGCCCCTTGTGTGGGAGTGCCGTGACCCCAGGCAGGGGGGCTGTGTCCCCAGGTGTACCCTGAAGTAGGAGTACCATGTACCCCAGGTGGACCCTGGGCTGGGGTGGGCTGCCCCCCAGGTGGACCCTGGGCTGTGGTATCCTATCTCCCATGTGGACCCTGGGCTGGGGTACCCCGTCCCCCAGGTGGACCCTGGTCTGGGGTGGCCTGCCCCCCGCCATGGACCGTGGGCTTGGGTGGCCTGTCCCCCGGTGGACCCTGGGCTGGGGTGGCCTGTCCCCCATGTGCACCCTGGGCTGGGATGCCCTGTCCCCCAGGTGGATCCTGTTCTGGGGTGGCCTGCCCCCTCCCCCCATGGACTGTGGGCTTGGGTGGCCTGTCCCCCGGTGGACCCTGGGCTGGGGTGGCCTGTCTGCTAGGTGGACCCTGGGCTGGGTACCCTGTCCTCAGCAGGCCCTGGGAGTTGCACTGTGCTCTGTTCTGTAGGATCCAGCGTCCACACCACAGGCCCCAGCTCGTCCCCGGAGCCCTGCCCCTCTGTGGAGAAAGACCCGCAGGTCTCCTGACACCCCTTCTCCTGCATGACAGTTTTTCATGGCCTGTCCACCCTAAGGCAACCCACCCAGCCCCCAGGGTTGGGTCCCACGGTCCTAGTGGTGACCCAGCTCCCTGGGGAGACCCTGTCTCCCTGTCCCCCCAACCACAGTCCTCCTATTGCCTCAGTGATGGGCAGAGGCAGGTGGTGTCCTGGCCCCTCTACCCTGGAGGGGCTGCTGGGGCAGAGAGGGCCCTGGCCGCCGAGCAAGTATGTGGGGGAGGTGGGCTAGAGTGAGGTGCTTCCCCCTTCCAGGGGCCTGGCAGCCCAGCTTGTAAGCAGGCTCTGTCCACTGAGACCTCACAGCCAGCCACAGAGATGGCCCCGCCCACCGGGGGGGTGGTGTCTCCCTGTCTGGACAGCCCACCCACTGAGGTCTCAGTATTCAGTGTGGAATCAGGCTCTGCCCACTGAGGGCCTAGCAAGCCTGTGGGCAGACCCCGCCCCTGGGTCTCACTGCTCTCCTCAGGCCCCGCTCACTGGCCTTCCTGCGCCTCCTGCAGGACTCCCATGCCCAGGACATGGCCAGCGAAGCCCTGGGGACCGCAGGCCCCACCAAGCCCAGAGTGACCCTGGACGAGCTACTGGACACACTTCGGCTGCTGGAGGCGAAGCCGGAGCCGCTGCCCCAGCCCCCGACCTACCACAAGGAGAAGTACGCCTGGATCGACGAGGTGAGTGAGTGTTGGGGTCCGGCTGCCCACTGCACTGACGAGGCCTCTCCTGGGATCCTGCTGCCTTGGCTGGTCATGGGACACTCAGCCACCCTCAGGAGGGATTGGCTGCGGCCTAGACAGGCCTCCTCCCAGCCAGGATGCCCACTGTGACACAGTGCCAGGCCCCCGGGTGCCAGAGGGGCCAGCTGCGCAGCCTGCTACAGCCCGATCCCCACAGGAGGAGGCCAGCAGCCCCCTGACCGCAGACAACCTGGAGAAGCTGGGGCAGCTCAGTGCCCCCCTGGGCGGCCCACCCGACGAGGGGACCCTGCTCTCCGAAGCCAAGCTGAACAGCATCCTGAGCTTCCTGGACGAGATGGAGCCGTCAGCGCGAGAGCGGCCAGCTACGGGCCCCCAGTGGGAGGTGCGTAGCGAGCAGCCCCAGGGGCCCCCAGTGGGAGGTGCGTAGCGGGCAGCCCCAGGAGCCCACGGTGGGCAGTGAGTCTGGGTGCCCCCTGCTGGGCAGCCTTGTCACCACACACACACCCCAGTGAGACCTCTCCCTGTGAGGACCGGGCATGCGTCCTTGAGCCAAAGGGACTCCCCGTTCGCCCAGAGGCCTGGCTCCTGGGCCCCAAGTGACAGTGGCCCTGTCTGCCGAGTCCCGCAGGGGCTGATGCTAGGGGCAGAGCTGGCCAGCCTGGAGTGCGCCTCAGCAGGGACCACGGCGGTGATGCGGCTACGGCTGGAGATGGAGGAGAAGCGGCAGGCCGTGGCGCTGCTGCAGCAGGCCCTGGTGCGGGCGCGGGCGGGGTCACGCTGATGTGTGGGCGGGGGCACAGGGTGTGGGTGCAGAACTCCCAGCACGGCCCCCCTGCAGGCACAGCAGCGGGCCCTCGCAGCTAGGCAGGTCAAGGAGGCGGAGCAGGAGCTTCGGCGGCAGCTGCAGCAGCAGAGGGACCACTATGAGGCCACCATCCAGCGGCACCTGAGCTTCATCGACCAGGTGAGCCGCCCTGGGGAGGTGGGCCGGGACTCCTTCCCCCTGCCCTACCTCCCGGGG
>NW_022111358.1:50164360-50165516 GCF_000313985.2 Echinops telfairi | reverse complement strand
GCTGTGTCCCACCCTCACTCCTGGCCCCCAGGAGCTCAAGAAGATCCAGGAGCTGACGCGCGCCTCCGAGAAAGTCCGCCGCGAGAGATGGGTCCAGGAGAAGACCCGCAAGATCAAGGAGCTCACGGTCAAGGGTAGGGGGTGGGACAGGGAGAGCCACTTGCTGTGGGGGCCAGCAAGCCCAGTCAGACAGTGTCCAGAAAGTGTGGATCCAGTTTGTGGAGGGGCCTCAGCCCTACGGGATACAGGGGGAGGGGACAGCGGCAGGCTGGGCGTGGGGTCAACCTGCGTTTATGAGGTTCCAGGGACAGAGGGCACGCTGGGCAGGCGTCCACGGCACAGTGTCGCTGTCCGCCCTGCCTTAGAGCGGCTCGGGACCGGTTCTGAGGGCTCACTGACCTGCCGATGTCTCTGGTGACCCCCTACCTGGCTCCCCCAGGGCCCTGGGGGAGCTCTAGAGGTGCACCCCTCCATGGCCAGGGGCTGAGATGGGCCACGGCAGCCACCCTGCCCACCAAGCTGCTGGCTGTGCTCAGGGCTGGAGTCCAGGGAGGGCAGGTGTGAGGGCGGTTCGGGTGGCGGGGGCAGGTCCGGAGGGCCGGGGTTGGGCCGGGGGCGGCCCCTGCAGCACAGTGCCCTCGCAGGCCTGGAGCCCGAGATCCAGAGGCTGATCGCCCAGCACAAGCAGGAGGTGAAGAAGCTGAAGAGCCTGCACGAGGCGGAGCTGCTGCAGGCGGAGGCCCGCGCCGCGCAGCACTGCGAGCACCAGGCCGAGGAGCTGCGAGCCCGCCTGCAGCGCCAGCAGGAGGCCCTGGGGCAGCGGGAGCGCGAGCTGGCCCAACAGCGGTGCGTCCAGCCTGCTTGGTGGGGAGGCGGCCACAGGGTCCCTGCGGCTTGGGGTACAACCCCCTTGGGCAGGCCAGGACCCTGGAGGCGTGTCACCCACCTGTTTCTGGGACACGTGGTGTGTGGGGGCGCGTTCCCAAACGTGGCCCATGCGCAGACCACGATGGGGGGGTAGGGTGGGGGGCAGGGGAGCAGCCCCAGCCCTGAGCATCCGCCGCTGCCCTGTCCTTCCCCGCAGCTTCGAGCAGCACCTGGAGCAGGAGCAGCGGGCGCTGGAGCAGCAGCGGCGGCGGCTCTACAGTGAGGTGGC
>NW_022111358.1:50143851-50162809 GCF_000313985.2 Echinops telfairi | reverse complement strand
AGGGAGTAGTGCCGGCCAGGGCGCTGGGGGGCTCCCCGATGCCTGGTGGCAAGGGGTGGGCCATGGCCACCAGTGGAGGGGAGGGGGGAGAGTGGCTTGGGGCCATGGGTATGGGGAAGGCTTTAGGGGGGCACTTGGGGGCGTGGCAGCTGGAATCAGGTGGATTCTGGCAGTGGAGGTGGACAGGACACTTGGTCAGGCCAGCGTGTCGAGGGCAGGGTTGCAGTCAGCGTGTGGCCGCCTGGTGGGCGGGGCCAGGGTGTTATGGGCACCTGGCTGGGCACCCCAGGACTGACTCTCCCCCAGGGTGCAGCGCCTTCGGGACCAGTTGGAGGCGGAGCGGTTGGAGCTGGTGCAGTCCGAGCGGCGGCTGCAAGTCCGGTGCTCGGAGCTCCAGAACCGTCTTGGGGAGGCCGAGGGCGAGGCCGGGCGGCTGCAGGGACTGCTGCGGCAGAAGGAGCGTGCGCTGGAGGACGCCAGGGCGGTGAGTGGGCGGCTGGCACCCCACCTTGGCCCCAGGACCCCCTGCGGCAGCCCAGGCTCAGCCCCCACTTCCACCCCCCATGCCCAGGAGAACGAGCAGCTGGCGGCGGGGCCAGGCGGCCAGGCAGCCCGGCGGTTTGCGGAGCAGCTGGCCGCCGCCGAGGGGGAGAGCCAGCGTCTGCGGGCCGAGCTGGGGCGCCTGGCACGGGAGAAGCAGGACGAGCTGGAGGAGGTGCACCGCAGGTCAGGGGGATGCTGCTGGGGGTGCACCCAGGGGAGTGGACTCTGGGGGGATGCACTGCTGGTCAGGGGGGTGCTGCGTGGGGTGTACCCCAGGGGAATAGATGCTGGGGAGGCGCACTGCAGGTCAGGGAGACGCTGCTGGGGCGTACCCCAGGGAGGCATACGCTGGGGGTGGTGCACCTCAGGTCAGGGGGATGCTCCAGGGAAGCAGACGCTGGAGAAGAACATACCCCAGGTGAAGGGGGCATTGTAGGCAGGCATATCCCAGGTGAAGGGGACATTGTAGGAGAGCATATTCCAGGCAACGGGGCACTGTGGGGGCCGTGCCCAAGGGGAGGGCACACTAGCGGCACATACCCACGGACGGAGAGGGATAGGGGCAGACTTCAGCACCTCATGGGCAGGTGGTCGCAGAACTGGACTGTGTTGGAGAAGTGGGAGGGTCCTGGGGGATCATCTGGGGCCCCTGGGCATGGACTGGTAGCTGAGCATGTCCGAAGGCTAACTGCCCCTACTCCCGGGACTCCTGGCTGCCTCGAGGTACCCTGGGGTCTCAGCCCTGCTGCCGACAGCCCAGCACAGGGTCAGCAGTGCTCCCCGCCGCTGCCTGGTAGAACTGCACAGTCCACTGTCACGCGCCCACAGGGTGAAGCTGGCCTTGGCCAGGAAGGAGGAGGCAGTCCGCACCCTCCGAGAGCAGCATGAGGTGGGTGCCTGGGGGCGGGCTCTCCGGGCGGGTGGGGGTGTAGGAGGGCCTGGCAGTGGGGTCACCAGGCCTGAGGCACATGTTGTGTGTTGCAGGCCGCCGTGAAGCGCGCTGACCACCTGGAGGAGCTGCTGGAGCAGCGCAGGCGCCCGGCCCTGACCGCCAAGTGACCCTCCGACACAGTCGCCAGTAGCCGCCCTGAAAGCCCTGCCTCCTCCTCACACTCCCACCCCCAAGGCCCTCCACCACATTTCGATAGTAAAAGTGCTTTTGTAGCTGTGTGCCCCTGTCCTTGGCTCTGGGCTGGGGCACGGCTGGAGGCCTCCGAGGGGCCCCCAGAGAGGGACTGCAAGGGAGGGGGGGTCTCAGTGCCACCAGCTAGGCTGGCCCACCTCACCTCGCTCACCCTACCCAGAGCACAGCCCTGTCGTCCATCCCCAGACCTCTCAGCGCCCCTCTCTCCCCCTCTTCTCCCTTCACCCCAAGCCCAGGCCCCCACCACATGCTCGGGTGCTTACAACCCCGGCCGCAGTATTGAACCCTGCCCCCCTTGGGGACCCTCAGGAAGCATTGCTGCCAAGCGCCGGCTGGACCCCCATCCAGAGCCACACGAGGGGGCCCTGGACGGTGGCCCGCCTGCCCCTGGGAGGGGTCTAGGCAGGTCTGCACTCAGGAGGGAGTGCTGGGGCTCCCCTCGTCCCAAGCTCCCTGCTCTCCACCCCCCAGTCGCTGCAGGGCTTTCTTCTGAGACAGCCCCCTTTTCTCAGGTGTCCGTGAGGAAAGCGGGGGAGGACAGGGGTGGGCGTCAGCCTGGGTCTTCTCACACCTGAAAAGCATTATCCCTTCTGGGTCAGCACCAGATAGACAGATGAACAGGAGCTGCTGACTCCAGCGGGCACCTGCCCTGCCTGGGTCTCGCCATCTACACGGGGCAGGAATCCCTGGGGCCATGCCAAGCGAGGTCCAGCTCCCTGTAGGCAAACCGAGTGGACTGGACTCTTTCTTAGCCTGTTGGGGGTTCTTCCAGGCCCCTTGCCCAGAGGGAGGACCCCTCAAATGCCCATGACTCCATGCCCTCACCTGCCTTGGCTGCACTGCCCCCACCCTCCCAGGCTGGAGGGGCCCAGCAAGGCCCAGATGCCACAGTTGGTGCCCCAGAAGGAGCTGGCTCCAGGCACTTCCACACGGGGAGAGGGAGGTAGGGAGGAATGGTGGTGGCAGACGCTGCTTACAGCCCTGGCATGGATCTGGGGGTGGGAAAGTGGTGCCCCCTACCTCCCTCGACTGCAGCTGTTCTCAGAGAAAGGACTGAGTCTCCTGACTGAGGGGGGGGTGGTGCTTTGCAAGGAGGGAGAGCTGGGGCCCCCTCATTCTTTCTGTCCCTGCCTACTCAGTCACTCAGACAGTGAGCCAACTGTGGCGCCCACCCTGGTCTCCGTGTCCTATGCCCTGGGTTCATTATCACGTACAGCAAGGACACCCTGTCTGTCCCACCCAAGTCCTGCCCATGGTGATGGTGGCAGTGCCAGTACCCTCCAGAGGCTGCCTCCCTGGGGGTTACTTGGGCACCTTATGTACCCAAGAAAGGGACAGGGCATCACTGTGGTCTGGGGTCAGCTGTTCAGCCCAGATTCCTAGGACAACCCTGGCACTCCTGTGGCCTCTCAGCCTTACAGCACTGTCCACTGAAAGTGGCTAGAGTCCCAGCAGCTGGACGGGCAGCCGGAGAGCTGATGGGCCCTATGGGTGCATGGAGGGGAGGGGTGTAGTCAAGGGGAGGGGTGTCTGGAGGCTCATGATTTTCAAAGCCCTGGTGATGCAGTGGTTGAAGCACTCAACTACCATCCGAAAGGTAAATTGTTCAAACCCCCTGGCTGCCACGCAGGAGAACGATGTGGCAGTTTGTGTCTATAGAATCACAGCCTGGTAAACCGTCCTGTGGGGCAGAGAGTTGGAATCGAGGAAGGCAGTGGGTGGTGGGAGGGTGGCCGGGGGCAAGTGTCTGCAACCCTAGGAAGAACAAGGTCCCTAGAGGAGAGGGCACCCCCGGCTAGGCTGAGGCAGTGTGGTTAATGCACTCTGCTTGGGGTAAATTTGAGCCCCTGTCCCCCCTCTTCCTCACAGCCAACCCTCCTGGGCTTTGTTCTCGAAAGAAACCCTTCTGACCCATGCCCCCACCCCGATTCCTTTTCATTTCAAGGCAGGTGACCTTGTCAAACACACACGGCACTTGAGTTCCTCTTCACCCAGGTGTGCACTCGGGACAACAGCCTGAGCCCCAATCGGGCACCGACAGAGAATCAATGAACCTGATTCGATGGGCTCCTCTCATTCCTTTGAGTATAATTTTAACTTTTTATAGCCCCCTAAATGAAGGCTATGAATTGCCCTATGCATTTTCATGACTTACGTTCAAATTCCTTTCTAATTTCCTTGTTGGTTTCACTAATCCATGGATCTGTTTAGATCTGCATTGTTTGTCTTGTTCCAAGAAATCTAAGTCATATCCTAGGTCAGAGACCATGCTTCATTTCAATTCTTTGAGAATTGCTCTACGACTCAACATTTGGCTAGTTTGTTAATGTTGCATATGTGCATTGAAAAATAACATCAACACTACAAGATAAAATAATTCTTTGTGAAAACAAAAGCAGTGAAGCAGACAAAAACCCCAATAGAAAAGAAAGAGTGAATGAGGTGGACGGCGGAGTGGAGACCCAAAGCCCATCTGTAGACAACTGGACATCCCCTTGCAGAAGGGTCACAGGGAAGAGACGAGCCAGTCAGGGTGCAGTATAGCACCGATGAAACACAACTTTCCTCTAGTTCTTTGATACTTCCTCCCCACCTCCCACTATCTTGACCCCAAGTCTACCTCACAAATCCAGCTAGACCAGAGCATGTGCAGGGATACAGATAAGAGCTGGAAACAGAGAATTTGGGACAGATAAACCCTCAGGACCAATAATGAGAGTAGTGATACCAGGAGGGTAAGGGTAAGGTGGGGCTGGAAAAGGGTAACCCATCACAATGATCAACATATAACTCCCTCCCAGGGGGAAGGATAACAGAAAGATGGGTGACGGGAGACATGAAAAAAAGAACTATAAATTATCAATGGATCATGAGGGAAGAAGTGGAGGGAGGGGGGAATGAACTGATACCAAGGGCTCAAGTCGAAACAATTTTGAAAATGATGGCATAGGTACAAATGTGCTTGGCACGATGGATGTATGGATTGTGATAAGAGCTTTAAGAGCCCCCAATAAAATGATTTTTTTTAAAGAAAAGAAAGTAGAAATTAATAAAACTAAAACAAATTTAAAACTGGCCCTAAGGGTGGTCTACTTCCCCCTCCCAAAATGTTCTAATAAAAATTGTCCATTCCAACAACACCCACTGCATCCCCACCAGGACAGAAGAGAACCAGCCAAGACGGAAAATGTCTCCCATGGTCCTGATTTACAGGAGAAACAAGACTGCAGACGCCACTGCAACAGGACAGCAAAGTCCAGCTGAAGTCCTCACACCACTTCTCTCAGGACCCTGTGGTAGTTTCATCATCTGTGGTCAATTTGAGACTTAAGAGTGAAGGGGTGGAGTTAGGCTGTCAATCAGGTCGCAGCTTGATGACCTCATTTGGAGGCGCTGGGGAGCTAAATAGCTCGCTGGAGCGGGACCCACGCTCCCGGTGACACGTTACGATGACCACCCTGATGGAAACAGGCTCGTGGCAGCCAGAGCCCTGGAGCTGGAGGAGCCTCGTGGAGACCCACGCCAGCCCTGAGATCCTTCTACCACCACCGAATCCACAAGACTTTACACCCATTGGCTGTGGTGTTCCTGCATTCGGCGTCCTTGCGTGGCTGCGTGAGTCTAAAAATTTATAGACTAATATTGACAAAGGGGTAATATCAGACTTATGGACTTGATCTGGACTGGGCTGGGATGTTTTCTCAATATCCAATTGCTCTTGTATATAAATTTATCTCGTGTACACGAGTGTCTGAATTTGTTTCTCACACAGAAGCTGATGAGACACCGAAGTAAAAGCTAACACGAATGGTCAGAGGACCTCTGTGGAAGCGTTGGATCGCAAAGGCATTTCAGCGGAATCAGACTCAATTTCAGAGGAAGGCGTAGCAAATTGGTCTACTTCTGAATGGCTAACTAGCTTACCCCAGGGACACTCCCAGTCCCTCATCGTCATCAACAGCCGTTGGACACAGCGTCCTATGTGTTTATTGATTAATTCACTGTGGCTGCCAAGTCTTCTGAATCCTTAGCGATTTCCTTCCTGCCCATTCTCTCAGTTACTCTGAGAGAAAGGTTATACTTCCCACCATGATCATGCATCTCATATTTGCTGACTTTTTTGGGTGACAAATTCACAATTGTATTTATTTACTTTCCCATCAGTTTACATTCTTGAGGGGCACAGCATCACAAGGACTCTGTGTCCACTGGCCTTCACAGGCAGGGTGCTACAGAATTCAGCCGGAACCATGCCACTGTTTCCATGGCAGGAGGTACCTTTGCCCGGGTGACTGGCTTCTTAAGTTTGCTGCCCATTTCGGGCATAAACACCTCCGATTTTAAGAAGAGCTGCGCGCTCCCTCTGGTTCCAGAGACCCCCGTTTATAGCCAGCCACAATGGCCTTGGACCAGAACCTTCCAGCAGGCCCCCAAAGGCTCCTGTACGACATACGACAGACTACGGTGAGCGGACTCACGTTTGTGGCTCTGTTCCTTGGTGTTTTAAATTGTAAGTGTTCCTTGTGACCCCTTGCAGTGATCATTGCCTGCAGTCACTCTGGCCTGGAAGCCACGTTATCTGGTGCCAGTTTTGTGTATCACTTCACCCTTGGAATTTGCAAGTGTGAGTCTGCTGTCTTTTGACTGCCGACCTCTGTGGGCTTTCTCAGGGCGCCCTGGTGGCATAGCGCTTACCCATGGGCTGTGATCAGCAAGGTCGGACATTTGAAACCACTGCGTGGTCTTTCATATGGTTCAGGGTTGTAGCCAGGAGCCCTGGTGGAATAGTGCCTTCAAGCAGAGAGGTTGGGCATTCAGTGATTTGGGCCCCTCTCCGTGGGACAAAGATGGGGCAGTTTGCTTCCATCAAGTCTTGGAAACCCCCGGGCAGTTCTGTGTCACCCTGCAGGGCTTACTAGGGGCTGGAATCAGCTCGGACACCATGTCTTTTGCTGAGCCTGCCCCAGAGGGCTTCCTTCTGCCCATGGAGGGCAACTGGGTTGGGCAGGGATGAGCAGATCCTCCGGTGCTGGCCAGGGGTGCAGATGGACTCCAGTCTCCATGAAAACCCACTTACACCCACCCACCAGCCCACACTTTGAGTGGTGACCACTGCTAGTGGCCCCTTGGGAGCCTCAGTCAAAGTCCCTACCTTGACCGACCCCGAGCACAGGGTGGCCAGGCACCTCAGTCAGCTCCCCATATGCTCGGCACCTCGTCCTTGGGTCCCATTCTTCCCCGGGCTCTGGGACCCCTGTCCTGCTGCTTCTCCTGGCCTGTGCATGTGCCGGGCAGTGGGGAAGGCTGCAGGAGACCGGGTCAGCTCTGGGGACCTGGCCTAACGAGAACCTTGCCAGGACTGGACATCTGAGTCAAACACTGCTGGAGACGAGGCTGCCCCCGGGTCACACAGGTCTCTGAGGGCCCGAGGCAGGGTGTGCGTGAGGCAGGGTTAGAAGGCTGAGGTCAGAGAGGTCATGGGGAGCCTCAGACAACAGGCTCAGCCCCTCCTTTCAAAGGCACTGGGCTGCTGGGTGGGGAAGGAACTGCTGACGGGTTGAGGTGGGCTGACCGCCGGGAGGCTCCCACCCACTGCCCCTCAGGAAGCGGTGGTGTGGCCACATGGTGAGGTACTGGGCTGGGCAGAGGCAGGCTGGGATGGGAGTGTTCGGCGTGTCTCGGCCACTGCAGAGAAGCTATGCTCACCATAGCGGGAGTCCCAGCGGGGGCTCCCAATTGCAGGCGTCCTCCGGCCAGTGAGCAGCCTGGGGTGTGACAGCCCAGCACAGGGTCCTGACTGGCAGGCGCTTGGGTGATGAGAGGTTGTGGCCTATCCGTCCCTAAGAGCCGAGCTCTGGGTGTGCCTGGTAAGTGGGTGCAGGATACACACAGGTGGCATGCTGGGCGGGTGGGGTGACCCGGTGGTTAGGTAGGGAGCCTTCATGCCTTGACCGGGCAGGGATGCACGAACTGCCGTAACCGAGAAGGGGGGTAGGGTGCCTGGGAGGAAGGCAGGTGTCATCTGGGGGATGGCAGGTGGGCAGCTGGGCCCCCAGGTGTGGGACTGAGCAACCAGGAGAGGAGGACCTGTCCTGGGAGGCTGCGGAGAGTGGGGAGGTGTCCCCGATCTCAAGCATAGGGGCGTGCACGCGGCGACTGGGGAGGGGGCTCTTGGGGGCTTCCCTCCACACTCAACCCGAGAGCAGGGTGCTGGGAGGGCAAGGTAGGGCCCTGGTCTCAGGCGTGCTGGCTACACAGGCGGGCCAGAGGGTGGAAGCAGGACAGGGGGCAGGGTGGAAGGCACCTCCGCCCACCCTCATCTCCCCGCCCCCACACCACTCGGGGCTCTGCCACAGCAGCCTTTATTCAGCGTCACTGTCCCCGACAAGCCTTCCCACGCCGGCCACCTCCTCCGGCTCTCCAGCGTCCACTCCCCACACAGGACCCAGTGGTGACGGGGGATTGGCCGGGCCAGGGTCGGTGCCACTACTTCTTGGGAATCTTCTCCTTTTTGATCAAGTCAGAAAATTCTGGAGTGGGAGACAGATCCCTGATCACTAAGCCCGGCTTCGGGCCCACCTGCCGTAGCCGTATACACTTGATGGGAGGCCTAATAGCCCGGCGGAGGCCAGCCCTGGTGGGGACGGGACAGAGCCCAGTGTCAGCAGTGATGGCCCCTCCTGCCCCTGGCAGAGGTGACAGTGAGCCCCGTGGGGGCACAGGGCTCTGGGGACCCTCTGGAATCTCCACCAGAGCCTCTGAAGAGGTGCTCTTGGGGAAACTGAGGCACCAGGAGGCTGTGACCTGAGTCCCTGGTGAGCCCTTTGCCAGGCAGCCCTCTGTGAAGCCCATGGGCTCTGAGTTGGGGTCTCCTGGGGACAAGGTGACCCGGCACAGCAGCATGGCCGGCCTCAGCACATAGGGGTCTCCTGTGAGCTGGCTAAGTGCCGCCCCTGGGCCTCTCCCCTGCTCAGAACTCCAGGTCCTCCAGCAGCTGGGGCAGAGGGATAGCAGGGACCGGGGTCCCCAGGATGGTTGTGGGAGGGTCCCGGGGTCCCCCAGTTCCAGTTCCTCCGGGTGGTCCCTGCAAGCAACATGCTGCCCTGTCCTCAGCCACTGCTCATGGACCCCCTAGGCCCCGAGACCGCCCTGGGACTCAGTGTCCCCCTCCGGAGAATGGGTGTGTGGCTGCAGATGCAGAGGAGCCTGGCCAGTGAAGGCCACACTGGCCGTGGGGGAGGCCTAGGTCAGAGGTTGGGGTCCCACAGGGCCCCTGTTGCCCCACCTTCAAAGTTGATCCTTCCGTCTCCATCCGTATCGGCCGCCTGGATCATGGCTTCCGCCTCCTCATCTGTCAGAGGTGCGGTCGGCCCACTGCTGGGGATGGTGGACAGGATGTACCTGGGGGGAGGGGGAGGGGGACGGGCATGAGTCCGGCCACAGGACTGTGGCAGCTGGGGCGGCAGGATCTGGCTGCTTCGAGTGCTGGTTTCACAGGTGGAGATGGAGGCCCTTGGAGGAGGGACCAGCGGGGGGCCCTCTGGACGGGCCCCGGGGCTGGGGCAGGAGGGCTGGGGGACCTGGCCTTACTTGATCTCGTTCCACTCGATGAAGCCGCTCTTGTCCTTGTCCAGCGTCTGGAAGGCCTTCTGAATGACCGTGTCCAGCTGCCCCGTGGCCTGGAACTTCTGCATGTACTCGAAGAACTTGAGGTAGTTGAAGGAGCCTGGCGGTGGTGTGTGTGTGTGTCAGGCTGGTCAGGGGGCAGCCCTGGCCGGGACCCACTCCCACACTGGTCCTGTCAGCCTTCCCTCTGCCCCCCTGCCCCGCACAGGCCACAGCATGCTGGAACATCAGTCTAGGGAAAGGGGTGCCCCCCCAGCCCTTTGGTAGGCCTACCCCCCCCCACCCTTTGGTAGACTGACCCCCCCCAGCCTACCCCCCCACCTGCCCTTTGGTAGGCCTGCACCCCCCCTACCCCCGCCCTTTGGTAAGCCTACCCACCCCCCACCCCCTGGCCCTTTGGTGGGCCTTGCTGAGGGAGTGGGTGCTGCTGGGCGTGCTGTGCCTAGGGGTGGGTGCTGGGAGTTGGGGAGCTATGCCACCAGTGGCACCGTGTCAGGGAGGGGTGTGTGCTGTGATGGAGAGCTGAGAAGGGCCTTGATAGTTGTGGGGGGCTGGGCTGGGGGTGGTACCGTGGTGCCTCATGTCCGAGGGCAGCAGCTCGATGTCCTTGTCTGACAGGGACGTACCCATGGCCAACGCCATCTTCTTCATCTGGGACGAGAACTCCTCATCCATCCTGCCTGGGGGTGGGGGCGCTGTGAGGGTCCGCCCCGGGCATCCCGGCCCAGGTGGGGTTCCCAAGGACTGGAGCAGGGCTGCAGGCCCGTGCCGCCTCAGGCCACGGAGTGGTCCTGCCCCCCCAGCCCCTCCCAGGACTCCTCCCTTGGTCACTGGTCCACCGAGGGCATTGTCCCCAGGCCAGAGAAGAAGCAATGCCCCCCCCCCCATGGTCAGTGCCCTGTCCAGCAGGCCCCACCCGAACTGGAATGTTCTCTGACCTTTAAGGCCATTTGTGGGGGCACACCCACATCTGTGACTCCAGGGCCAGGCCTAGACCTTGGCCACAGGCGCCCAGACCCCAGGCCGGCTGTAGCCAACATCCTGAGGGGGCTGCTCTACCCTGCCCTGCAGTGGGGGTGCTGGGCACCAGTGTCTGCCCAGAGCCTGATATAAGGGTTGTGAGTTGGGGTGAGTCTCCCCACATTCTCAGCCTGACACGCCCCCCCCCAAACCCCCAGCCTGAGCAGGGACTGCCATGGCCCTCCCCATGCATTGGCTGGGGCAGGGGATGGGGCAGGTGCAGGTGGTACAGGTGTCTATCCCTCTGTGGGGTGCCTGGTGCAGAGGCCGGATTCCGGCCAGCCAGGAGGTGGGTGGGAGTCTGGGCCCAGCAGGGCTGCATGGGGATGGAGGTCAGGCCATCCCGTGCCCCTCTGCGGGGCTGCGTGGGGGTCAGGCCATCCCGTGCCCCTCTGCGGGGCTGCATGTGCGGCCCGCCCGGCTCTCAGGTTGCGTCCCCTGGGCGGGTCAGGTTCGGGGAGTGGGCAGGGCAGCTATTTCTGTGTGAGGGCGGCCCCAGGCGCCTTGGCCTTCTGAAAAGTTCATGAGCGGGTGGGGGCTTCTGGAACCATCCCCCGCCTGCCAGGAGGGGCAGCCCACGGGGTCAGAGGTAGCACCTCCACCTCTACCCCTACCTCCACATCCAGGAAGCCGGCCGGCATCTGTGCGTGGCCGGCCCTCCAGCCCGGGCAGCCTCCTGCCCCTGCTGAGAGTGAGGGGCTTGCCAGCTGGTCACTGGGGACCCTCAAGGGGAGGTGGGGGGGCAAAGGTCCCCTCTCCCCCCTCCCCTCCCTCCCCTCAGGGATCAAGGCCCACAGGCTGGCCCCAAACTCTTCATTCTGAGTGGGGACCCCGAGGTCTCAGGGACAAGCTAGGCACAGAGTCACCGGTTTACGGCATTGGGTGGTGGGGGACCCCGGTCCTGTCTGCAGGCCCTGACTGTACCGGTGCCCTGGCCCCCATTGGGGCCAGAGACCCCCCTGTGCCTCTGCTTCCTCGCTGGAGCCAGGGCTCTGAGGGCAGAGCCGGCTGCTGACTTTCAGTGCGTTTTCTCAGGCCCAGGTGAGGTGGGGATGGCAGGTGGGGGGCGCTGCCAAGCATCAACATGCCCCCCAGCTGGCCCGGCCCCACCCCTCACTGCCTCTACACCCACAACTGTTAGGCCAGGTTAAAACCCCCGACTCCTGCTAGCCCCAGGCCAGCAGGCCACCTGGACCCTCGGTCCATGTCTGCCTCTGCCAGTGGCCAACTGTTGATGGGGGCAGGGGCACGGCTGTGGGGGCAGGACAGTGGGACTGGCACCTCTGCCTCCACACAGAGCCCATGGAGGTCCCCTCCCCCCCTCCCCCCACTGTGTCACCCCACAGAACCCTGTGTCATGGGGCAGCCCCATCATGCCTCTTCCCAAGGACCCCCCCTCCCCTCCCCCAGGTCTGACCTTCATCAGCTTCCCTCAAGGGCTCTGGGTAGCGGTCAGGCTGGGGTGCTGAGAGGCCTCGGGGGGACTCTGCTTTTATACCTGTGGCCTCGGGCTGTTTACAGCCCTGCTGCACCTGTCCCACTGCCCTCCCGGGCCTCTGCCTGGCACTAGCCGCCCCCAAGGGCTTGGTGGAACTTGGCGAGCCCAGCCCAGCCGGCAGATGACTGAGGCCGAGCGAGCCCGAGAGGGCAGGAGAGGAGATATCCCATGAGCGGCACAGGGGACCCTGGGCCACAGGACGTACCCCAGCGCAGCGCTGGACAGGGACCCCCTGCAGGGTCAGGCTGAGGGGCTTGCCCGGAACACAAAGCTAGAGGCCAGCTGGAGCCCCAGCATGGGCAGATTTGGGGTGTAGGCCAGGAGAGGGGCATCTGCTTGTTGCAGCCTGCAGGCTGAGCGTTGGGGGCTGAGGAGACAGCTTTTCCTGGCCACACCCCCTGCCCATGTGAGGGGCCGCTCTGTTCAGGGAGGGTGGGCGTCACCCAGCAGGTGGAGGGCCCTGGGGGTCGGGCTTGCAGGAGGTTTGGCCACACGGAGGTCACACTGGGCCCCTCGGGTGGGCAGTGCTCAGGACGGGCTGGGAGCCAAGGGGCTGGGCGTCCTCCCTCCTGCCCTCTGCAGCCACCGTCTGTCCGTCTGGAAGTCTCATGGTCCGCCCGCCCTTCTGGAAGTCTCTGCCCGCGCTGGGTGGAAGCAAGTGCTGAGCGGGTCTGTTAGGCTGACCGCGTTGTGCAAGCCCCAGGAGCTGTTTCCACAGCGTTTTCATCACCCTCAGCAGGGACTCGGGGCCTGAAGCAATCCCCGCCCCCCACTTCATGCCCAGACCTACGCCTGACCTCTACCCCACCCCTACCCCGTCCCCCCTAAGTGTCTGGTTTGGGCGGAGCATGGCGTCTCCCAGGCCCACTGAACGCAGTGCATCCCAGGGCCCGCCCTGCATGGTGGGTGTCCCTGGGCTCTGCATGCCCCAGGGTCCACTGTCCCCGGGCTGTAGTGTGTCCTGGGGTCTGAGGGCCCCATGGCTGGGCAGTGGCCCGGGGGTCTGCACAAGGCCAGCTCACTGCAGGTCCAGGAGGGAGGGGCCCCGGCGTGGGGAACCATGTCCTCCCCCCTGAGAGCCCAGCTCTGCCTGCCGGCCAGGGGTGGTGTTAGGGACCGGCCACACGAAGGCCGGACATGGCAGGGGCGGCGGTCATAGTGAAGGCCTGACCAGTCCCTCTCTCTCATGTTTCAAGGTCATGGTGTCCCCGAGGCTGGCCCGAGCTCCCAAGGAGTCTGAGCGGCTGACCGAGGGGTCTGAGCGGCCAGTGGGTCTTTGATCCTGGGTCACTGTGAGGGGCCAGGAGCAAGGTCCAGGCAGCCTGCCAGATGAAGGCCAGGAGAGGAGACAGGGGTGCTGGCCAGGCCGGGGTGGCCCCTGTGGGTTGGGGCACAGAAGGAGCCCTGGCAGAGCCAGCCTGGCCCAAGTGAGGCCACCCCCGGGACACCCGTCGAGAGGGCCTCTCGGGGGTGGGGCTGGGGGTCAGGGGTGGGGCATAGCGTCTCCTGTGATTCTGTGTTTTGAGCCTGATGCTGCTTGTCTCAGCCGGTACCCCACCCCCACCCCCACCCAAACACAAAGACTGCCATCAAGTAGATGCCGACTCCTGGGGACCCCATAAGCCAGGGCGGATCTGCCCCCGGGGGGTGTCTGAGACGGCACAGTTGGCGAGTTGGAAGCCCCGACTCTCCCGTGGAACGGCTGGTGGTTTCGAACTGCCGGCCTGTTCCGCTCGCAGCCTGGTGCTCACCGCGAGGCCACCCAGGGGCTGTCAATCGCTGGCAAAGCGGAAGTGCCCTGCTCGGTACCTTCTCTGTTTTAAATTTCCTCACTCTCGGGTTGTGAAAACGTACCCCACATTTATACACCGCCCCACGACGTGGGCGACGTCGTGCTTCAGGCTGTGTCCCCCGAGTGCCCCCACCGTCAGAAGCCTAACCCCGCTGAGAGGCTGCCGGCGGTGGTCCTGGCACACTGGTGTCGTCAGGATCCCACCGCGCCGTCCGGTGCTGCACCGTCCTCACCGCCTCCCTGGGCCTCAGCCTGCTGCTGCACCGCCACGCCGGTCCAGCTCGTCGAGGGCCTCCTCTTTTGCCAAGCACGCTGTCCTTCCCCGGGGACTGTCTCTCCTGACAGCCTGTCCAAAGGACGTCAGGTGAAGTCTTACCATCTTTACTTCTTCAGGAGCGCTCCGGCCTTACTTCTCCCAGGACAGGGCTGTTTGTCCTTCCAGGAGTCCGTGGTGCTTTCAGTATTCCGCTCCAGCCCACCGTCCTCTGCTCCTCCGTGTCCAACTTTCACCTGCGCGGGACCCAGTGGAGAAACCGCCCTGCTTCCCCATGCGCTAAAGAGGCCCGTGCGGCGGATTTGCTTAATGCAACGCGTCATTTGGTCTCGAGACTGCGGCTTCCAGGAGCATGATTTGTGGACCCACGCAAGACTGGCGACTCCCACTTCTCCTCCATCAATCGAGACGTCCCCTCCTGGTCCGGAGGGGAGGACAGTGGTTTTCCTTACGTGGCGTCCTAATCCAGACTGAAGGCTGTGGACACTAGCCTGCCCCAACCGTCAGCTCCCGGCCCACTGTGACTGCTTCCCCCACCCCCGCCCCATCTTTTCACCCTGCTGGATGGGGGAGGATCACTCTGTGAAGGAGCCCTGGAGGCTGGGCCGTGGTTACCAAGAGGTCAGCAGTTTGAACCGAGCAGCCACTCTTTGGAAGAGAGAGGCGGCGTTCTGCCCCCACCTGGGAGACCTACAGAGGTGGTCCTACGCTGTCCTGTGGGTCCGCGGTGACTGACAGCGTGTGAGCTTCACCTCCATTAACACCATCCACACAGCAGCAGTAGAGTGAGGAGCATGCTTTAATAAAACACGAAGAACAAACTAAACACAAACCAGACGCTCCGTGGCCTGTGGTGTGGCCAGCCCTCCACGCAGCCCACTGATGGCGGGAGGCTTGGTAGAACCTTCCCGAAGGCGGCCTCTGTCAGCCCTGCTGCCCACAGAGCCGGTGGGGGGCAGGCCTGCCTCCCCTGGCCCTTGGAAGCAGCACCTGCTGGGAGCTGACAGACGCCGGGCGGTCCCCATGGCCTGCTGTCTGTCCGATGTCCAAGCCCAGCTGATCCTCCTGTCACCAACACCCACACCAGCCACCCTGCGTGGCCCCGGGTCATCTTGCAGCTGGGGGCGGTGGTCTGTTCCCCCTGTCCTTTCAGAGGCTGAGGTCTCACTGGCCCCACAACAGACCGGAACAACACCTGGGGGTGGTCGCCCACTGTGAGCCCCCTCCTGCCAGCCGCCAGGCTTGTCCTCGGCGAGTGTGCTCCAATAAGAGTCTTTGTTGTTAAGAAGCCTGTTTTCTGCGTTGTGTGGCGGCAGTGCTGGAGAACACTGGACGCTCCATGGGCCGCCAAAAGGACACGCACGCCTGTCCTGGAAGAAGGACGACCGGAGCGCTCCTTAGAGGCACGGAGAGCGAGACTCCATCTCACAGGCTCGGCACATGTCCTCAGGAGAGACCAGTCCCCGGAGAAGGCCGTCCTGCTTGCTACAGTGGAGGGGCGGCGAGAAAGAGGCGGGCCTCAGTGAGACTGGACGGACCCCGAGGCTGCAGGAGCCCTTGTGAGGCTGGCGCAGGGCCAGTGCTTCGCTCTGCTGTGCACGGGGTCAGTATAGGTCAAACTGCCTTGCGGACCCCCACCCCACCCCAACAACCCAGTTTATAAAGGACAAAGCTCTCTCTAGCCACAGTCCCCTCCTAAAGAAAAGGGGGCGCCGGATGGCCACTAGGAACTCCTGTCACCCTCCCAGGGAGGGCAGGCACCTTTTAGGGGCCAACACCACCCTGCAGGAAGTGGGAGCCCAGCACGTCCAGCTCCCTGGGGTCTCTTTGGCAAATGGGAGGGGTGCAGCTGCAGAGGGGTGGGGCTGCCATGGGAGGGGCTGACGGGTGGGGGCAGCTGCACCTCCCCCCACCCGGCACAACCCAGGGCAATGGGTGAACCAAGACCCCCCACTTCATCCGGCATGCTTGCTCGGCCTGCTGTCAACTGCTTTCTGTGCTCCCAGACAACACGCCCTGCTGTGACTTCCCTGTCCCGCCACTGCTGTGCCGCGGAGGAAGCGCGAGTGGCAGGGCGCTTTCCGCGGGATTCAGTTATATTTTGAGTCCATCTCTTTTGAGATAGCCCCAAATCCACACCGCTGCCCTCGAGTCAATTCCGACTCACATCACCTTGCCAGGACAGAGCAGAGGTGCTCCTGTAATTCTTTAGGGAGCTGAAAGCCTCACCTCTCCCCTGCAGAGTGGCTGGTGGTTTCAAACTGCCGACCTCTCGGTTAGCAGCCCAGCATATAACCACACCCCAGGCCATGATATAACGGAGGAGACTAAACAAGGGAGCACAGACCAGAGTGTTCTCCTGCCACCAAAGAAGAGACGGGAGCGGAGCTGGTCTGCCGCGCTGAGAACCTCCTAGACCCGCGGGATGGTGATGCCAGGCCTCCTGGAGACCCTTTCCCAGGAAGGCAGGGCCCGTGATGTGAATAAACGACCAGGACTTTTCTCTCAGTGGACGGAGCTTTCCTGAAATCAAACGTGCAGCCCCTTAAGCACACAGACCAAACGCCCGTCAGTTGGAACCATCCACTTGCCAACCCCAGTGGTCCGAGAGAATGCCAGGCTGGGGATTGTGTGTGGGAGTCAGGTGGGCCGTGTCCTGTGGTGGGCACGGTGCCCACTTTCTGTGCCTCAGTTTCCTCCTCAGCTGTGTGGCCCACCGTTCAGTGCTCTCACTGGGGTGAGGGGGGCTAAGGGCACGGGACACTGCTGGGGTGTCACTCGGGTCCTTGGGGTGGTGGCCTTGTCTCCGTGGGCCTGAGTGCACTGGGGTCACGGGACACAGGAAACCCATCTGCAGGCCTGGTCCTCGCGGATGGAGGCCCTGCCCAGACAGCCCCCTCTGGTCTGAGGAGGGCGGCCTTGAGGCCTGGGGAGACAGGGGTCTCAGGTCCATGTCTTCTGTGCCCTCGACGTCTGGACGCATGCCCAGCCCTTTCCCTTAATCGGGACCCCAGATGAGCTGCCTGTGTAACTGACCCAGCCTCATTCTGCCACTCCTGGGTGGCAAGTGAGAGGGGCCCGTCCTCCCCCTGACTCCACCCTGTGCTGCAGGGACCCCACAGACCAGCCCCACCCTACCCACCTTCCTGGTGCTGCCACTGAGCGAGGGGCGGGGGCTTACAGAGGACCCCACCTCAGGAGGGGCCCCTGAGCAGAACGGCTCCAGCAACCCCACCTAGCCCACCCCCCACAAGCCCTCTGCTGCCAGGGATACACTGTGTGTGTGTGCATGCATCTGAGTGTGTCCGTGTGTACTCGTGTATGTGTGTGTGCATCTGTGTGAGTAGGGGTAGGTGGCTTGTGCTTGTGTCTGTGTGTATGTCTGAGAATCTGAGTGTGAGAGTGTGTTTGAGTGTATGTGTGTGCATATGTCTGTATTGCTATGTGTCTCTGTGTAAGTTTGTGTTTGTGTCTAGAACTGTGTGTTTACATGTCCAAGCATGAACACTTTTGCCTGTTCATACATGTGTCTACCCACATGTCAGAGTGTGCACACATACATGCCTCGTGTTCATGCCCGAGTGTGCACATGTGTGCCAGAGTGTGCACATGTTTCTGTGTATGTGCATGAGTGTGTACACATGCTTCTGAGTGCATGTTATTTCTGACTGAGTATGCATTTCTGTGTACACGTATTCCTGGGCGTGTACACGCATTTGAGTGTGTGCACATATTTCTGAGTGTGTGCATGCATTTCTGCATGTGCGCGCGCATTTCTGAGTGTTGCGCACGGGTCTGTGTGTGTGCACATTTTCGAGTGTGTTGCACATGGGTCTGCATGTGTGCAAATGTGTGTTCACAGGCACACTGATGATCCTTCTACCCTTGAATCCAAACCCCCTGCTTCACGTCCTTGACCCTGACTACTGAATCTGGCTGGGGTGGGCACACAGGGTCTGAGTGCAGAGGGGCTCTGCTGTCCCCAAACGAGCAGTGGCTTATGGCCTTGGCCATCTCTCCCTGCCTGTCCCCAAGGGACAGAGCAGGGCCCTCACGTAAGCTTGGGAGGGGTTGGCACGCAGAGCAGGGGACTGGCCTCTCCACCTGCCCTCTCATCCTCCCACCAGGTCCTTCCTACCTGCCTTCCCCCCCCTCCCCCCCCAACAGAGGCCACTGGTGTCTCTACTCCTGCTGGCCCACATTGGATAGGGCAAAGTGGACAAACACCCCTTGGGCACCAACTCTGCCCCTCCCCTCTGGGTTCCTTAGCCCTAGACAGCAAAGGCCTGTGTAGTGGTGGTCCTGGTGGGGCCCCCACCCTCCATGGGCACCCACAGCGGGGAACCTGGGTCTGGAGGGGCCTTCCATATGGGAGGGGACTTTCTGCATACCCTTGTCCCTGCTGTCTCCTGGGACCCTGCTCCCAGCTCTCCCTAAATTCTTCCCGGGTTGCTGAGAGTAGGCAGCCCCTCCCTCCTCACCCTCCTGGCCTGGGGCAGCTTCCCTGTCCAGGCTCTGTCAGGCCTGGCCCACCTCCAGGCTCACCGTGGCTCTGTGGAGGCAGGGCATTCACAAGAGTCACCACTACTTGTTAACGTCCCCACCCCACATCCCCAGAGGGGAGAGGGACCCTGGCTGTGGGGGGCGGGGACACACTGGCACTGACAGGAGCCTGCACCCTGGGTCTCGCTTTATAACATACTCCTGGTGCAGGGCTGGGGGCCCTCTGAAGGGTGGTGAGGGGGTGGAACCCTAAGAGGCGGTTGTGTAAAATTACCTGCTCCAGGTGCATCTCAATAGGGCGAGGATGTTGGGGGGCAGAAGGTGGGGCCCCAGCAGCCTCTGGAGCCTGCCCCCCTCCATGTGTGCAGGTCTCTGCGCCCACAGTGTGACCGAGTGCCCTTCCCTCAAGTTTTCTATTCTCCCACCCCCGTCCCCCACCCCGAAGGCCAAGGGCGCACTCTGCTCGGCTCTCCCCACTGCAACGACCCCCCTGCTCCCCCAGACCCCTTTTTCTCGCCCCTGTGCACCCCCGCCCCCACCCTCCACGGCTCGTCCCCC
>NW_022111358.1:50138061-50143532 GCF_000313985.2 Echinops telfairi | reverse complement strand
GACTTTGCCTGCCGGCTTGGGTTGCTCCGGGATCTCCTGAGCCGCCGCCCGCCCGCCGCGCTGCCGGCCCTGCCATGTCGTCGTCCTTCTTCAACCCCAGCTTCGCCTTCAGCTCGCACTTCGACCCGGGTGAGTCGCCGCCGCCGGGCCCACCTGCCCACTGCGGCCTCCTGCGCCCCCACATTAACTCTCTCCCGCCCGGGCAGCCAGGCCGCAGCGCAGGACGCCCCAGGGCCCCAACAGGGCAGGGGTGGGCAGGCCGGGCCAGCTTCCCCATACGGCCACTGCCACTTGGGGACCAGGAGAGGGAGGGGGCCAGGGCCCAGGCCCCCTGGGGCGGTGTAGGGGTGCTGGCTGGGCAGGGACCCAGGCAGGCCGCAGCCTTGGGGCTGGAGGCTTGCAGCCAGGCGCTGGTTCCAGGAGCTGCCTGTCACCAGGAGCCTGGGGGAGTGGGGAGTAAGGGGTGGGGGTGGGGGCAGCGGACAGCCGCTGCTGGACTGAGCTGAAGAAGGGGCCAGGTGGGACCCCAGGTTTCTCCCCATCGGTGCCCAGACCCCCTAGGCAGTGGCAAGGTGGGAGGGGTGCTGTCAGACAGCCTGCAGGAGGCCTAGAGCCAGGCCCCTCCCACAGTGGCGTGTTTACCAGGTGGCAGGCTGGCCAAGGGAGGGGTGGCAGCCCGGGGCGGGCACAGGACCGGTGGGCAGAGGCCTGCGTCCATCGCCTTCAGGCCATGGATGCTTCGCCCACCCTGCCCAGCTCTGGCCCTTCTTGAGACCCCTCTGGAGAGACAGGCAGCAGGGCCTCCCGCCCCCTCACCCCACCCCCAGCTCCGTCATAGACCCGCACAGCACGCCCCGCCCAAACAAAGGCTGTGCCTGTGGCAGCTGGAGCTCCCTGAGGAGCCAGCATGCCAGGGCCCCCTGGCACAGCAGTCTGAAGGCATCTACCCCTGGGGGAGGGGGCTGATGGAGGCCCGCCCCTCCCTTCAGTGACACTTGCTCAAATGTGACTCCCCAGAGACGCCTTCTGGCTGGGAGCACCTGGCGTGGTGAGTGGGCCTCCTGGGAAACAGCACCTGACCAGCCTGGCCCCCTGCGAGGCCCAGACCCAGGCCACCCAAGAGACAGGCTTCTCCATGCTCTCCCTGGCCCGCCCCTGCCTGGAGCACTAAGTCTGTTGGCAGAAGGGCTGGTGGGGGCCAGGCCCTGCTGTCTCTCTCTGCAGAGGCCCAGCCCTGCCCCCTGGCGCTCCATCCCCCACCTCCCAGAGCCGGCTCCTCCGGGGGCCTGGCCAGCAGCTGCGAGGAAGCGTGTGATTACAATGTGTCGGCCTCAAGACTTCAGAGGCTAACCGTGGAGGAGTCTGGGAGGTATCCCGGGGGTCCAGTGGAGGGGCTGCATGTGGAGGCCACCGGCCACTGGCTGCGGGCCTTGAGTGGGCACTGTGGGCCATGACAGCGGGCTGGGGTGGCGGAGGGGAGCCCGGGCCATTCTCCACATGGGTCTGGGGTACCGGCAAGTCTCCTGCACTCCTGCTGAGGCCACCTTCCGAGGCCAGGCCCGTCACCAGAGCCCCTCTGTCCCCTGCCCTCCCTGGGCCCGTTTCCTCACCTGTGAAATGTGATGGTGTGGTGTGGAGGGGAAGCCTGGCGAGTCTGCCTGAGGCAGCAGGGGTGGAGTCTCAGTGGTGACCCCCACCCCCACCCCCTCATGACCAGGGAGGCGTTTTGGCATGTCTCTGTCCTCCAAGTGCACAGAGGTGATCCAGCGGTGGGGGTCTGTTTTGTCTGTGGGGACCCCTTGTGTCTGAGACTGCTCTGGTTTGTGGGTATGGTCACTGAGGCAGGGGTGGTACCAGTTGGTGTGGGTGGGTGGGACAGGTGGTGTTGGAAGGACTACTGTCCTTCACGCGGTAGTGGCCCTGGTGGCCAGTTGGGATGGAGTTTGAGGTTCCGTGGCCACATGCCAGCCTGGACCCTCTGCCTGCCAGCTGCAGGGGCTGAGGGTGTGCAGTGGGTCTGAGCACAGGTGCAGCCCCTTCCAGGTCCGGCTCCCCAAACGCTAGCCTGTCTAGCTGGGGCCGCTGCCCACAGCGAGACTTCCCGTGGGAGTCCAGGGGGGCTGGTTTTGGAGCCAGGCAGTGAGGGCTGACAAGGTACGCAGGCACAGGACCACTGGCTTGGCCCACTCTGGGGGGCTGGAAGGAAGGCTGAGGGTGACTTCCCTGGGCTCCCAGCCTCTGCCAACCAGGAGCGGCCGAGGATCCTGAGCAGCTGGGGCAGGGGTGAGCTGATTCACAGTACTGGGCTCTAGGCTGGAGTCTGCTGTCTGAGACTGCTTCCCCCTGGGACCCTCGCCCTGGGGTGGCCAGAGCGCCGTCCGTCTCCTCTGCAGGGCCCAAAAAGGGAGGTGTGGAGTGTGAGCTGGCAGTGCCACCAAGGCTGCCCTGCAGCACCGTGGAACCCAGGGCAGGGGCTCTTGTGCCAAGTCCATGGTGGTCGGGACAGCTGGACAGACCCCTGCCTGCCCCTCCTCCCAATCCTTGGCCCCCTGTCCAGTCCGAATCGGGGTAGGGGTTGCTCATAAGAGGGGTGCCCAGATCTGAGCCAGTGCCTGCCCGCCTTAAGCTTGATGGATAGATGGACGGACGGGCACCAGCCTCACCCACTTCCCATCTCCAGATTTCCCCATTTGGGCTTCTGCATAGATAGGCCCACTCAGCGCGCAGTTTGTGAGGAAGGAAGGCCTGGTGGTCTGCGTCCTGAAGGAAGACCGCCTTTCCCAGGTTGCTCTGCTCTGTCCCATGGGGTCGCTGTGAGCCAGACGGCTCCTGACCAGCTGTGCGGTCCCCGCGGAGGGTGAGGCCATGGCTCAGCTGTGCTCCGAGGACGTAGCAGGGGGCTTTCTTTGACCACACCCTCCTGGGAGAGTTTTAGCTGAGCCACGCTGTGTCCACACTGTGACTGTCCACCTTTCTCTTCAGCCACCTCAGCCTGCAGTGGCTGCCTGTTCTTGACCCCGAGGCCCTTGGGCACGTTGGAAGGGACCCCCTGACCACTCAGCGCTGTCTTTCGGGGTGCTGTGTAGCCTTTGATCCCTGCGACTGGTCCTGGGTGGGCTGTGGCATTGGGAGCAGCTTGTGTTACCCCCTGTCCCCCGTGCTTTCCAACCCATGCTGCATGGTGCCGGGCGTGTTTTGGCGGAGGAGACCGCTGGCCTGGGCAGTCCAGCCCCACATCCAGCAGCACCATCATGCTGGCAGCTGGCATGGGCCACTTCGGGAGTATTTACACTGCCTGGGAATCGGCAGAGGCTGGGAACTTTTCTCTAGGAAGCCCGCTGCCAACACTGCCCCCGCGCCCCTGGTGCAGGTCATTTGGGCAGGAGGCAGGGGTCCGAGAGGCAGCTCCTGGCCCCCTGAAGAGGACATCCCAAAGAATGACCCTGCCCAGGTCCCTGAGCTGGGCCTCAGCACACCCTGGTTGTCTGGGGGCCTCTGCTGGGGGTGGGGCCAGAGCCCCCATTCCTGCTTGTGTTAAAGCTGTCCCTGGCCTGGGTGGCCTCTCCACAGGTGAGGGTGAGTGATGGGGCTTCCCAGCACCCTGGGGGTCTGGGCAGAAACTCAGAGGCGAGGTGGGGTGGGTGCTGTAGTTTCGCCTCAGGCCTGTCTGACACAGCCTGGCTGCTCGCTGCCCTGTGCCCAGGGGCGTGGCAGCTCCTTGGCCTCTGCACAGCTGGCCCACCGGTGCTCCGCTGCCCCCCCCCCTCGTGATGCTGAGTCAGCCGATCACTGGCCGTCAGACCTGGGGTCCCTTGCTGACCCAGGCAGCAGAGTGGGGGCTGAGCGTGCAGCAGTGGGTGAAGTGGGAAGGTTGGCCGTGTTGAGGGGCGTCATGTGGAACAGGGTCCAGAGAGATGGGGCCTCACTCATCCCCCACTAAGCAGCCCAGGAGGGACAGGGCTCCTGGAAGCCCCCGCACAGCTGAGGCTTGGGGTACGCTGGGTACCTAACTTCACAGTTGACCAGCCTCTGTGAGGACCCCGGTGGCTCTGGGTAATGTGGGGGAGCCGCCTGCCCTGAGTGGGTTGTGTGGCCCCCCAGGAAAAGGGCTCCCTGGCAGGAAGGCCATCTCCTGTCCTGCGGGGAAGGGGTGGGGCGGATGATGGCTCCATGAGACATGACCATGAGGCAGACCCAGGGACCAGCCAGCCTGGCCCAAGTCCCCAGGCCAATGGTCGGAGAGGACCTGGTACTCATGAACACACGTGCACACACGCACAGGCGCACGCACACAGGCGCACACACACTAGCACACATGCACACACAGAAACACATGCGCACACACATGTACACACACGCACACAACATGCACACTTGTACACCTACCAGTGCACACATGCACACTTCCCAGCACCCTGCCCGGGAGGGTTGACCTTCTGGGACAAGGAAGCTCTGACTTCAGTCTGGGAAGGGGCGGTGCACTGTTATTCCTTGAGGTGGGGTCTTCCTGCCTCCAGGGGGGTGTTGGGGGAGGGGAACTGAGGCCCCCCCTACCATCTCTGCCACACCCATGGGGTTGTGAGGGCCTCATTGTCCCCACCTGGAGAAGGGGCCCTGAGTCCCCACCCCTCTCCTCTCTGGGAAGAAGTTCCGGCTCAGGCCCCGGGCAACAGCTTCCTTCCCACTCCCCGCCCCAGGCTGGGGCTGCCTTGGTGGACCCTTCCCCATCACGGGAACCCCAGAGAGAAATGACTATGGCGCCCCTACAGTTCCGACTGGGAACCAGGAAGGGGGCACTCAGAGATGGGGGCATGTTGTCCCAGGGCCCGACCCCTCCTGTGGCTTGGCCTGTCTCCACCCCTCATCACCCAGCTCCTTCCTGTAGGGGTTCCTGTTTGCATCGTCCGCTGGGCGGGCCAGCCTGGGGGCTGTGGGCCCCGTGCCAGGAGTCCTCAGATGCCCGGCCCAGGCCCCGCCCTGCCAGCCGGCTGGGCAGAGGCCCCACAGGCCATGTCTGTTTCCCGGACGGACCCAGGCCCCACAGCTCCTGCCCTGCTGACGACCCCTGTGCCTGGGCCCAGGTGTGCTTGGTGGTCAGCGGGTGTGGGGAAGCTGGGTGGGCACCCCCTTACAGGCTGGCGCCCTGCAGATCCTGGGTGTCAGTTCTGGGGCCTGGACAGGGTCACTGCCTCGGCTGGGGGTGCAAGACTGACCCGGCAGGCAGCCCGCCTTGGGCAGCCTGGCCGCTGTCCTAGTGGCCCCTCCCTTTCATAGTGTCTCCCCGCACCCCCATCAGAGTCAGAGGAGTGGTTGTGAGAGCAAGTGGGTCCTCCGCATGACCTGAGGTGCTGCTCACTGCCTTGGACATAAATGCTGATGTCATGGGTGTCTGTGGGGAGGTGGGGGGCTCTGGGAGAGGCATAGAAATCAGCCCACCCCCCTGCATTGGGGGAATTAGCTGTGTCCTCAGG
>NW_022111358.1:50125170-50137413 GCF_000313985.2 Echinops telfairi | reverse complement strand
GAGGGCAGGTGGGAGGAGACTGAGAGCAGGTGGGAGGAGACTGAGAGCAGGTGGGCGGAGAGTGAGGGCCATGTTTCCCTCCTTCTTACCTACGGGATTCTGCTCACTTCCATTCACACCTGTCAGAAGGTGGCAGGCCAGGTGGGCCTCCTCCAAGGACTGCAGTGGTGCTCCTGTCCAGAGCTCGTTGAGTTTGGGGAGCACAGAGAAATCTGTGGGCAGCTCAGGTTCCCAGGAGAATGCTGGCAGAGGGGTCCCTGCAGCTGCCTCGCCCCGAGGGAGAGAAATCGGGTCTTTTCCTCTCCCCTGTGCCTTGCAGTCTCTGTCTTTGAATTTCTTTGCCATCAGCCACGTGACCGCCGGTGTCCTCTGAGAGCCACTAGTGAGCTTAGCCCCCTGGGACCCCACATCACTCACCATCGCCCTCCGAGCTGATGCAACGGGCCTAGCAGATCCCCCTGGAAGCCACAGTGTGGAGGGGCTTTTTCTCTGAAGGCCTTGAGCAAGCCTCAGACGCTGGCATGGCTGAGAGAGCTTGCCTGCGGCTGCCCTCTAATGACAAGGTCCATTTGAATATGATTTATTTGGTGTAAACCTGTGCACGTGTCAATTAGAACCCGATAGCAATGCTTTTAGCAGTGTGTGTGCATGTGAAAGAGAGAGAGAGAGAATGAGAGAAAGTGTGTGTGTGCTGTTGCTGTTAGTTGCAGCCAGCTGAGCCCAGGTCTGGTGACCCCACAGTGGGGCAGGTCCAGGGCACTTTGGGTGGATTGAGTGACTGAAGGTCCAGAGCTTCACCCCTGTGCTGCCCGTGGAGACAGCTGTAACTCGCTGCCCTCCAGTGGAGGCCAGAGCCCAGAGCCCAGTGGCCCTCGAGGACAGGGTAGAACTGCCCCAGTGGGTTTCCGAGGCTGGACCTCTGCACGGTGGTCGAAAGCCTGTTTTTCTTTGGAGATGGGACTATCACCCCCGCTTTCCTGTGCGCCCCGCCTCCTGTCTTCAGTACAGGGGCTTCTCCACGGACAGAAATCTGCTGAGGTTCCCGTCTCCCGGCCTCCTGAGTAGACCTGAGTGAGTGATCCCGTGGGGCT
Organism: Echinops telfairi; assembly: GCF_000313985.2. Classification (NCBI taxonomy): domain Eukaryota; kingdom Metazoa; phylum Chordata; class Mammalia; order Afrosoricida; family Tenrecidae; genus Echinops; species Echinops telfairi. The sequence goes on along the minus strand of NW_022111358.1, from coordinate 50,136,322 downwards.
GGTGTGCGACACACGGCAGTGGGCGTCTGCTCTGTGCATGGTGCTCCTTCCACAGGCCCGCATTCCGTCTCGGCAACCCTGGCGGGATAAGCGGGGGCTGCTAACCTCCAGGCTGGTGGTTCAAACCTGCCAGGTGCTCCTCAGGAGCAAGCGGAGGCTGCCTGTTCCCACACGGACCGCCTGCCTGAGGGCTCGATGCACTTGGAAGCAGCTCTAGGGCAGGGTTGGGCTCTGGCTGTGGGTGGCCTCCAGGGTAACGCATCTGGGTGCTGACCGCCAGGTGGGAAGTTCACACCTCACCGTCTTCTGGGGAGACGATGAGGCAGCCTGGTCCTTCGAAGGACACCCAGGGTTTCTGAGTTCCGCCATGACCCCGGCGGGCTCGCCTTGCACCAGGTTCTGTACGGTGGCAGGGGGGTTTCTCCTGTTTTGCTCGGTGTCTCAGTGGATGGACTCCTTGTTCTCACCCGGTTCAAGTGGCGGACCTGGACCAAAGGCCTCACGCTTGTTCCTGGAGTGCTTTCTAAAGGGCGGTGCCCCACCGCTGCGTCCTGAACCGCACGTCCACCAGCCCCTGCCCTGAAAGCTGGACAGATAGACCATGGTCGGTGTGCTTCTCTGCTGTCCTGGGAGGCCCGTGTCTTTGCAGCTTGTGGTGAGCCCAGGGTCTTGAGAGCCTTGCTCTGGTCAGGGTCGGCGTGGTAGCAGGCAGTGGCTTGGTGCCTGGTGCTCTGTGTGGCCATGACTCAGGCCCTGGTCATTTCCAGCTGCTCCCTGTGTTCCTCTGGGTCGACCAGAGAAACAAATCCAGAGACGCTCGTAGGTGTGTAAGAGAGAGGTTTATATCAGAGTAATTGTATACTGAGAAAACATCCCAGCCCAGTCCAGATCAAGCCCATAAGCCTGATATTAGCCCTATGTCTAATACCAGTCTATAAAGTCCTCTTCAGACTCACACAACACATGCAATGATGCCAAACGCAGGAAGATCACAGGCCGGTGGGTGGAAGGTCCTGTGGATCCAGTGGTGGTGGAAGCATCTCAGCGCTGGCGTGGGTCTCCAGGTGGCTCCTCCAGCTCCAGGGCTCTGGCTCCATCAGTGTAGCTCCATGTGGCTTGTTCACAGGAATGTCTCCCAGGGAGAGTGCATGTCCTGTCTCCAGGGAGGAAGACAGGCGTTCCCGAATCCTCAGGAGAAGGCCACGCCCACACAGAGGCCTCATTGGCTGTGACCTGACTGACAGGCTAGACCCCACCCCTTCGCTCAAGTGGACAGATGATGTCACTGCCACAGGGACCCCCCTAGAGTTCTGTTTGCCCTTGAACCTGGGCTGTCCTTGAGCTTTCTCACTGTCAGCTCCCAAGTCCTTCTCCCACAGGACCCTGCCTTGAGCCTGCTTCCCCCTCCCCTCCCCTCCCCCAGAGCGACCCAGCTGAGCTGTGCTCGCCTGTGATCCCCAATGGTGCCTCCAGGAAGGAGCCGGCACCACATTTTGCCGCAGCGGTGTCTGGTTCTCCACCTCGGGCTCACTTCTGCAGCCCCCATGGTGCTGTTGGCTGGAGAGAGGCGTGTTCCCTCGGGCCTTCGTTTTCGGGGGCTGGTAGGTAGCCAGGTGCTGCGGTCAGGTCCACAGAACGGACCCCCGCCGAGTTCTGCGCCAGCCGCTGGCCCCACTTAGTCCGTGCTACAGAGCCAGCCACGGCGTCCATCGTCCCCTGGAGGGCCTTCTCCACGGGACCACGCAGGACGCCTTCTCCAGGACCGGGCTCTCTGGACAGCATGTCCGAAGGACATGACTGGACGTCTCACGCGCCTTACCTCTAAGGAGCACTCTGGCTATAGTTCTTTGTGTAAAACAATCATTTTCTTGGGGGCTCCTACAGCTCTCAGCACAATCCATCCACCCGCCCACGTGTCAAGCACATTTGTACATTTGTGCCATCATCGTTCTCAAAACCTCTCTTTCGACCTGAGCCCTGGGTGTCGGCGCCTCGTTCTCCTCCCTCAGGACTGTGCGCTCACGTGCTCCTGCTCTGAGATGGATTCCTTCGTTCCTCTGGCCGTCTGCACACACGCGCTACTTCCTCGCTCGGCCTCCCACTGGCCTGTCACACGCACAGACAGGGGACCCCTGGCGGGGCCACGCGCACCTCCGTCTTGCTTTCAGCCCTTTAGAGAGAGCTCCTGCCACAGATTTGCCTAATGCGTCCCCTGGTCACCTGACTGCTGCATCCAGGGGCAGGCGGGGGCTGCCGCCAGGACCGGGGGTGGGGGGTGGGGGGCAGGGGATGAACTGGCCGTGCTCCAGGAGGAGGCCTGCGGCCCTCTCTGACCATGGCCGAGCAAGGAGGCCGGGGGAGGGGGGCTGGGGTCAGCGCGTCCCTGAGTTGTCCCCGAGCGTCCTCCCCGGGAAGGAATGTGATGGATGGATGATGCTCACGTTGGCACTGGCTGTCACCTGTATCGGGGTCCCTCCTCCGTGAAGGCGTCATAATGGGGAGCCCCTCAGACCTCATCGATGTCCCCCTCAGCACTAGCACCTATTACAGCTGTGACTTCTCATGAGGGGATCCCCATGTCCTGCCCGCTGAAAAAACTGAGCCTTACAGTGGTGAGAAGACCCCACCTGCCAAGTGGGGGGGGATGCGGGGGCGGGAGGTGGGCCGGGCTGGTGCCGGTGTGGGGGGAGAGTGTGTGTGGAGAGGGTCTGGGGAGGAGTGGAGGGAAGGTGCCTCACCCTCTAGCCCCCACACAGGGAGGCCCCAAGCTGGTGAGGCTCATCCAGACCTAAAGGGGGTTCTACATGCAGTGGGGGTTCTAGATTTTGAAGAGGGGGCTCCACACCTGAGGTGGGCTCTGTATTATGTGTTTGGGGTACAGACTTGGAGTCCAGCCTGCAGGCCGGCTCTGCCTCTTCTAGGGGTACCGGGCCCTCAGGTGCCTTAGGCTGGGTGCAGGGGTGGGGGAGGTGCACAGGCAGAAGGCTGGGTGCAGGGGTCGGCCCCCAGGGTGAAGGGAGATGGGCAGCAGGGCCGCAGCCCTGGGGAGTCGCAGCCTGTTTGTGTGTTCCTTACACAGGAAGGACCCAGCCGCCCAGCCAGGGAGGAGGGAGCCTGCTGGGTGCCTGCACCTGCAGTGGGGGGTGGGGGTGATGGGGTCACATGGAGTAGCGCAGATGGAGAGGGAGGGAGGGACATCACCCTGGCAACAGCAGAGTGCTTGCGGCACCCGACACTGGGGGGGTTCTCAGCACTGAGGGTGGTGTTGTGCGTGTGCGGGCACCCCGTGCCCGAGGGAGAGCAGTGTGTGTGTGAGTACGTGGATGTGAGTGTGTTAGTGTGAATGTGTGTGTGCATGGATGTCAGTGAGAGTATGTGTGAGCGTGAGTGTTCATGACTGTGTGTGCATGTGAGAGTGAGCATGTGCAAATGTGATTGTGAATGTGTGTGTGTTAGTCTGGTTGCACGAGTGTGTGAGAGTGTGTGAATGAGAATGTATGTGTGTATGTGTGAACGTGTACTTTCCTGGCTGCTCACGTAGATATGTACAGGTAGAGACACACACCCCCTCAAACCACCACCCACCGCCTCACCTGTGAAGGCCCAGGGTGGCGCAGGATAGTCTCCCCACTGGGGCCCACTTTGCTCCACAGCCCTCTTCCCCACAGCTCCCCGCTGTGGGGGACAGACCTGGGGTCTCAGCAGCGAGCCCTGCTGCAGACAGGGCTGCCCCCATCCTGCAGCGTCCCACCTGCCCGGTCCACAAGCAGGCCTGGGGTCCCTGGGGTGTGTGTGTGTGTGTGTGTGTGTGTGTGATGTGGCCCCTGGTGTGGGCAAAAGGGCACTGGTACAGTCAGCTTGGGAGGGACCCTCAGGCACCTGTCCTTTGCTGCCAGGTGAGGGTAGGAGGGCCTTGGTCTGAGTGTGGAGCGGTGGTGGGCATGGGGACTGAACGAGCAATTGGCCACTGAATGGGGTGGACAGGGGAAGGGTGACCGTGGGAGTGGGCAGGAGGGACAGGCTGGGTGAGCTGCCTACCCACGGTGCCCCTCTGTCCAGGGGAGGCTGGGCTGCCCACACCAGACAAGTAGACCTGGCTGGGTGCCTGTCAACTTGCTTCCTGGGGGGCCAGAATAGCTCAGGCCGCCCTCAGGCCCCCAGCGACCCCCTCTCTGGATGGAAACAGGGCTCAGGGTCCCCCGCAAACCAGCAAGGGGCCAATTGAAGGGGCTGCAGGAGTGGAGGGAGCTGGCGGTCTTCTTCCTGGGGACGGCTGGTCCTGACCTCTCTCTTGCAGCCCCTGTAGTGGACATTGTCCCTGTGCCCTGCCTGCCCTCTCTGAGTCGCATGGCCTTCCTGGGGCCACCCCGGCAGCCTGGGCTGCCCTGACAGCCCCCAGGTGGGCTCGGGGCTGAGGGGGGTGACAGTGCCCAGGGGAGAGACATGAAGGGCAGCCCTGCAGCCTCAAAGCCCTGCCTTTGGGGACCCCAGGCTGGGCAGGCTGCCGGGAAACCACAGCGACACCCAGTGGCTGGCCGCAGGTCTGCAGGTCCTGGCCACGGTGGCCCCCCTGTTGGTCCTGCATGTCCCCTAGGGGGTCCAGGCTGGCCTCCTAGAGCTGGAAGTTCGGGTACCGGGGTGCAGGGCTGCACAGGCCCAGACCACAGGGGCTTAGGGTGGGCTGGGGCACCCAGGGCTGGCCCTGGAGGTATGGAAGGAAGACTACTGTGCCCTCCCCCTGGCAGACGGCGCCCCTCTCAGCGAGCTGTCCTGGTCGTCCTCCCTGGCCGTGGTGGCAGTGTCCTTCTCTGGGCTCTTCAGTGTCGTGGTCCTCATGCTGGCCTGCCTGTGCTGTAAGAAGGGTGCTATCGGCTTCAAGGTGAGGGCGCTGCGGGGGAGGCCAGGGTCAGGCGGGAAGACTGGGAAATGGGGGCTGGCTGGGGGACGAGGCCACAGTCTTGCCAGTGTGTCCACTTGGCCCTAAGCTCCCGTCTCTCCTGGGGCGACAAGGTCACTGCTCTCTGGCCAGGGGCCACCGTGAGAACATTTGGGGACCCTGGAAATCCCTGGCCTGGGATCACCTCTGGGGGCTGAGGGCTGCATAATGGGAAGGCCTGGGGGCTCCTGGGAACCCCAGACCACTGCTTCCCCTGGGTAGAGGCCTCCCTGTGGAGCGGTGGTCTCAGCTGTCCCAGCCCAGGCCAGGTCTTCTGAGGTTAGGCTACGAACCAGAGGGCTGGCTGGGCAGGGGGCCTCCTGACCTGGGAGGGTGCTCCCCAGACTCTGACTTCCTGATGAGGATTGGCCAGGGTTTCTGGGCTTCGTTCAGGATGCCGCCTGCCCCCCATCACATGCACCGTGGTTATAGCCCTGGGCAGGGAGGCGGGCTGAGCAGGCAGAAGGGTGGGGGGAGGGGGGCCCTCCCTTGCTGACCCAGCACAGCACAGCACTGAGTATCAGCTTCTGGTCCTCCCATGCTGCAGCCCTGCCCTGGTCAGAGGTCAGATTCCTGGCCTGGGGACATCAGAGACAGTTCCTGGCCACCTCTGGGGACCACACACCCATCTGTGTTTCGGGGTGCCCAGCCTGAGACCCCAGAGGTGGATGGTGGGGGACCTCAGCCCTCTGCTGTGCCCACCCGTGACCCCCCTGCAGTGGACCCTGCCTAGCCCCAGGACCCCCTAAGAGCAGGCTGTGGCCTCTGGGTGCTGTGTGGGCCTGGGGGCCGTTCCTGAGCTGTGGGCAGTTCAGGGCTTCCTGAGGATCCCAGGGCCGGGGCGGGGCGAGGGCTCTGGGGGTGAGCAGTCCTCCAGGAGCTGAGCAAGAACAAGGCCCCAAACAAAGGCAGGCTGCGGCCCTCCCACCAGTGCCCTCCTCACCTCCAGACCATGCTGGAACATTCTGGCGCCAGTGCGCCCTGGTGGGAGGACTGCCTCCTCCTCCAGGGCCTCCTGGGCCCTGGGCAATGCCCGGCCCGCCCGCCTGGGCTGTGCTCGGAGAGGGCCATGCTCACTCTGGCCTGCCTGCTGGCCAGCTTGGTCCGAAGCCTCCTGCAAGCCTCCAGGCAGCATGGCCAGGTAACTCGTGGGCCAGGGCCAGGGTGGGGTGAGGGGCTTCTGTCCCAGGCACCTTCTGGGGCTGGAGAGAGCTGGGGCCGAGACTGCAGAGGGAATTCGAGGTGCCCAGACCAGGTAGATGGTGAGGGACTGGCTCAGACAGCTCTGTGTACCCCAGGAAAGAGAGTGCCTGGTGTGTCCTCTGAGTGCAGATCACCCAGACTGGCCACAGGGCCACCAGAGGGCCACCTCCCTTCCTCAAGCTGAGAACACAGGCCCCACAGGGAGGGGGCCTGGGGTCACTTGGTGTCCCTCAGAGCTGGGACCAGAAGCTGAGTGTGCCCAGCAGGCTGGGTCTGGGGTCCCCCTGAGGGGCCTGTGTGGGTGTGGGGCTTTCCTTCTGGGGTGGCATTAGGGTGACCAGGGGTATCTGGGGATCTGGGGCTCTCTGCTCAGGATTACACCCTGGCCTGATTGATGTGTCGGTGTGGACAAATGTGTGGGTGCAAACGTGTGTATGTGTGAAGGTGTGAGGGCTTGTGTGCATGTGTCTGAGTGAGAGCATGCGTGTGTACACGTGCACGTGCCTGTGGGCGTGTAAGTGCGTGCATAGGTACACATATGGGAGCAGGTTAACACCTGACCGTGTGTGTGAGCTGGTGTGCATGACTGCACGCGTGAGTGTGTAAGCATCTGTGCACACGTACATGCAGTGGTGGCCGTGAGTGAACATATGGGAGTGCATGTGTGTTGGGCGTGTATGTGTAAGTCTGCATACGTGTGTCCCTGACAGCGTGTGAGCATGTGCGTGTGTGCATGTGTGTGGTGAGGGTGTCTGCCCAGCTGTGAAGCTCAGACAGGGACGGCAGCCCCATTTCAAAGTAGCAGCCTGCCCAGCGTTGCTGGCTCTGGTTGCCCAGAGCGGGCTCTTAAGGAGCCAGGGTGCTCCCTTCCAGGAGTTGGGTGTGGACACAGGTGAGCAGGAGACGGCCCGCCCAGGGCAAAGGTCAGGGACTGCTACCAGACCGATGGCTGTGGTAGGTGGCAGGGGTGCCAGGCTGGGGGCCAAGGATGCTGGGGTACCTGCTCTGGGGTGCTCGGGAGGGCCCCTGAAGCACTGGCTGCTTCTCCCAGGGGACAATGGGCCCCCACTTTCCTGTCATCCTGGCAGGAGGTAGCTGCTCAGAGGTGGGGGTGGGGACTGTTGAGGGCAGGGCCTGCCAAGAGTTTGCAAGGACTACCGTGGGTCTTAGCTGGTCTTAGCACCGTGGCCTCTGTTCCGGGATGCCCCCAGCCCCATCTGGCTAGGGCAGGGTAAGGTCCACTTTCGGCTCCTACCCTCCGACCATGAGCTGGGCTGTCCTCCCCTCTCGTGGCTCCTCTTCCCCCCATGCCCTGACTCCTGGTCACCCCTTGGCAAGGCTGCCCCTAGGCAGAAGAAGGCTCCCCTGGGGAGAGGAGGGTGTGTATGCGGGGGTAGGTGCTCTGTCCCCGGGGCAGTGGAGGACCAGCTGGGGGGTCTGTGGTTGGTAGGGCCCGGGGCTGCTGCACCTGCAGCTCTGGGATTGTGCCCCCCTCCCCCGCCACAGGAGTTTGAAAATGCAGACGGGGAGGAGTATGCAGACAGCTTCTCCGCGCAGGGTTCCCCGGGGGCGGCTGCAGGGGCGCGGGGCGGCCCCGACGTGTACATCCTACCACTGGCTGAGGTCTCTCTGCCCGCCGCCAAGCAGCCTGGACGCTCAGGTGAGTGGGTCCCCCTCTCTCTCCACCAGCCCCAGCTCCCGCCAGCAGGCTGGTCTCAGGCAGGCTGAAGCTGGGTGCCGGCGGCCCCTGTCTTTTAGACAGACGACTGCCACCTGTCCCTGCCCCGGGGGCCCTGGAACGGCACCCCATTCCCAGCTGTAGGGTCAAGGGCGTGTGGCCCCCACTCCTAGTTGGGAGGACAGCTATTCCCTTCCCACCTCCCGAGGGGTTCTGGGAGCAGGGGGTAGGCGGGCATGGGGCTCTTCTGTGCCTAGCTGCTGACCCTGGATTCCCACTCCTGTGATATGCGATCCCCTCAGTGCCCCCCTCAGTGTGCCCTCCCCTCAGTGCCCCCCTCAGTGCCCTGAGGAGACACTGGCCCCATTGTGCTCTGGATGCTGCCCACATGGGGAGGGACCCCAGGCTCGGACCGTTGGCTTCTTAGCTGGCTCCTAGGCAGGACCTCCCAGCCTGGCTTCCCACCTTGGCCGTACCCCCTGTGAGAGCCCTGTCCTGACCTGGCATGGAGGCTTAGACCCTCATAGCCATGTTAAGTCCCTACTCCCTGGATTCCCCTTCTGTTACCCCTCCTGAACCCGAGGAGGGGTCTAGGGCCCAGGGGCTAGGCCCGGGTCCTCTGATAACCTGGTGACAGAGCGTCCCAGGTAGCACTGTCATAGGCCCACTCCAAGACCCAGCATCCATCTGGCCTGGGCCCCCCCAAGGTCAGGCAGAGTGAGGCCTGGCCCCCCCTACCGGTGTGGCCCCCCCCACAGGTATGCTGCTGAGTTAGGGCTGAGTGGGGAGGCTCTCCTTCCGGGACCCCTTGACTTCCCGGGTGACCCAAGGACACCCCAACCCAGCTGCCTGTGCCTCTTGTAGACTGTACCCTTGGTCAGGGGGACAGGGGTGCCCATTTCTCTGTTTCTGCTGCTCTGGCCTAAGGATTTTGGAGACCCCTGTTTCCTGGAAGGGGTAAATCTGGGGCGATGCTGGGTGTCACCTCAATTTCCCAACCTGCCAACATCCCGGGCCAGAGAGGAGGGTTCTCTTATAAGCCAGCCCAGCCCTGCCAGGCATCCCCCAGGCTCTGGTCTTGGGTCCATGCCCCCCACCCCACCCTGCTGCTCTTGGCACTGGTCCAGCCCTCTGGCGTGGGAGCAGAATTCAGGGAATCCCTCAGGGTGCAGGTGGGGCGTGGGTGAGCTTGGCTGTTCCACTCGGCCTGCTGACCCTTCCCCGCTGACCTCAGCCTGCTGGCCCGCGGGCAGAAAAGGCCCAGTGTGTCCAGGAGGCCGTGCCAAGCAGCCCCCAACAAAGGGCCCTTTGGAGCATGGGCGCTGGAATGCCAGGCTGCGGCAGGGGTGAGGGCACGGCTCGCTCCAGCCCCACCCCCGCCGGTGCCCCTCTGCCCCTCTGCTGGCCTGGTGTGGTCCAGGCCCCGCCCTCTCCCACCATGGCCATCCCTGTGGCTTGGGCGCCCCTCCCAGAGCCACCCAGAAAGATGTGTGGCAGGACTCTGCTGAGCCTGACCACGGCTCCCAGGCCGGGCCTCCGCTAGCCCTCCCCATTCCAGGGGGGCCTGGGGGCTCCCACGATCACTCCCTTGAAGGGTGGGGGTGGGGCAGGAGGCTGGGGAGGTCCTGAAGCCCCTTCCCTGTCTGTCTCTGTGCGGGGCAGTGCAACTCCTCAAGTGCGCGGAGCCGGGCCGGCACAGCCTGCTGTACCTGAAGGAGATCGGCCATGGCTGGTTTGGGAAGGTGAGTGGGGGCGGGGCTCGGGGGTGCCTGGCTGCCCTGATTCCCCTCATTGGCAGCCATCCTGAGCTGGAGTGCCCAGGGTCCCAGGGTGCCCAGCCTGGGCCTGAAGACCCTGGTCCCTCTTCCTCACCACAGAGACCCCCCAAGAGCCCAGAAGCCTGGGGAGCTTGGGAGAGATAGACATAGAGACCCAAACATTACAGTCCGAGCGGTCTCAGGGAGGGGCCCCGTGCCCACCTGCATGTGGGTAAACTGATACATGGAGCAAGAAGAAACTGTGGGGAGGAGGACGAAAGGGCACTTAGGGAAGAGAGAATGAGGAGGGACTTGGGGGCATGAAGGGCCAGGAAGATGCCCTCCCGCCCACACCCGCCCGCAGGTGTTTCTGGGGGAGGTTACCTCGGGCGTCAGCAGCAGCCAGGTGGTGGTGAAGGAGCTGAAGGCCAGCGCCAGCGTGCAGGAGCAGAGCCACTTCCTGGAGGAAGCCCAGCCCTACAGGTGGGCCGAGGGGCAGGGCGAGGCCAGGCGAGGGGGCCAAGCAGGGATGCTGTGGGCACAGCCTGTGGGGGCGGGTGATGGCCGAGCTGGGACACGGTGGCCCCTGGAAACAAAGGCCAGCTCTGTGCTGCCCCCTGGCCCCTCCCCTGGGGCCGGCCCCGCCTGCCTGCTCCCCCCACCCCACCCCACGGGCTTCACCGGGTGCCGTCCCCACAGGGCCCTGCAACACAACAACCTGTTGCCGTGCCTGGCGCAGTGCGTGGAGGTCACGCCCTACCTGCTGGTGATGGAGCTCTGCCCACTGGTGAGTCGGGTGTCTGCGGGTCTGTGGGGCGGGCGACCCTCCACCGCCAGGGCCTCCACTCCGGCCTCTGGCAGCACAAGGCCAGGAAAGGAGATGGGCACAGACTCTCCGGAGGGACCCCCACTCACTCAGCCCTACCTGTGGGCCTACCAGAGAGAGCATCGGGCCTGCCCACCCTCTCCAGAGGGGGCCTACGAGGGGGGCTCTTCCCCTACTGGCCCCATGGGGCATCCAGCTCTGGTGGTGGGCTTCCAGATGGGTCTGTGCACTGGGGCTGTCCCCTGGACACCAGGCCCACTGCTTGTGGCCTCTCCAGGCACAGCGGTCACCTCCTGGGCTTCCCAATCTGGGCCCTTTCCGGCTGTAGTAGCTCAGCTCACCAGCTCCAGCCCGGCCCTCTGTGGACCCAGCTCTCCTCTGCCAAGACACAACCCTCCCGACCCCACAGGGCTGCTGGGCTCAGGGGGGTGGGGGGTGGTTTAGAGAAAGCATGCCCCAAAGGACCCACTTCTGTGCAGGGATCATACAGCTCACCTCAGGGCAGCCCCCCTTGGGCACCTGCAACCCACTGCTGTTAGCTGGGGCTCCCGCTGGTCCCCACCAGCCCACCTCCCGGCTTCTGTGACCGGCCTGCTCCTCTCGGCAGGGGGACCTCAAAGGTTTCCTTCGGAGCTGCCGGATGGCGGAGTCCATGGCGCCCGACCCGCTGACGCTGCAGCGGATGGCCTGCGAGGTGGCCTGTGGCATCCTGCACCTGCACCACCACCACTACGTGCACAGGTGAGCGCGGC